>NC_135955.1:97416910-97719410 GCF_053455715.1 Rhinoraja longicauda | reverse complement strand
ATTTAAGAGGTATGAAATCATGAGAGGAATAGATCGGGTGGATGCACAGAGTCTCTTGCCCAGAGTAGGGGAATCGAGGACCAACAGACATAGGTTCAATGTGAAGGGGAAAAGATTTAATAGGAATCTGAGAGGTACATTTTTCACACAAAGGGTGGTGGGTGTATGGAACGAGCTGCCAGAGGTGGTTTTTATTCACAAAATGCTGGAGTAACTCAGCGGGTCAGGCAGCATCTCAGGAGAGAAGGAATGGGCGACGTTTCGGGTCGAGACCCTTCTTCAGACTGAAGAAGGGCCTCGACCCGAAACATCCCCCATTCCTTCTCTCCTGAGATGCTGCCTGACCCGCTGAGTTACTCCAGCATTTTGTGAATAAATACCTTCGATTTGTACCAGCATCTGCAGTTATTTTCTTACACTGCCAGAGGAGGTTGTTGAGGCTGGGACTATCCCAACATTTAAGAAACAGTTAAGAAAGGTACGTGGATAGGACAGGTTTGGACAGCGAGGGTCAAAAGCAGGCAGGTGGGACTAGTGTAGGTGGGACCTGTTGGTCGGTATGGGCAAGTTGGGCTGAAGGGCCCGTTTCCACGCTGTGTGACTCTATGACTCTATGACTGTGAGGTAAAAGAACATGCCTGAACCATTTCACATCCTATATACAGATATACAGAGCTTTATTGTCATTCGGTACCGAGATACCGAACAAAATTACATTTCCAGCAGTCACAGAGCACAACAAAAAAGAAAAGAACACAGGACACCCGACCCCAACACAAACATCCATCACAGTGACTCCAAACACCCCCTCACTGTGATGGAGGCAACAAAACTTCCACTCTCTTCCCCCACGCCCACGGACAGACAGCTCGACCCCTACCGAGGCGACCGACCCGCACAGCCTCCGCAAGGGGATGGAAGTCCCCGCGGCCGAGCCGCACCGGGCACTGAAACGTCCCGTGGCCGTACCGGGCATTGGAAGGCCCCGCGGCCGAGCCGCACCGGGCGATGTTAGGTCCCGCGGCCGAGCCGCACCGGGCGCTGCTAAGTCCCGCGGCCGAGCCGCGCTGGGCGATGGAAGGCCCCGCGGCCGAGCCGCACCGAGCGCTGAAACGTCCCGCGGCTGTACCGGGCGATGGAAGGCCCCGCGGCCGAGCCGCACCGGGCACTGTTAAGTCTTGCGGCCGAGCCGCGCCGGCGATGTTAAGCCCAGCGGCCGAGCTGCGCCGGGCAATGGAAGGCCCCACGGGCGATGGAAAGCCCCGCGGCCGACCCGCGCCCCGAGGAAGACACCTTAAAAAAGAAAGGTTTCCCCCACCCCACCCCACTACCCCCCACCCCACCCCACCCCCACACATTCACAGCCAAAAACAAAAACAAAAACCATCCCAACACCAACACATAAACAAAAAAGGAAAAAAGACAAAGAGACTGCCAGCGAGCCGCAGCCGTTAGGCGCCACCACACGTGAAGCCTGGTGTCACAGCAAACAGTTCAATCAGCAATTGCCCGCAAAACATTGGCAAAAATCAGCAGAATTAAAGGTGAAATCAAACCAAAATAGGCCAAATATAAAAGCCAGCGTAAAAGCAATAAATTCAAGATTAAAGCAAACAATTATAAAAAATCTCTACACGTTAGAGGTCACCAAATATAGTTTAGGGACCGGGGTTCGATCCTGACTACGGGTGCTGTCTGTACGGAGTTTGTACGGTCTCCCCGTGACCTGCGTGGAGAAAAACGTCAGAGGAAGTCTAAAGACTGAATCTGAGTCTGAAGAAGGTTTTGACTGGTAACGTCACCCATACCGTTTCTCCAGAGATGCTGCCTGACCCGCTGAGTTACTCCAGCACTCTGTGAAACGTCACCTATCCATGTTCTCCAGAGATGCTGCCTGACCCGCTGAGTTACTCCAGCACTCTGTGAAACGTCACCTATCCATGTTCTCCAGAGATGCTGCCTGACCCGCTGAGTTACTCCAGCATTTTGTGTACATGACTAGTGTAAACGGGGTATAAGAAAATAACTGCAGATGCTGGTACAAATCGAAGGTATTTATTCACAAAATGCTGGAGTAACTCAGCAGGTCAGGCAGCATCTCGGGAGAGAAGGAATGGGTGACGTTTCGGGTCGAGACCCTTCTTCAGACTGAACGTGTTAACGGGGTGATTGATGGTCGTCATGGACTCGGTGGGACGCAGGGCCTATTTCCACGCCGTATCTCTCCACTAAACTAAGCACAAGGAGCAACAGATAAAGGCACAAAGTGCTGCAGCAACTCAGCTGGTGAACATGGGTGGGCCTGTCCATGTTCTCCAGAGATGCTGCCTGAGCCGCTGAGTTACTCCAGCACGTCATGTCTTGAGCTGACATGTGTTCGCCAGGTCCAGAGTTTTGACCGCCAGCACTAAACCCAAATCAGTCGCTGGTGCCAATGTTTATAGTTCTGGCAAAGCCCTACACCCTGTTAAAGCACTCCAGCCAATGGTGCGTGACTCTTTATTGTATTTGAGAGACAACATTAATGGTTGCTAGAGTGAATCTGGTCAGTGATTTTCTCTGGTACACAGTGTTCTAGTTAATTATAGCTCTGAGCTCTCACTGGCTGGGTAAACAAGTCAGTGTTCCCTCACTCTCTGCTCTGCTTTTGAAGAGATGCATATCTAAGCTCTTGCCGAACGTAACTGTTCAGAGCACATTCTCGTTCATTTGCAATTTTGCCTTAATTGTGCAGTATCAGCCATTTGTGCAAAAGAGAATATATATATAGTATAAGAAAATAGCTGCAGATGCTGGTACAAATATAACATTAACGTTTTAAACATAACCTAATAGCCGTTACATCTATACCCAACTACATGTACAGGCCTTATTTGGGCACATAAGGCCTATATGTCCTATCCTTATCTGGGCACGTAATCCTACAGACAGCGTGGTTTGCGAACGCATCCACCAGAACTTGTTGTCAGGGTCTGATGCTCCCTGGGGGCCGGTGGTCGGCTCATAGGTCGATTTTCTCGCTCCGGTTTAGGCGACCTCACCAGCTCATCCACGTCAACGTCAACGCGATGAAATGGCTCGTTGGTCTTCCTCAGATGGCGCTAATTCCGACGATAGATGACGCCGTCCTCGGTTCTGACTTCATAAGATCTGGGTGACTTGGACAGGTTGTGTGAGTGGGCGGATGCATGCCAGATGCAGTCTAATGTGGATAGGTGTGAGGTTATCCACTTTGGCGGTAAGAATAGGAGGGCAGATTATTATCTGAATGGTGTCAAGTTGGGAAAAGGGGACGTACAACGTGATCTGGGTGTCCTAGTGCATCAGTCACTGAAAGGAAGCATGCATGTACAGCTGGCAGTGAAGAAAGCCAATGGAATGTTGGCCTTCATAACAAGAGGAGTTGAGTATAGGAGCAAAGAGGTCCTTCTGCAGTTGTACAGGGCCCTAGTGAGAGCGCACCTGGAGTACTGTGTTCAGTTTTGGTCTCCAAATTTGAGGAAGGATATTCTTGCTATTGAGGGCGTTCAGCGTAGGTTTACTAGGTTAATTCCCGGAATGGAGAGAATACATATATAAATAGACAATAGGTGTAGGAGTAGGCCATTTGGCCCTTTGAGCCAGCACCGCCATTCAATGTGATCATGGCTGATCATCCACAATCAGTACCCCGTTCCTGCCTTCTCCCCATACCCCTTGATTCCGCTAGCCCTAAGACCTCTATCCAGCTCTCTCTTGAATGCATTCAGAGAATTGGCCTCCACTGCCTTCTGAGGCAGAGAATTCCACAGATTCACAACTATCTGTGTGAAAAAGTTTTTCCTCATCTCAGTTCTAAATGGCCTACCCCCTTATTCTTAAACTGTGGCCCCTGGTTCTGGACTCCCCCAACATCGGGAACATGTTTCCTGCATCTAGCGCGTCCAATCCCTTAATAATTTTACATGTTTCTGTAAGATCCCCTCTCATCCTTCTAAATCCCAGTGAATACAAGCCCAGTCGCTCCATTGTTCATCATATGACAGTCCCACCATCCCAGGAATGAACATCGTGAACCTACGCTGCACGCCCTCAATAGCAAGGATGTCCTTCCCCAAATTTCGTGTTGGGACCCTTTTTTATAAGCCCAGTCGATCCATTCTTTCAGCTGAGAGTCGGCTGAAAGCTGCCATGCTGAGAACGAGCGCCTTTTTTCCGAACCTCCATTTGATGAAGGGTCTCGACCCTTAAACGTCACCCATCCCTTCTCTCCAGAGATGCTGCCTGTCCCGCTGAGTTACTCCAGCATTTTGTGTCTTAACTTCTTATATTTATTTTCTGATAGACACAAAAAATGCTGGAGTAACTCAGCGGGACAGGCTTCTTCAGTCTGAGGAAGGGTCTCGACCCGAAACGTCACCCATTCCTTCTCTCCAGAGACGCTGCCTGTCCCGCTGAGTTACTCCAGCATTTTGTGCCTGTCCCCATTGTTGAAGAAATGTTCCTGCCCTCTGCTGATGCCTTCATGCCTTACCTCACTCAACACTGCCACCTGCTGCCGGAAAGTCTCCAATACAACTTCAACTGGGAAAAAAAAAGACACAAAATAGAGGTTGTGATCTGAAAAAGGTTCACAAAATTCATGAGAGGAAGAGATTTACCCGGTCTAATAGATCAGGATGAGAGGAATAGATCGGGTGGACGCACAGTCTCTTGCCCAGAGTAGGGGAATCGAGAACCAGAGGACATAGAGTTAAGGTGAGGGGGGGGGGGGGGAAAGATTAAACAGGAACCTGGGGGGGTAACATTTTTCACACAAAAGGTGGTGGGTGTATGGAACTAGCTGCCAGAGGAGGTAGTTGGGGCTGGTAATATCCCAATGTTTAAGAAACATTTAGACAGATACATGGATAGGCCAGGTTTGGAGTTACATGGTCCAAACGTAGGCAGGTGGGACTAGTGTAGATGGGACCGGTTGTCTGATGTGGGAAAGTTGGGTCGAAGGGCCTGTTTCCATACTGTATGACACTATGACCCAAGATGTCACCTATCCATATTCCCCAGAGATGCAGTCTGACCCGCTGAGTTACACCAGCATTTTGTGTCTTTCTTTGGTTATCCCAGCATCTGAAGTTCCTTATTTCTACTTCTAGATGTAGGGTCAGGTTTTTTTTTTAGAGATACAGCGCAGAAACAGGCCCTTCGGCCCACCGGGTCCGCGCCGCCCAGCGATCCCCGCACATTAACACTATCCCACACCCACTAGGGACAATTTTTACATTTGCCCAGCCAATTAACCTGCAAAAGGGTTGAAGGTGGATAAGTCAACTGGACTGGATGGACTGCACCCTAGGGATCTGAAAGAGGTGGCTGTGGAGATTGTGTAGGCATTGACCGGCATAGTGTAGCAAATGTGCAGATGACACAAAGCTGGGTGGCAGTGTGAACTGTGAGGAAGATGCTATGAGGATGCAGGGTGACTTGGACAGGTTGTGCGAGTGGGCGGATGCATGGCAGATGCAGTTTAATGTGGATAAATGTGAAGTTATCTACATTGGTGGTAAGAACAGGAAAGCAGATTATTATCTGAATGGTGTCAAGTTAGGAAAAGGGGAAGTACAAAGAGATCTGGGTGTCCTGGTGCATCAGTCACTGAAAGTAAGCATGCAGGTACAGCGGGCAGTGAAGAAAGCTAATGGCATGTTGGCCTTCATAACAAGAGGAGTTGAGTATAGAAGCAAAGAGGTCCTTCTGCAGTTGTACAGGGCCCTAGTGAGACCACACCTGGAATACTGTGTGCAGTTTTGGTCTCCAAATTTGAGGAAGGATATTCTTGATATTGAGAGAGTGCAGCATAGGTTCACTACGTTAATTCCCGGAATGGCGGGACTGTCATATGTTGAAAGACTGGAGAACTGGGCTTGTATACACTGGAATTTAGAAGGATGAGAGGGAATCTTATTGAAATATATAAGAATATAAAGGGATTGGACAAGCTAGAGGCATGAAACATGTTCCCAATGTTGGGGGAGTCCAGAACCAGGGGCCACAGTTTAAGAATAAGGGGTAGGCCATTTAGAACGGAGATGAGGAAAAACTTTTCCACTCAGAGAGTTATAAATCTGTGGAATTCTCTGCCTCAGAAAGCAGTGGAGGCCAATTCTCTGGATGCTTTCAGGAGAGAGTTAGATAGAGCTCTTAATGATAGCGGAGTCAGGGGGTATGGGGAGGAGGGCAGGAATGGGGTACTGATTGTGGATGATCAGCCATGATCACATTGAATGGCGATGTTGGCTCGAAGGGCCGAATGGTTTACTCCTGCACCTATTGTCTATTGTCTATTGATATTTCAAGAATCGTTAGAGACAGGAGAGATCTCAGATGATTGGAAAATTGCCAATATTACCCCGCTGGGCAAGAAGGGAGCAAAGCAGAATTGTGTCAACTATAGGCCGGTTAGTCTGACTTCAGTGGTTGGTATGATTTTAGAGTCCCTTATTATAAAGGATGAGGTTACGGAGTACTTAGAAGTGCACAATAAAATAGACCAAAGTCAGCATGGCTTTGTGAAGGGGAGGTCTTGCTTGACAAATTTGCTGGAATTCTTTGAAGTAGTAACTAGCAGGACAGAGAAAGGAGAGTCAGTAGATGTTGTTTACTTAGACTTTCAGAAAGCCTTTGATAAGGTGCCACACGTGAGGCTGCTAAGGAAGATGAGAGCCCACGGTTTCAAAGGGCAGATGCTAACATGGACAGCAGGTTGGCTGGATGGCAGAAGACAGAGAGTGGCGATAAAGGGGGCTTTTTCTGGTTGGCTGCCGGTGACCAGCGGAGTGCCGCAAGGTGTCGGTGCTGGGGCCGCTGCCCTTCACGTTGTATATTAATGATTTAGACGAGGTGATTGAAGGCTTTGTGGACAAGTTTGTGGATGATACAAAAATAGATGGAGGGGCAGGTAGTGTAGAGAAAGCAGGGACTCTGCAGAAGGACTTGGACACGTTGGGAGAGTGGGCAGAGAAGTGGCAGATGGAATATGGTGCAGCAAAGTGTGGACTCAGCCATTTTGGTAGTAGGAATAAAGGCGTAGACTATTTTCTAAATGGGGAGAGAATCCAGAAATCGGAGGTGCAAAGGGACTTGGGAGTGCTGGTGCAGGACTCCCAAAAAGTTAATCTGCAAGTCGAATCGGTAGTAAAGAAAGCAAACGCAACGCCAGCATTTATTTCAAGAGGGCTTGGTGTACAAAAACACGGACGTAATGCTGAGGCTCTACAAGGCACTGGTAAGGCCGCATCTGGAATATTGTGAGCAATTCTGGGCCCCGTATCTGAGGAAGGATGTGCTGGCTCTGGAGAGGGTCCCAGAGGAGATTTACAAGAATGATCACAAGAATGAGTGAGTTAACTAACATATGATGAGCGTTTGCCGGCACTGGGCCTGTACTCGCTGGAGTTTAGAAGAACGAGGGGGGGACCTCATTGAAACATGCAGAATATTTTAAAGGCTTGGATGGAGTGGATGTGGAGAGGATGTTTCCACTGGTGGGAGAGTCTAGGACTAGAGGTCACAGCCTCAGAATTAAAGGGCGTTCTTTTAGGAAGGAGATGAGGAGAAATTTCTTTAGTCAGCGGGTGGTGAATCTGTGGAATTCTTTGCCACATTCTTGCTATGGAGGGCGTGCAGGGTAGGTTCACTAGGTTAATTCCCGGAATGGAGGGACTGTCGTATGTTGAAAGGCTGGAGCGATTGGGCTTGTATACACTGGAATTTAGAAGGATGCGGGGGGATCTTATTGAAACATATAAGATAATTAGGGGATTGGACACATTAGAGGCAGATAACATGTTCCCAATGTTGGGGGAGTCCAGAACAAGGGGCCACAGTTTAAGAATAAGGGGTAGGCCATTTAAAACGGAGATGAGGAAGAACTTTTTCAGTCAGAGGGTGGTGAAGGTGTGGAATTCTCTGCCTCAGAAGGCAGTGGAGGCCAGTTCGTTGGATGCTTTCAAGAGAGAGCTGGATAGAGCTCTTAAGGATAGCGGATTGAGGGGGTATGGGGAGAAGGCAGGAACGGGGTACTGATGGAGAGTGATCAGCCATGATCGCATTGAATGGCGGTGCTGGCTCGAAGGGCTGAATGGCCTACTCCTGCACCTATTGTCTATTGTCTATTGTCTATTGTCTAAGACTGTGGAGGCCAAGTCAGTGGATATTTTTAAGGCAGAGATAGATAGATTCTTGATTCGTATAAGTGTCAGAGGAGGAGAAGGCAGGAGAATAGGGTTAGGAGGGAGAGATAGATCAGCCATGATTGAATGGCGGAGTAGACATGATGGGCCGAATGGCCAAATTCTACTCCTATCACTTATGAGCTTATGAGATGCAGCGTGGAAACAGGCCCTTCGGTCTACCGAGTCCACACCGACCTCCCGACCGCCCAGTGGACCAACTCGCAGTACGGACAATTTAACAACTTACCGAAACCAATTAGCACACAAACCTGTACGTCTTTGGAGCGTGGGAGGAAACCGGAGCACCTGAAGAAAACCCACGCGGTCCACGGGGAGAACGTACAAACTCCGTACAGACGGCACCCGTAGTCAGGATGGAACCCGGGCCTCTGGCGCTGTGAGGCAGCAACTCTACTGCTGTGCCACCGAGCGACCAAACAGATCTTAAATAACTTATTGAGGAGACTATGACTGGGGAAAGAGTTTCAGAATGAGGGTTTATTGTCACGTGTACCGGGGTACAGTGCTATTTAGTTGTCATGAGAGGAAAGTTATTCACAAACAAGGTAGTGACCCTTTAGACTATAGACAATAGGTGCAGGAGGAGGCCCTTCGGCCCTTCGACCAGCACCGCCATTCAATGTGATCATGGCTGATCATTCTCAATCAGTACCCCGTTCCTGCCTTCTCCCCATACCCTCTGACTCCGCTATCCTTAAGAGCTCTATCTAGCTCTCTCTTGAATGCATTCAGAGAATAATTGGCCTCCACTGCCTTCTGAGGCAGAGAATTCCACAGATTCACAACTCTCTGACTGAAGAAGTTTTTCCTCATCTCAGTTCTTAATGGCCTACCCCTTATTCTTAAACTGTGGCCCCTTGTCCTGGACTCCCCCAACATTGGGAACATGTTTCCTGCCTCTAACATGTCCAACCCCTTAATAATCTTATACGTTTCGATTCACAAACAAGGTAGTGACCCTTCAGAATTCTGCACTCAAGAAGTTTTTGTGTGGCTCAGTCAATGCTTTCATTCAAAACAGAGATCTATGGATTTCATAAGTTCATAAGTGATTGGAGCAGAATTAGGCCATTCCTAGAAACATAGAAAATAGGTGCAAGTGGAGGCCATTTGGCCCTTCGAGCCAGCACCGCCATTCATTGTGATCATGGCTGATCATCCACAATCAATAACCCGTGCCTGCCTTCTCCCCGTATCCCTTGATTCCGCTAGCCTCTAGAGCTCTATCTAACTCTCTTATAAATTCATCCAGTGAATTGGCTTCCACTGCCTTCCATGCCAGAGAATTCCACAAATTTACAACTCTCTGGGTGAAAAAGTTCTTTCTCACCTCAGTTTTAAATGGCCTCCCCTTTATTCTTAGACTGTGGCCCCTGGTTCTGGACTCCCCCAACATTGGGAATTTTTTTCCTGCATCTAGCTTGTCCAGTCCTTTTATAATTTTGTACGTTTCTATAAGATCCCCTCTCATCCATCTAAATTCCAGTGAATACGAGCTCAGTCTTTCCAATCTTTCCTCATATGACAGTCCCGCCAACCCGGGGATTAACCTCGTGAACCTACGCTGCACTGCCTCAATAGCAAGGACGTCCTTTCTCAAATTAGGAAGGACATCCTCAAATATTGTCAGAGTGAGGCCACATGCAAGCTGTCCACAATGTACAGATACAGAATGTAAGCAATAATGTTTAGTGCAAGGTAAAGTCCGATAAAGTATGAATAAAGATAGTTCGAGGGTCTCCAATGAGGTTGATAGTAGTTCAGGGCCGCTCTCTAGTTGGTGATAGGATGTTTCAGTTGCCTGATAATTGCTGGGAGGAAGCCGCCCCTGAATCTGGAGGTGCGCGTTTTCACACCTCTTGCCCGATGGGGAAGGGGAGAAGATGGAGTGACCGGGGTGCGACTGGTCCTTGATTGTGCTGCTGGCCTTGCCGAGGCAGCGTAAAATATAGATGGAGTCAATGAGAAGGAGGTTGGTTTGTGTGATGGTCTGTCCACAATTCTCTGCAATTTCTTGCGGTCTATGGGTGGAGCTGTTCCCAAACCAAGCTGTGATGCATCCCGATAAAATGCTTTCTACGGAACATCTGTGGAAGTTGGTGAGAGCTGTTGGGGACGTGCGGAAAATTCCTACGCCTTCTCAGGAAATAGTGGCGCAATAGAATCACAAAGCGTTTAAGTGAGAGGGTGGAGGGAGTGACCGGGGGTGAGATTCGTCCTTGATTTATGCTGCAGTCAGCGTTTCAGCCGACGTTAATGAGCCAGACATCCCTTCATGCGGAAAACCATTTATTATTTTTTTTTGCGGTTATGCAAATGCATAAGTATAAATATTTAATTTCCATTACGATACAACGGTGAGAACATTCACAAAGCTCTGTGGTGGGGGGGGAAGAAAACAGACGAACAGACAAACACAGAAGCCGCAAACATTTTTGTCGTCTTTTTTTCTTCTTGTATTGCACAGTTCCTGACAGCGTATGTGGGGCCATAGCTTCGAGCGTCAATCCAACTACAGAGCACACCTGACTTCACCTGCACCACATGACAGACGCAAAAAAAAAACTCAGATCCCTCACAGTCCGGCATTCTTTACATATTCGACACTTGCTCGCCACGTCGTCACCAAAACACAGGTTTATTTATTTTAATACACGTACAAGGAAAATACTTATGAGGTTTCCAAAATTGGCACACACACACACACACACACACACACACACACACACACACACACACACACACACACACACACACACACACACACACACACACACACAGAGATCTGGCACAAAAAAAAAGTAGCATTGCCAATATATAGAGTTATTTACACCTCTGATAAGTTTTTTTTGTAAACAAGTGTTTAATATGCTTTAAAACCAGCTAAGAGCACAGATTCTTTTTTTCTTAAAGGCTGTAGAATGGGAAATAACTCATTTTCACGTGGATTCGTCTCCACTAATACATACCCACGACTTCTCGGCAACACAGTGTCCCTGCATTCCCCTTCACTTAAACCCAAGAGCAAAGACCAAGTCCCATTTCTTTTTTCCCCAATCTGCACACATAACAGATAAAAGGCTGAGCAAAATTAATTTAAAAAGTCAATTCCATCCAGCACTAAATAGCTCCAAAGAGGGTCCCCAGTTTCTTTTTTTTAAAACCCAAAACAACAAAAAAACAACCCCTATGAACGCCTTTTTATGTACAAATTTTTCTCCTCTGTGAAATGATGGCCCTTGAAAGGGATGGAGCTACTCAATGCATTCAAATGGGAGGTACATGTTAGCATTGCCTGCTAAAAACAGCAAGCATCTCTTCAGTCGGACTACGGCCCGTTAATACTGCAACGTCTACCGAATGCCAACAACGGATCAGCTCGTGAGGAGAATCGCCACGGATGAAGATGGATGTTTGATTCATGTCACCATATTTGATTCATGTCCATGTGAACTTATGGGTCAAAGTGTGCCTGCAACTGCTTTTCCTCTCCACCCCCACCCCCCCCACCCCAAGTTTCCAAAAGCCAGTAATTACATTATATCTACACAAAATCCCGTTTTTTGCACCCAATATTTCAGACATTCAAGTGATCTTTTTATAAATAGCAGAATATTTCTATTGGTCATTATAAACAAAGTAATGGCAGGAGGAAGGGGAAGGAAGTGGGGGTGATGGGGTGGGGAAGGAAGTGGGGGTGATGGGGTGGGGAAGGAAGTGGGGGTGATGGGGTGGGGAAGGAAGTGGAGGTGATGGGGTTGGGGAAGGAAGTGGGGGTGATGGGGTGGGGAAGGAAGTGGGGGTGATGGGGTGGGGAAGGAAGTGGAGGTGATGGGGTGGGGGAGGAAGTGGGGGTGATGGGGTGGGGAAGGAAGTGGGGGTGATCGGATGGGGAAGGAAGTGGGGAAAATGGGGTGGAGGAAGAAAATTGGAGCAATGGGGGTGAAAATGGGGTGGGGAAGAAAATGGGGGTGATGAAATGGGGAAGGAAATGGCGGGAGTGATAGAGTGGGGAAGGAGGGGGAAGTTTATGGGGGTGATGGGTTGGGGAAGGATATGGGGAGATGGAAGGGGAAGGATATGGGGAGATGGAGGGGGAAGGATATGGGGAGATGGAGGGGGAGGATATGGGGAGATGGAGGGGGGAGGATATGGGGCGATGGGTTAGGGAAGGATATGGGGAGATGGAGGGGGAGGATATGGGGAGATGGAGGGGGGAGGATATGGGGCGATGGGTTAGGGAAGGATATGGGGAGATGGAGGGGGGAGGATATGGGGAGATGGAGGGGGGAGGATATGGGGAGATGGAGGGGGAGGATATGGGGAGATGGAGGGGGGAGGATATGGGGAGATGGAGGGGGAGGATATGGGGAGATGGAGGGGGAGGATATGGGGAGATGGAGGGGGAGGATATGGGGAGATGGAGGGGGAGGATATGGGGAGATGGAAGGGGGAGGATATGGGACGATGGGTTAGGGAAGGATATGGGGGTGTTGAGACGGAGAAGAGGAAGGCAACAATCAATGTTTGGCTTGGTGAAGGGAGCAGCCCGAGAGCGTGGGGCCATGGTGGATGAGATTGCAGCATGCTGATGGAGGATGGCTGTCCGTCGGGCCCTGCCTCTTGCGGCCCGTCCTGCCTGGTTCCTGCCGGCGCTGCGGCCTGCCGCCCGGGGCTGCTAAGAGTTGCCGGGCTGCCTGGCGGGCGCCGCCTCCTCCGGGCGGTGGGCCTGGCTGGCCGGGCCCGGGAGGTCGGCGCAGGGCCTCCCCTCCGCCACAGCGCACGGCTGCAAATGGCCGACTTGCTCGGAGTCCGCGGTGGCTTTGGCCGCCCCTGGACTTGGCGATTGGTCCTGGGACCCGAGGTCGTCGCCGGTTTTGCAGGCCCCGCCGTTCAGGGGTGGAGTCGGACCGTCAGTCCCCTGGGGCTCCGTGACAACTGGCAAAGCCTCGGCCTGCAAGCAAGTCTGGGAAACGTCCTTCGCTCGGTCTACCTCGCCACAGAGAGTGCCCGGTGTGTTGCCGTCGGTGGGCGGTGAGGAGGGAGCCTGGTCCGGAGCAGGGCTGGGTCTCTGATGGGAGGTGCTCTTCACCACCGCACTCTGCTGCTCGGGCCTCTTGGACGGGCACACCTCCACCTTTGAAGCACTTGGTCCCGACAGAAAGGCGATGTCGAGGGTCCCTTCCAGCGGCTTTAGACTGAGAATGGATCGTCCCTCCATCTTACCATCGTTCATTTGCCGGGCTATGCCCTCGGCCACTGAGCACAGCGGTGGCTTGTCGATGGAGAGCTGGCCTACTAGGCCGCCTACAGCCTTGGGACAGTCAGCGGCCGTCGGCCTCAGCAGGTGGCAGTGAGAGGCGCTGGCCGGCGGGCTCTTCCTCTTGACAAACGAAGGTTGTTCCTCCTCCTCCTCCTCCTCCTCCTCGTTGCCCGCCGGCCGCAAAGGCTTCGGCTGACCTACGCCGCGGTGGGCGGCCACCATTTGCGGTGATCCCCTGCCGCCGCTGCTCTCCCTGCAACACCGCCAGCTTCCCTCGGAGCCTGGCGCGCAGGCCCCAGGCTGTTGGCCGACCGGCAAGGCCGACGGGATGCCCGCGTGAACGGGGCCGCTGGCATTCGGCTCTGAGAGCTGGCGGCCGCTGCACTGTTGGCCTGGGGGCCGAGTCCTCACTGCGTTGCACTGGGAGTCCTGCTCCGCTCCGTCCACCCTGACCTCTCCCGCCTCTTCGGCCGCGTGCCGGTGCCGCCCAGAGTTGGCGTCGTGCACGGCGCTCTGCTTCTGAAGGGATTCCCGCCTGGCGTTCCAGTTGCTCTTCGTCTTGGCCGCCATCTCCCTGCTGAGCCTCTCCCTCTCCCTCTCCGCCCCCGCCGCCTCGTCCCCTCCTCCGGCCTTCCTGGGGGCGGGCCGCTTGAGGCAGCCCTGCTCTGCCGGCCTCACCCTGGTGACGGTGGGCATCTCGAAGGCGTTCTCCTCCAGGCAGTGCAGGCCCAGGAGGTCCTTCCTCCCCCCGCCATCCGGCGGCGGCGCCCCCTCCAGGCTGTGCTTGCGGGCGCACAGCTGCTGCTGCTTCTTGTCGGCGGCGTAGCAGGAGGGCGACAGCTTCTCGGCCGACTGCACGCGCTTCAGCAGCGGCGAGCGGGGGGGCTCGGCGCTCTTGGGCCGCACCATGTGGCGCAGGATGGTGGGCGGAGAGTGAGTCTTGGCCGGGAACGGCTGCGCGTGCATCTTGCAGCCGCCCGCCCCCGCCGCGTGCCCCAGCAGCGGGGACGGGGACGGGGACCGCAGCGGCGAGGTGGGCTGAGGGGTAGGGGAGGGCGTACGTGCCAGCGGAGACAGGGGGATGTTCCCCGCTGACTTGCGCCGCCCCGACCGGTACCGCTGCCCGTTAAGCTTGGAGCTCAGGCCGTGCAGCGTGCTCGGCCGAATGTGACCGGAGCCGGCGGGGGAATTCGGAGCACTGGAGCTGGGGGAGCTGCTCTGGGATGAGTTTGTACCTGTTGAAACACAAGGCAATAGTTAGTCTTGCTGTTGTTTACTTTAGACTACTGCAACTCTACTAGGTTCATATTTATTCACAAAGTGCTGGAGTAACTCAGCAGGTCGGGCAGCATCTTGGGAGAGAGGGAGAGGGTGACGTTTCGGGTCGAGACCCTTCTTCAGAGGGGGGCTGTGTGCAGCACTGCGTGCAGTTTTAGTCTCCAAATTTGAGGAAGGATATTCTTGCAGCTTAGGTTTACTAGGTTAATTCCCGGAATGGCGGGACCGTCGTGTGTTGAAAGACTGGAGTGGCTGGGCTTGTGTACACTTCAGTCACTGAAAGTTACCATGCAGGGACAGCAGGCAGTGAAGAAAGCCAATGGAATGTTGGCCTTCATAACAAGAGGAGTTGAGTATAGGAGCAAAGAGGTCCTTCTGCAGTTGTACAGGGCCCTAGTGAGACCGCACCTGGGGTACTGTGTGCAGTTTTGGTCTCCAAATTTGAGGAAGGATATTCTTGCTATTGAGGGCGTGCAGCGTAGGTTTACTAGGTTAATTCCCGGAATGGCGGGACTGTCGTATGTTGAAAGACTGGAGCGACTGGGCTTGTATACACAGGAATTTAGAAGGATGGGAGGGGATCTTATCGAAACGTATAAGATTATTAAGGGGTTGGACCCGTTAGAGGCAGGAAACATGTTCCCAATGTTGGGGGAGTCCAGAACCAGGGGCCACAGTTTAAGAATAAGGGGTAGGCCGTTTAGAACTGAGATGAGGAGCTACTCACTATCCCGCGGTCTAGGCTTAAGCTCAACTGGCCTCCTCCTGCACCTGTGTTTCTATGTTCCTACGTAATACTGACCAGACTGGAAGTCGGGAGCTGAGCGGAAGGACTGCGTTGGTGACCTTGGCGATAGACTGTGTGTGGGCGAGCCTGGCATACTGTCACTGGAGGAGAGCGAGCGGTTGAGCGAGGAGAAGCTTCTGCTGCTGTGCAGGATGACGGGCTGCTTGGCAAACCGTTTAAACAGAGATTTCCGCCTGTTCACAAAGAAGAGAAGCAGACTGTTACACTTTGCAACCTCGTACCTTGCAATCAATTTTCACTTGATGGTAAACTTACTGTAACTTAGAATCATGCAGTTGTACAGGGCCCTAGTGAGACCGCACCTGGAGTACTGTGTGCAGTTTTGGTCTCCAAATTTGAGGAAAGATATTCTTGCTATTGAGGGCGTGCAGCGTAGGTTAATTCCCGGAATGGCGGGACTGTCATATGTTGAAAGACTGGAGCGACTGGGCTTGTATACACTGAAATTTAGGAGGATGAAAGGAGATCTTATCGAAACGTATAAGATTATTAAGGGGTTGGACACGTTAGAGGCAGGAAACATGTTCCCAATGTTGGGGGAGTCCAGAACAAGGGGCCACAGTTTAAGAATAAGGGGTAGGCCATTTCGAACTGAGATGAGGAAAAACTTTTTCAGTCAGAGAGTTGTGAATATGTGGAATTCTCTGCCTCAGAAGGCAGTGGAGGCCAATTCTCTGAATGCATTCAAGAGAGAGCTAGATAGAGCTCTTAAGGATAGCGGAGTCAGGGGGTATGGGGAGAAGGCAGGAACGGGGTACTGATTGAGAATGATCAGCCATGATCACATTGAATGGTGGTGCTGGCTCGAAGGGCCGAATGGCCTCCTCCTGCACCTATTGTCTATTGTCCCGGTTGTTATCAGGGAACTGAACCATCCTACCACAACCAGAGAGCAGTGCTGAACTACCATCTACTTCACTGGAGACCCTTTGCCTATCCTTGATTGGATTTTGCTGGCTTTACCTTGCACTAAACGGTATTCCCTTATCATGTATCTGTAGACTGTAAATGACTCGATTGTAAACACGTATTGTCTTTCCGCTGACTGACTGGATAGCATGCAACGAAAGCTTTTCACTGTACCTCGGCATGCGTGACAATAAACTAAACTCAACTAATTTCCAGTCGAGCTCCGGGCTGCAATGACGCTGGTTTATAGTAAAGACGTTACTCCACAATGTGCTGACGCAGTGGTAGAGTTGCTGCCTTGCAGCACCAGCGACCCGGGTTCCATCCTGACTACGGCTGCTGACTGTACGGAGTTTGCACCTTCTCCCCGTGTCCTGCGTGGGTTTTCCCCGGGTGCTCCGGTTTCCTCCCACACTCCAAATCCGAACAGGTTTGTAAGTTAATTGGCTTCTGTAACATTGTAAATTGTCCCTAATGTGTGCCGGATACTGCTCTTGTACGGGGATTAATAGACAATAGACAATAGGTGCAGGAGGAGGCCATTCGGCCCTTCGATCCAGCACCGCCATTCAATGTGATCATGGCTGATCATTCTCAATCAGTACCCCGTTCCTGCCTTCTCCCCATACCCCCTGACTCCGCTATCCTTAAGAGCTCTATCCAGCTCTCTCTTGAATGCATTCAGAGAATTGGCCTCCACTGCCTTCTGAGGCAGAGAATTCCACAGATTCACAACACTCTGACTGAAAAAGATTTTTCCTCATCTCAGTTCTAAATGGCCTACCCCTTATTCTTAAACTGTGGCCCCTTATTCTGGACTCCCCCAACATTGGGAACATGTTTCCTGCCTCTAACGTGTCCAACCCCTTAATAATCTTATACGTTTCGATAAGATCTCCTCTCATCCTTCTAAATTCCAGTGTGTACAAGCCTGGTCGCTGGTCGGCGCGGATTCGGAGGGCTGAACTGCCTGTTTCCAGGCTATATCTCTAAAGTCTAAACTCTACCAGCTGGGAATAAACTCCCTGAATCTGACACAAAGTGCTGGTGTGTCTTTAATCAAGCTTCATGGGGCTTTTTCTTGCAGTAAACATTATTCCCTTTATACTGTATCTGTACACTGTGGACAGCTTGATTGTAATCATGTATAATCTTTTGATCGACAGGATAGCAGGCAACAAAAAGCTTTTCACTGTACCTCGGTACACGTGACATTGGACTAAACTCCTCTTGTAAGCAGCATCTGCAGTTGTGTGGGAAGGAACTGCAGATGCTGGTTAACACAAAACGCTGGAGTAACTCAGCGGGACAGGCAGCATCTCTGGAGAGAAGGAATGGGTGACGTTTCGGGTCGAGGATCAGTCTGAAGAAGGGTCTCGACCCATCCCCTCTCTCCAGAGATGCTGCCTGTCCCGCTGAGTGACTCCAGCATTTTGTGTTAACCAGCATCTGCGGACCTTTGCTTCTAAACATTCATACGGTGGCGAATAGAAGGAACTAGACCAAGAGGACCCGTTGGGCCCCAAACCTCTCCTGCATTGGTGCAGCACTCTGTCCTCCCCCCCTCCTCTGTCTCCACAACCCCCCCCCTCTCCCCTCTCCCTTCTCCCCCCACTCCCCCCTTCCCTCCCCTCCCCCTCCCCTCCTTTACACTTTAAAATGTGAATGACTTAAAAAATATAACACCGATTTCAATAACACTACTTGCATTATCACTAAAGTGACCACGGCGAGTACGGTGGGCCTAAAATTGTGGCGCTGTCGCGTGCCGTTTTGGCTGAAGTTCAGTCACAAACAAGATGGCGGACGGGGGTTTGAGTGTATAGACGGCATTTCTTGCTGCACAGTCGGGACACTTGGGTTACCTTTCTTGGCCTTCCTTCTTTCTGGTTTTCTTGCTCCGCCTCATCATTCGGCTCCTGTAGCTGGGCCTCCTCGCTGGGCCAGTTCGGATCGACGTGTTCTCGAAGGAGGTGGTTGTGATAGCGACCCTGTTGCCGCTCTGTGCGCGCGGTGAGAAAGAACAGGATCATTTCCGGTGTGACCGAGTGTACGTGCTCCACGGCTAATCTCAAACGCCCGTAACACGCACTGCAATTTAAGCCAGGATTTTAAAAATAACATTATAAATTGCAACCTCACGGTGCTTTTTAACAAAAATATCGGGGCGGCACGGTGGCGCAGCAAGTAAAGAGTGGCTTCAATAGACAATAGGTGCAGGAGGAGGCCATTCGGCCCTTCGAGCCAGCACTGCCATTCAATGTGATCATGGCTGATCATTCTCAAGCAGTACCCCGTTCCTGCCTTCTCCCCATACCCCCTGACTCCGCTATCCTTAAGAGCTCTATCCAGCTCTCTCTTGAATGCACTCAGAGAATTGCCTCCACTGCCTTCTGAGGCAGAGAATTCCACAGATTCACAACTCTCTGACTGAAAAAGTTTTTCCTCATCTCAGTTCTAAATGGCCTACCCCTTATTCTTAAACTGTGGCCCCTTGTTCTGGACTCCCCCAACATTGGGAACATGTTTCCTGCCTCTAACGTGTCCAACCCCTTAATAATCTTATACGTTTCGATAAGATCTCCTCTCATCCTTCTAAATTCCAGTGTACACAAGCCTAGTCGCTCCAGTCTTTCAACATATGATAGTCCCGCCATTCCGGGAATTAACCTAGCAAACCTACGCTGCACGCCCTCAATAGCAAGAATATCCTTCCTCAAATTTGGAGACCAAAACTGCACACAGTACTCCAGGTGGGGTCTCACTAGGGCCCTGTACAACTGCAGAAGGACCTCTTTGCTCCTACACTCAACTCCTCTTGTTATGAAGGCCAACATTCCATTGGCTTTCTTCACTGCCTGCTGTACCTGCATGCTTCCTTTCAGTGACTGATGCACTAGGACACCCAGATCTCGTTGTACGTCCCCTGTTCCTAACTTGACACCATTCAGATAATACTCTGCCTTCCTATTCTTACCACCAAAGTGGATAACCTCACAGCGCTTCCTTACAGCGCTTGCAGCGCCGGAGACCCGGGTTCGATCCTGACTACGGGCGCCGTCTGTACGGAGTTTGCACGTTCTCCCCGTGACCTGCGTGGGTTTTCTCCGAGATCTTCGGTTTCCTCCCACACTACAAAGACGTACAGGTTTGAATGTTAATTGGCTGGGCAAATGTAAAAATTGTTCCTGGCGTGTGTAGGATAGTGTTAATGTGCGGGGATCGCTGGGCGGCGCGGACCCGGTGGGCCGAAGGGCCTGTTTCCGCGCTGTATCTCTAAATCTAAATCTAAATCTACGGCCGCCGTCCGTTTCGGAGTTTGTAATTTCTCCGAGATCTTTGGGTTTCCTCCCACATTCCAAAGACGAACAGGTTTGTAGGTGAATTGGCTTGGTAGAAGTGTAGAATTGTCCCTAGTGCGTAGGATAGTGTTAATATGTGCGGGCATCGCTGGTCAGTGTGGATTCCATGGTGAAGGGCCTATTTCCGCGCGGCATCTCTAAACTAAACTAAAATGATATCATTGCTAATAAAAAATAATCCCATCCCTTTCAGACAAAGCACCCAAGAACCATCATGAAGGAAAGGGGAATAGCGAAAGGCCTGGATAACACGGTGACCAAAATGAACACAATACTCTAAATGCGACCTCACCAACATCTTATGCCACTGCAGCATGATGTCTATACTCAATATTCTGAATGATGACGGTATCACAAAATGCTGGAGTAACTCAGCGTGTCAGGCAGCATCTAGGAGAGAGGGAATGGGTGACGTTTCGGGTCGAGACCCTTCTTCAGACTGATGTCAGAATGATGAAGGCCAATGTGCTGAAGTTGGGCCCAACTTAGTGTTTCCACAGTACTATGTTTGCATATTCTGTTGTGCTGCTGTGAATAAGAATTTCATTGTTCTGTTTGGGACACATGACAATAAAACAATCTTCACTCTCAACTCTGTACATTTTTTGGAAAGAACATTTCTTTAGAGATACAGCGCGGAAGCACGCCGATCGGCCCACCGAGTCCGCGCCAACCAGCGAACCCCGCACAGAACAAGGGGCCACAGTTTAAGAATAAGGGGTGGGCCATTTAGAACGGAGATGAGGAAAAACTTTTTCAGTCAGAGAGTTGTGAATCTGTGGAATTCTCTGCCTCAGAAGGCAGTGGAGGCCAATTCTCTGAATGCATTCAAGAGAGAGCTAGATAGAGCTCTTAAGGATAGCGGAGTCAGGGGGTTTGGGGAGAGGGCAGGAACGGGGTACTGATTGAGAATGATCAGCCATGATCACATTGAATGGCGGTGCTGGCTCGAAGGGCCGAATGGCCTCCTCCTGCACCTATTGTCTATTGTCTATTGTCTAACGCTATCCTACACACACTGGGGATAATTTATACACACACCAAGCCAATTAACCTACATACCTGTACGTCTTTGGAGTGTGGGAGGAAACCGAAGATCTCGGACAAAACCCACGCAGGTCACGGGGAGAACGTACAAACTCCGTACAGACAGCACCCGTAGACGGGATCGAACCCGGGTCTCCGGTGCTGCGAGCGCTGTAAGGCAGCAACTCTACCGCTGCGCCACCGTGAACTGCGATACGTAGGATAATAACGTTTGATACCTTGACGAGTAGTTCCACCACTTCAGTGTGTACCAGGCCGAGGACTGGCTCGCTATTCACGTGCGTTATGAGATCGCCGGCCTTCAAGCCCGCCACATGAGCCGCACTCCCATCTTCAACGTTCTGGCAACGGAAAATAACAATTAAATCAATCCTTACACAAGCTGGGATCGAGTGGATGTGGAGAGGATGTTTCCACTAGTGGGAGAGTCTGGGACCAGAGGCCTCAGAATTAAAGGACGTTCTTTTAGGAAGGAGATGAGGAGAAACATCTTCAGTCAGAGGGTGGTGAATCTGTGGAATTAATTGCCACAGACGGCTGTGGAGACCAAGTCAATGGATATTTTTAAGGCAGAGATGGACAGATTCTTGATTAGTACGGGTGTCCGAGGTTATGGGGAGAAGGCAGGAGAATGGGGTTAGGATGGATCAGCCGTGATGCAGTTTTGGTCTCCAAATTTGAGGAAGGATATTCTTGCTATTGAGGGCGTGCAGCGTAGGTTCACTAGGTTGATTCCCGGAATGGCAGGATTGTCGTATTTTGGTAAGACTGGAGCGACTGTGCTTGTATATGTTGCGATTTAGAAGGGTGTGAGGGGATCTTATCGAAACATATAAGATTATTAAGGGATTGGACACATTAGAGGCAGGAAACATGTTCCCAATGTTGGGGCAGTCCAGAACCAGGGGCCGCAGTTTAAGAATAAGGGGTAGGCCATTTAGAACGGAGATGAGGAAAAACGTTTTCAGGCAGAGAGTTGTAAATCTGTGGAATTCTCTGCCTCAGAGGCCATTTCTCTGAATGCATTCAAGAGAGAGCTAAATAGAGTTCTTAAGGATAGCGGAGTCAGGGGGTATGGGGAGAGGGCAGGAACGGGGTACTGATTGTGAATGATCAGCCATGATCAGGGTGAATGGCGGTGCTGGCTCGAAGGGCCGAATGGCCTCCTCCTGCACCTATTGTCTATTGATGGGTCGAATGGCCTAATTCTGATCCTATCACATGAAAAATTAGCTGTCAAAGGATAGACGCACAATGCCGGAGTGACAGGGCAGCAACCCTGGAGAACATGGATAGGTAGTGTAAGAAAATAACTGCAGATGCTGGTACAAATCGAAGGTGTTTATTCACAAAATGCTGGAGTAACTCAGCAGGTCAGGCAGCATCTCGGGAGAGAAGAGAACAAGGGTGACGTTTCGGGTCGAGACCCTTATTCAGACTGATGTCAGGGGGGCGGGACAAAGGAAGGATATAGGTGGAGACAGGAAGATAGAGGGAGAACTGGGAAGGGGGAGGGGAAGAGAGGGACAGAGGAACTATCTAAAGTTGGAGAAGTCGATGTTCATACCGCTGGGCTGCAAGCTGCCCAGGGGTGATGTTTTGGGTCGGGACCCTCTCAGTTTTGGCATTGTGAGCTGTTACGTCCATCGCAATGGTGAGCGCGAGGCTCTGCACACCGGTAGCTCGTGCGGACTCACCCAGACAATGTGATGGACTGTGTACACATCGCTGTCGCCCATGTAGACCCGGATTGCGCGCAGCGAGAAGCCGTACTTCTTTCCCGAGCTGTAGATGATTACGGGCGGCTTTGGGCTGCCAGAGCTGGCGGACGAGTCCCGGCTGGGCGACGAATCTCTGGACGAAGGGTCAGATGAGAGCGAATGTGGGGAGATCGGACTCGCCAAGGGAGAGGCACCGTACACGTCTGAAACAAGAGTAAACCTTTTTAATCCCACGGACTTTCATGTGTTTTGTTTGTCTCGTGTATGTATTTTGTGTTTTTACGACTCGGCAGATCAATTTCCCTCCTGGGATAAGTAACGTTCTATCGTAACGTATCGTATCGTATGGACTGGTGAGAGAACACAGCTGGAAGAGTTTTTAAGTGTCGGAAGGAACTGCAGATGCTGGTTTACACCGAAGATAGACACAAATGCTGGAATAACTTGGCATGGGCAGGCTGCTTCTGTGGAGTAAAAGGAATAGGCGACGTTTCGGGTCGAGCCACTTCTTCAGACTGACTTTAGTTTCGTTTAGAGATACAGCGCAGAAACAGGCCCTTCGACTCACCGGGTCCGCGCCGACCAGCGATCCCCGCATAATTAACACTACCCTACACACACTAGGGACATTTTTTTGCATTTGGAGTGTGGGAGGAAACCGAAGATCTTGGAGAAAACCGACGCAGAACGTACAAACTCCGTACAGACAGCACCCGCCACCGTGACCGCCCAAACTGACCGAGGAAAATTGTGTGTAGTTATTCACAAAATGCTGGAGTAACTCAGCAGGTCAGGCAGCATCTCAGGAGAGACGGAATGGGTGACGTTTCGGGTCGAGACCCTTCTTCAGACTGACCCAGTGTGTGTAGGATAGTGTTAATGTGCGGGGATCGCTGGTCTGCGCGAACTCGGTGGGCCGAAGGGGCCTGTTTCCGCGCAGTACCGCTAAACTAAACTAAACATTTGGACAGTTACAGGGATGGGAAAGGTTTGGAGGGTTATGAATCAAACCCAGGCAGGTGGGACCAGCGTAGATGGGGAACTGCAGTTGGCAAGTTGGGCTGAAGGGCCCTTGTTCCCTGCCCTCGGACTCTATGAGTCCACCTAAGTAAACGAGACAAATGGCTGGGCCAGGTTCCGCCTTTGTGCAACAATTCCCAGCAGGAATTGACTTTTATTCTTTTCATCTCTGCCAGCAAGGTTTGATTTATAGTTATTTAAATAAACCCAGAAGCGTATTAACTACACACAAAACAAAACTAGGAGTTGTTCATTGATCATGCTGTGCATAGCTCTGCAAAAATACACAGCAATTCCTGTAAAAAAATGACACACATCATCAGATCTTAAACCCCTTACTGGGGCTGGCTGTTGCCACACGTTTTTCAGTTTAGAGATACAGCGCGGAAACAGGCCCTTCGGCCCACCGTGTCCGCGCCGCCCAGCGATCCCCGCACACTAGCACTATCCTACACACACGAGGGACAATTTTTACATTTATACCAAGCCAATTAACCTACAAGCCTGCACTTCTTTGGAGTGTGGGAGGAAACCGAAGATCCCGGAGAAAACCCACGCAGGTCACGGGGAGAACGTACAAACTCCGTACAGACGGCACCCGTAGTCGGGACTGAACCCGGGTCTCCGGCGCTGTGAGGCAGCAACTCTACCGCTGCGCCCATTTTTCTTGGGTTCCGAATGAAAGCTGGAGTCTGGAGGGGCTCAAAGCTCAAAAGAAAAAAGTGACTAATTGTAGCCTCTAGTCCACCAAAGTATAGTATGAAGATAGATTATGTATTATACAGGATTGTCGTCTTCTTTCGTTAAATTATGGATACACTGCACCAGGGAAACCAGCATAGCTTCTGAGTGATCAATGTGTTTAGCATGTATTTGTTGTAGGTCAAAGGTAGAGACAAAATGCTGCAGTATGTCATAAGGGATAGGAGTAGAATTAGGCCATTCGGCCCATCAAGTCTAATCTGCCATTCAATCATGGCTGATCTATCTCTCCCTCCTAACCCCATTCTCCTGCCTTCTCCCCATAACACCTGACACCCGCACCAATCAAACCTAACAGCAGGTCAGGCAGCATCCCTGGAGAAAAGGAATGGGCGACATTCTGGGTTGGGACCCTTCTTCAAGCTGAGAGTCAGGAGAGAGGGGAACGAGAGATATGGAAGGGTAAGGTGTGAAAATGAGAGATCAAAGGGGACGAAGGTCAAGGAACATGTAGGGCAGACCATTGTGAGCTAGGGGAAGGTGACAATGAGGCATACAGTATAATATTTAATCACGGGGACAGTCAGACTGGTCGGAAAACTAGGGTGGGGGCGGGATGGAGAGAGAGAGAATGCGAGGGTTCCTGAAGTTAGAGAAGCCAATGTTCATACCACTGGGGTGTAAGCTGCCCAAGCAAAATATGAGGTGCTGTTCCTCCAATTTGCGCTGGGCCTCACTCTGACAGTGGAGGAGGCCCAGGACCAGGGTTGCCAACTGTCCCGTATTAGCCGGGACATCCCGTATTTTGGGCTAACTTGGTTTATCATGTACGGGACCGCCCTTGTCCCGTATTAAGCCTGGCGCTGTAGGTCCGGACGCTGTAGGACCGGGCAGTGTAGGTCCGGACGCTGTAGGTCCGGACGCTGTAGGCCCGGGCAGTGTAGGTCCGGACGCTGTAGGCCCGGGCAGTGTAGGCCCGGACGCTATAGGCCCGGACGCTGTAGGCCCGGGCAATGTAGGTCCAGACGCTGAGGGCCCGGACGCTGTAGGCCCGGGCAGTGTAGGTCCGGACGCTGTAGGCCCGGGCAGTTAGGTCCGGACGCTGTAGGTCCGGACGCTGTAGGCCCGGGCAGTGTAGGCCCGGACGCTGTAGGCCTGGGCAATGTAGGCCCGGACGCTATAGGCCCGGGCAATGTAGGCCCAGGCAGTGTAGGTCCGGGCAGTGTATGTCCGGAGGCCCAGGTGCCGCCTGAAGGAGGTTGCATAGCAACCCGCCTCCCGGCCCGGCCGGCCGCCATTGGTGGAGCGGGAGCACGTAGCCGCTGGCTGGGTGAGGTCACGTGGGGCGCAGGGCGGTGACGTCACCTTGTCCCTTATTTGGGAGTGAGATAGTTGGCAACCCCTACCCAGGACAGAAAGGTCAGTGTGGGTATAGGAGGGGGGAGTTAAAGTGTTTCGCAAAGGGGAGATCAGGTCGGTTTAGGCAGAGGTGTTTAGGGGGTGTTGTAGGCTCCCTGTGCTGTGCACAAACTTCCAACCCCCTCCCCCCCCCCCCCCCACACCCTGAGTCAATGCAGAACTAAAGGAAACGAGCCAGCAGTAGTTCCAGCGCAGTAAATATGATGTTGTAGGAAGGAACTGCAGGTGCTGGTAGAGTTGCTGCTTTACAGCGAATGCAGCGCCGGAGACTCAGGTTCGATCCTGACTACGGGCGCCATCTGTAAGGAGTTTGTACGTTCTCCCCGTGACCTGCGTGGGTTTTGTCCGAGATCTTCGGTTTCCTCCCACACTCCAAAGACGTACAGGTTTGTAGGTTAATTGGCTGGGTAAATGTAAAAATTGTCCCTAGTGGGTGTAGGATAGTGTTAATGTACGGGGATCGCTGGGCGGCACGGACTTGGAGGGCCGAAAAAGGCCTGTTTCCGGCTGTATATATATGATATGATATGATGATAAACCGAAGATCGACACAAAAAGCTGGAGTGACTCAGAGGGTCGGGCAGCATCTCTGGAGAGAAGGAATGGGTGACGTTTCGGGTCGAGACTTGAAATTCGAGTGTGACCCGACACGTCACCCCATGCCCCTCTCTCCCTCCAGAGATTCTGCCTGAGTTACTCCAGCATTCTGTTGTCTACCTTGGCAGAATATATGATGTTCTGGAATGATCCGCAGGCAATGTTTGAAGACGTTTACGGTACATTAAGGACAAGAATTTTAGCTTTAGTTTTATCTGGCTGTGCCTTCAACAAAAGAGAGAAATCCCACACGTTTGTGAAAAATGCGATCTTGAAATATATGCCCATTACCACAAGAAAATATATTGCACTTTCAAGTGCTTCCATCGTGATCTAGTCTGACAGCAACAGCCCAGTTGTGCAGTTAATGTCCCTGCTAAGCAAAAATATTCTCTTTAAACCCCTTGATGTTTGGCGATGTTATGATTCTTTTGAAATGGCTGTCTAGAGAGGATAGACTTGGTTATAATTATTACCACATCGCCTCAGCAGAGCAGCACTTCGTGCTAGGACTATTAATAGTTTAGTTTAGTTTACAGGTACAGCGCGGAAACAGGCCCTTCGGCCCACCGGGTCTGCGCCGACCGGCGATCCCCGCGCATTACGGTGGCGCAGCGGTAGAGTTGCTGCCTTACAGCGAATGCAGCGCCGGAGACTCAGGTTCGATCCTGACTACGGGCGCCGTCTGTACGGAGTTTGTACGTTTTACCCCGTGACCTGCGTGGGTTTTCTCCGAGATCTTCGGTTTCCTCCTGCACTCCAAAGACGTACAGCTATAGCTATGTAGGTTAATTGACTGGGTAAATGTAAAAATTGTCCCTAGTGTGTGTAAGAGAGTGTTAATGTGCGGGGATCGCTGGGCGGCGCGGACTCGGTGGGCCGAAGGGCCTGTTTCCGCGATGTATCTCTAAAATCTAAAAAAAATAATAATTAACACTACCCGACACACACTAGGGAAAATGTACATTTATACCAAGCCAATTAGCCTACAAACCCTGTACGTCTTTGGAGCGTGGAGCGAAGATCCTGGAGAAAACCCACGCAGGTCACGGGGAGAAGGTACAAACTCCGTACAAGACAGCACCCGTAGTCGGGATGGAACCCGGGTCTCCGGCGCTGTAAGGCTGCAACTCTACCGCTGCGCCACCGTGACGCCTACTGATAGGTCCAATTTAGATTTTCCCTTCCCTTATTCGTACACTTCCCAGCGAAGACGACGACATTTTGTGACTGAAGGCAGACGCAAATTGCTGCAGTAACTCAGCGGGTCAGGCAGCATCTCTGGAGAGAAGGAATAGGTGGCATTCCAAATTGAGACCCATCTTCAGACTGAGAGTCAGGGGAGAGGAAAACTAGAGGTATGAAGAGGTGCAGAACAAATCAGAGGCGGCACCAATGGCCAAGGAGATCACAGTGGTCCATCCATGTACCTGCCTAATTGGTTCTTAGAGGACTACCTCCTCTGGCAGCTCGTTCCGTACACCCACCACCCTCTGTGTGAAAAAAGTTTCCGCAACGTTTAAGAAACATTTAGACAGGTACATGGATAGGACAGGTTTAGAGGGATATGGGCCAAACGCAGGCAGGTGGGACGAGTGTAGATGGGACTTGTTGGTCGGTGAGGGCAAGTTGGGCCGAATGGCCTGTTTCCACGCTGCTTGACTCTATGACTATAAAGCGTTTGACGCACTGGGTCTCCATTCACTGGCGTTTAAAATGATGAGGGGGGACCTCATTGAAACTTACCGAATAGTGAAAGGCCTGGATAGAGTGGATGTGGAGACGATGTTTCCACGAGTGGGAGAGTCTAGGACCAGAGGCAACAGCCTCAGAATTTAAGAACGTTCCATTAGGAAGGAGATGAGAAGGAGTTTCTTTGGTCAGAGGGTGGAGAATCTGTGGATTATTATTAAATCTTCTTACAAGATGTCGGACGTCTATTCATTGTGCTAGTCACAACCGGGTCTTACCGTGGACATTACAGAGGCCAAGTCAGTGGATATTTTTAAGGCAGAAATAGATAGATTCGTGATTAGTACGGGTGTCAGGGGTTATGGGGAGAAGGCAGGAGAATGGGGTTAGGAGGGAGGGATAGCTCAGCCATGATTGAATGGCTGAGTAGACTTGATGGGCCGAATGGCCTCATTCTTCTCCTATCCCTTATGAACATCAGCATGCAGTAGAGTTTTGATGGGTGCAGAATGCTGGAGTAACTCAGCTGTAGGCTTGGACGCTGCAGGCCCGGACGCTGTAGCCCCGGACGCTGTAGGCTCGGACGCTCTAGGCCCGGACGCTGTAGGCTCGGACGCTGTAGGCTCGGATGCTGTAGGCCCGGGCAGTGTCGGTCCGGACAGTGTAGGTCCAGGCAGTGTAGGTCCGGAGGCCCAGGTGCCGCCTAACGGAGGCTGCGTAGCAACCCGCCTCCCGGCCCGGCTTGCCGCCATTGGTGGGGCGGGAGCACTTGGCCGCTGGCTGGGTGAGGTCACGTGGGGCGCGGGGCGGTGACGTCACCTTGTCCCTTATTTGGCAGTGAGAAAGTTGGCAACCCCTACCCAGGAACCCAGGACAGAAAGGTCAGTGTGGGTATAGGAGGGTGCCACCGTGAGGCCTACTGACCACAGCGTCCGAGCCTACAGGCCGCGTCTGGAGTACTGTGTGCAGTTTTGGTCTCCAAATTTGAGGAAGGAAATTCTTGCTATTGAGGGAGTGCAGCGTAGGTTTACTAGGTTAATTCCCGGAATGGCGGGACTGTCATATGTTGAAAGACTGGAGCGACTAGGCTTGTATACACTGGAATTTAGAAGGATGAGAGGAGATCTTATCAAAACATATAAGATTATTAAGGGGTTGGACACGTTAGAGGCAGGAAACATGTTCCCAATGTTGGGGGAGTCCAGAACCAGGGGCCACAGTTTAAGAATAAGGGGTAGGCCATTTAAAACTTTTTCAGTCAGAGAGTTGTGAATCTGTGGAATTCTCTGCCTCAGAAGGCAGTGGAGGCCAATTCTCTGAATGCATTCAAGAGAGAGCTAGATAGAGCTCTTAAGGATAGCGGAGTCAGGGGGTATGGGGAGAAGGCAGGAACGGGGTACAGATTGAGAATGATCAGCCATGATCACATTGAATGGCGGTGCTGGCTCGAAGGGCCGAATGGCCTCCTCCTGCACCTATTGTCTATTGTCTCTGGAGAGAAGGGGCGGGCGACGTTTCGGGTCGAGACCCTCCTTGTTCTGAGCGGCGGACTGATTCGTATACCTGCAGGGATCATGAGGGAGAGCGCGGTGGCAGAGACAGACTTCATCACTTTCCCCGGCCTCTCTTTCTCCGAGCCGTCCTGCCGCTGATGGGCCACCAGGGGGATGTTGTCGCTCGGACTCTTCGAGCAAATGTCCATGCTCTCCACACAGTCGCCCTTCGAGCTAATCTGATCCAGGTGCTCCGAGAAGCTGCCAACTGCTCACACACAAATGCATTCCATCAGTTTCTCCCACGTCATTTTTTTATTTCCCGGCATTAAGTTTACACTCTCGTCAATACGGAAACGAAAAACATCGCACTCATCCAATTGCAAAAGCAGCCAAGAATCACATAGCAATATGTAATTTCAAAATAAATTGAAGGTCACCTTATATTTCAGTGACGTGCCTCCATCATTTTTAATTACTCTTTCCCCATCGGGAAATTCATGTGTTTATAAGTGAGAATAAACTAAGCAGAATTAGGCCGTTCGGCCCATCAAATCTACTCCACCATTCAATCGTGATTGATCTATCTTTCCCTCTCAACTAGGGTTGCCAACTGTCCCGTATTAGCCGGGACATCCCCTATTTTCAGTCAGAGAGTTTTTCAGTCAGAGAGTTGTGAATCTGTGGAATTCTCTGCCTCAGAAGGCAGTGGAGGCCAATTCTCTGAATGCATTCAAGAGAGAGCTAGATAGAGCTCGTAAGGATAGCGGAGTCAGGGGGTATGGGGAGAAGGCAGGAACGGGGTACTGATTGAGAATGATCAGCCATGATCACATTGAATGGTGGTGCTGGCTCGAAGGGCCGAATGGCCTACTCCTGCACCTAATGTCTATTGTCTATTGACCTTCTAAACTCCAGCGAGTGCAGGCCCAGTGCCGTCAAACGCTCATCATATGTTAACCCAAACATTCCTGGGATCATTCTTGTAAACCTCCTCAGGATCCCCTCCAGAGCCAGCACATCCTACCTCGGATATGGGGCCCAAAACTGCTCACAGCGCTCCAAATGCGGCCTGACCAGCGCCTTATAGAGCCTCAGCATTACATCCCTGTTTTTGTATTCTAGTCCTCTTGAAATAAATGCTAGTTGATGGGTCCATGACAACCTCTATTCATTTCATTACGTTTTATCTTTCCTTGGGCTATATTGGACTTTTACTGACTAATTTGAGGCTAGTAAAAAGAACATGTAATTGTTCAGTGTTGATATTGCTAACATACTTTGTGATCACTTATGGTTGAGCTACATAGAAACATAGACAATAGGTGCAGGAGGAGGCCATTCGGTCCTTCGAGCCAGCACCGCCATTCATTGTGATCATGGCTGATCGTCCACAATCAGTAACCCGTGCCTGCCTTCTCCTCATATCGTAGGAAAAAACTGCAGATGCTGGTTTAAATCGAAGGTAGACACAAAATGCTGGAGTAACTCAGCGGGTCAGGCAGCATCTCGGGAGAGAAGGAATGGGTGACGTTTCGGGTCGAGACCCTTCTTCAGACTGAGTTACTCCAGTATTTTGTGACTACCTTCTCCCCATACCCCTTGATTCCGCTAGCCCCCAGAGCTCTATCTAACTCTCTTTTAAATTCATCCAGTGAATCGGCCTCCGCTGCCCTCTGTGGCAGAGAATTCCACAAATTCACAACTCTATGGGTGAAAAAGTTTTTTCTCATCTCAGTTGGTCAGCACAGTGACAGGTTTACCACAAAGGCTTGAAGCTCGGGGAGAATGATTTTAAACGCGACTTCAACAGCTGTGAAGGTGAAGTAAATCTGATTATGGTAACCGGTAAATCGGTAGGGCAAACCTGGTGGTGCAGCGGTAGATTGCTGCCTTACAGCGCCGGAGACCCGGGTTCCATCCCAACCACGGGTGCTGTCTGCATGGAGTTTTCACAGATACAGCAGGCAGTGAAGAAAGCAAATGGCACGTTGGCCTTCATCGCGAGAGGATTTAAGTACAGGAGCAAGGAGGTCCTACTGCAGTTGTACAGGGCCCTGGTGAGACCACACCTGGAGTACTGTATGCAGTTTTGGTCTCCTAATTTGAGGAAGGACTATTGAGAGTGCAGCGTAGGTTCACCAGGTTAATTCCTGGGATGGCGGGATGACGTATGATGAAAGCATAGATCGACTGGTCTTATATTCACTGGAATTTAGAAGGATGAGAGGGGATCTTATAGGAACATATAATATTCTTAAGGGCTTGGACAGGCTAGATGAAGGAAAAATGTTCCCCATGTTGGGGGAGTCCAGAACCAGGGGTCATAGTTTAAGAATGAGGGGTAGGCCATTTAGGACTGAGATGAGGAGAAACGTTTTCACCCAGAGAGTTGTGAATCTGTGGAATTCTCTGCCACAGAAGGCAGTGGAGGCCAATTTACTGGATGTATTCAAGAGAGAGTTGGATATAGCTCTTAGGGCTAACGGAATCAAGGGATATGGGGAGAAAGCTGGAACGGGGTGCTGATTTTAGATGATCAGGCAGGATCATATTGAATGGCGGCACAGGCTCGAAGGGCCGAATGGCCTACTCCTGTACCTATTTTCTATTATTCTATGTACGTTTTCCCTGTGACCTGCACGCGTTTTCTTCGGGAGCTCTGGTTTCCTCCCACACTCCAAAGACGTACAGGTTTGTAGGCTAATTGGCTTCGGTAAAGACTGTAAATTGTCCCTAGTGTGTTTGTGTAGGATATCGTTAATGTGCGGGGGGGGGGGGGGGATCACTGGTTGGCGTGGACTCGGTGGGCCGAAGGGCCTGCTTCCGCGCTGTATCTCTAATTCCCTTCGAGTCAGAGAGTTGTGAATCTGTGGAATTCTCTGCCTCAGAAGCAGTGGAGGCCAATTCTCTGAATGCATTCAAGAGAGAGCTAGATAGAGCTCTTAAGGATAGCGGAGTCAGGGGGTATGGGGAGAAGGCAGGAACGGGGTACTGATTGAGAATGATCAGCCATGATCACATTGTGTGGCGATGCTGGCTCGACGGGCCGAATGGCCTCCTCCTGCACCTATTGTCTAATGTCCATAAACTAAAGTAAATAATAATGAAAGAAACACAGTGACGCAGTGAGTAATGACGCTGTTCCAGTGATCCAGGTTCAATCCCGACTTTGGATAGTCTGTGTACCATTTGCACAACAGTCTCCAGGTGCTCCTGTCTCCTGCTCAGAAAACGAGTGGGAATTGGCCACTGTGAATTTCCCAACATGTGCAGGTGGGTGACTTTAGACTTTCGAGAGGCAGCGCGGAAACAGGCCCCTTCGACCCACCAGGTCCATAGAAACATAGAAAGTCGGTGCAGGAGTAGGCCACTCGGCCCTTCGAGCCAGCCCATCCCATCCCATGACCCATCCCATATGACCATTCAATATGCTCATGGCTGATCGTCCACAATCAGTGCCCCGTTCCAGCTTTTTCTCTGTATCCTTTGATTCTCAGTCCCCAGAGCTAAATCTAACCCTCTCTTGAAAATAATGACCAGCAATCACTAGCTAGTGCTAGTCCACCAGCACTATCCAACACACTATCCTACACACAAGGGACAATTTACAATTTTTACCGAAGCCAAATTAATCTACAAACCCATACGTCTTTGTGGAGTATGGAAGGAACATACAGGGAGAGCATGCAAACTCCATATAGACAGCACCCCGTAGTCATGATTGAACCGGGGTCGATGGCACTGTAAGGCAGCAACTCTACCGCTGCGCCACCGTGCCGCCTCTTGTGAATACAGTGGTAGAATGTCAGGTGAATCGATAGGAATGTGGGGAGAATAGGATGGTTCACAGTGGGATTTGGTGGTCAGCGTGGAGTCGGTGGGACGAAGGGCCCGTTTCCTTGTTGTATCTGCCCACGAATCACTGAGAGCCTGCCGTCCACCACACACTGGTCTGCACGCGGTTTAGTGTAGTTCACAGATACCGCGCGGAAACAGGCCATTCGGCCCGCCGGGTCCGCGCCGACCAGCGATCCCCGCACACTAACACTATCCTACACGCACCAGGGACAATTTACAATGTATACCGAAGCCAAATTCGCCTCCTAACCCGCACGTCTTTGGAGTGTGGGGGGAGTCCAGAACCGGGGGGCCACAGTCTAAGAATAAAGGGGAGGCCATTTAAAACTGAGGTGAGAAGGAACTTTTTCACCCGGAGAGTTGTGAATTTGTGGAATTCTCTGCCACAGAGGGCAGTGGAGGCCAAATCACTGGATGAATTTAAAAGAGAGTTAGATAGAGCTCTAGGGGCTAGCGGAATCAAGGGATGTGGGGAAAAGGCAGGCACGGGTTATTGATTGTGGATGATCAGCCATGATCACAATGAATGGCGGTGCTGGCTCGAAGGGCCAAATGGCCACCTCCTGCACCTATTTTCTATGTTTCTATGTTTCAATCAACAGATCAATTTCCCTCATGGGATAAATAAAGTTCTATCATATTATGTTGTCTCAGATCACAGTGTTCTGTTTCCACTTTCGGGGATCTATGGCGATTCTTGGTTCTTGGTCCTCCAAAATATTCCAAATGAAATTTAAACTGGAGGAGGAATTTAAACTGGAGGTCTCTCACCCTGAGGTGCTGGCTCGACGGGCCAAATGGCCTCCTCCTGCACCTATTTTCTGTGTTTCTACGTAATACTAACCAAACTGGAAGCCGGGGGCTGAGCGGAAGGACTGCGTTGGTGAACTTGGCGATGGACTGTGTGTGGGTGAAACCGGAGCACCCGGAGATGACCTGTGCCATCACAGGGAGAACGTCCAAACTCCGTACAGACGGCACCCGTAGTCAGGATGGAGACCCTGACTAGGCTTGTATACACTGGAATTTAGAAGGACGAGAGGAGATCTTATCGAAACGTATAAGATTATTAAGGGGTTGGACACGTTAGAGGCTGGAAACATGTTCCCAATGTTGGGGGAGTCCAGAACCAGGGGCCACAGTTTAAGAATAAGGGGTAGGCCATTTAGAACGGAGATGAGGAAAAACTTTTTCAGTCAGAGAGTTGTGAATCTGTGGAATTCTCTGCCTCAGAAGGCAGTGGGGGCCAATTCTCTGAATGCATTCTAGAGAGAGCTAGATAGAGCTCTTAAGGATAGCGGAGTCAGGGGGTATGGGGAGAAGGCAGGAACGGGGTACTGATTGAGAATGATCAGCCATGATCACATTGAATGGCGGTGCTGGCTCGAAGGGCCGAATGGCCTCCTCCTGCACCTATTGTCTATTGTCTATTGACCTGGGTCTCGAGTGGCGCTGTGAGGCAGCAATTCTACCACCCACTGAACGCACCTGAAAGAGTTGAACTGCTGATGGTGCTGGGGGTGGTCGCATCGATCTCGTCCTGCGACGTTCCGATGGAGAACAGGATATTCTCCGGGTCCCTGTTGGAGTCTTCGTTGGAGAGCGACTCATCGTCCTCGGCAGAGATGGCAAAGCTGGGCAGCATCCCAGAACGTTGGTAGCAGGTGCTGTTCTCACTACTGGACGAGTGAGACAGGGACAGGTGTTGCCTGAACACAAGACAAACAAGAGACGTTTCACCGGACAGAATCCCAACCTCTTTATTCAATACCTTCACCTTTAGTTTTAGTTTTTAGTTTAGAGATACAGCACGGAAACAGGCCCTTTCGGCCCACCGGGTCCGGTCCGACCAGCGATCCCCGCACACTAACACCATCCTACACCCACTAGGGACAATTTGTTTAACATTTACCAAGCCAATTAGCCTACAAACCTGTACGTCTTTGGAGTGCGGGAGGAAACCGAAGGTCTCGGAGAAAACCCACGCAGGTCACGGGGAGAACGTACAAACTCCGTACAGACGGCGCCCGTAGTCGGGATCGAACCCGTGGTTACAGACCATCGATTAACACACAGCGTGGCGTGTGAGAAAACTGAGTAAACACACTGCTGGGACTGAGTCGCGCCTGCTGAAAGCTGACATTGTTAATGCTGATTCACACAACTTCATAACCAATGATCCGCTCATTAACTCTTCCAAGATAGCACCGTTAGCCACACTTGTGAAGACAAAAGTGTTCCCAAATGTATGAGCACTCGATTGTAACATCGAAGCCACATCCAAACAATAAACCCGTCGCTACGTTTAAGAAGCATTTAGACTGGTACACGGATCGGGTAGGTCTGGAGGGATATGGTCCAAACGCAGGCAGAGGTGGCTCAGCGGTAGAGTTGCTGCCTCACAATACCAGAGACCCGGGTTCGATCCTGACCATGGGTGCTTGACTATACGGAGTTTGTACGTTCTCCCCGAGTCCTGCGAGGGTTTTCTTTGGGAGCTCTCGTTTCCGTCCCACATTCCAAAGATGTGCAGGTTTGTAGGCATTGTAGCGTTGGTAAAAAATTGTTAAAATTGTCCCCAGTGTGTGTCAGGTGGCCACAGTACTAGGGACCACAGTTTAAGAATAAGGGGTAGGCCATTTAGAACTGAGATGGGGAAAAGCCTTTTTCAGTCAGAGAGTTGTGAATCTGTGGAATTCTCTGCCTCAGAAGGCAGTGGAGGCCAATTCTCTGAATGCATTCAAGAGAGAGCTGGATAGAGCTCTTAAGGATAGCGGAGTCAGGGGGTATGGGGAGAAGGCAGGAACAGGGTACATTGAGAATGATCAGCCATGATCACATTGAATGGTGGTGCTGGCACGAAGGGCCGAATGGCCTCCTCCTGCACCTATTGTCTATTGTCTATAGTGCTCAGCGCGGACTCGGTGGGCAAAAGGGCCTGTTTCCGTGCTGTATCTCAAAACTAGGGCTGCACGGTAGCGCAGCGGTAGAGTTGCTGCTTTACAGCGAATGCAGCGCCGGAGAGTCAGGTTCGATCCTGACTACGGGTGCTGCACTGTAAGGAGTTTGTACGTTCTCCCCGTGACCTGCGTGGGTTTTCTCCGAGATCTTCGGTTTCCTCCCACACTCCAAAGACGTACAGGTATGTAGGTTAATTGGCTGGGTAAATGTAAAAATTGTCCCTAGTGGGTGTAGGATAGTGTTAATGTGCGGGGATCACTGGGCGGCACGGACTTGGAGGGCCGAAAAGGCCTGTTTCCGGCTGTATATATATGATATGATATGATAAACTAAAGGTGGGACTAGTGTAGATGGGACATGTTGGCCGGTGGGGGCAAGGTGGACCGAAGGGCCTGTTTCCACACTGTATCACTCTATGACTGTGGATCTGTTAGTATTATTGGCTGTGTGACTATGACTTAAGGTGAGAGGGGAAGATTTAATGTGGACCCGAAGGGAAACTTTTTCGCACAGAGGGTGGTGGGTATTTGTAAACGAGCTGCCAGAGGAAGTAGTTGAAGCATTGTGACAACATTTAAGAGACATTTGGACAGGTACATGGATATGGCAGGTTTAGAGGGATATGGGCCAAACGTGGGCAGGTGGGACTAGAGTAGACAATAGACAATAGGTGCAGGAGGAGGCCATTCGGCCCTTCGAGCCAGCACCGCCATTCAATGTGATCATGGCTGATCATTCTCAATCAGTACCCCGTTCCTGCCTTCTCCCCATACCCCCTGACTCCGCTATCCTTAAGAGCTCTATCCAGCTCTCTCTTGAATGCATTCAGAGAATTGGCCTCCACTGCCTTCTGAGGCAGAGAATTCCACAGATTCACAACTCTCTGACTGAAAAAGTTTTTTCTCATCTTAGTTCTAAATGGCCTACCCCTTATTCTTAAACAGTGGCCCCTGGTTCTGGACTCCCCCAACATCGGGAACATGTTTCCTGCCTCTAACGTGTCCAACCCCTTAATAATCTTCTACGTTTCGATAAGATCTCCTCTCATCCTTCTAAATTCCAGTGTATACAAGCTTAGTCGCTCCAGTCTTTCAACATATGATAGTCCCGCCATTCCGGGAATTAACCTAGTAAACCTACGCTGCACGCCCTCAATAGCAAGAATATCCTTCCTCAAATTTGGAGACCAAAACTGCACACAGTACTCCAGGTGCGGTCTCACTAGGGCCCTATACAACTGCAGAAGGACCTCTTTGCTCCTATACTCAACTCCTCTTGTTATGAAGGCCATCATTCCATTGGCTTTCTTCACTGTAGATGGGGTCAGCATGGGCAGGTTGGGCCGAAGGGCCTGTTTCCGTGCTGTATGACTCGATGACACGATTATGAGTTTCGTTTAGCTTGGTTTAATTTAGAGATATAGCACGGAAACAGGGCCCTTAGTCCCACCGAGTCTGCATGACCAGCCACTAGCACCACCCTACACACACACCAGGGACAACTTACGATTTACAGGAGCCAATTTTACCGACAAACCTGCACGTCTTTGGAGTGTGGGAGGAAACCGGAGCACCCGGAGGAAACCCACGCAGGTCACGGGGAGAACGTACAAACTCCGTGCAGACAGCGCCCGCAGTCGGGATGGAACTTGGGTCCCTGGTGCTGTGAGGCAGCAACTCTAACGCTGCACCACCCACAGGTTGGGACCCTCCTTGGGACTATCCATGCTCCTCAGAGCTGTTGCCTGACCTGCTGAGTTACTCCTCTTTTTCATGTAAACCAGCACCTGCAGTTCCTTGTTTTGCTTAGTTGGAGAACTACCTTGCAACAAAAGACGCTCCTCGACTTACGAAGCTCCGACTTACGATATTTCGGCTTTACGACAGTGCAAAAGCTGACATTGTTAATGCTGATTCACGCAACTTCATAACCAATGATCCACTCATTAACTCTTCCAAGACTCTTCCAAGTACGGTAGAAACCATACTTCGAATTTTGAAGTATGATCTTTGGGCTTGCGATGTCCATTTTTCGACTTACGATATTTTCGATTTACGATATGGGTTTATTGGAACGCAACCCGGATCGTAAGTCGAGGAGCACTTTTTTTAAAAAAACACAAAACATTTTTTTTTCTAAATTGGTCTTTTGAGCCGGAGAACACTGACATTTCAGAGTCTGGAATCCAGGTCAGTGAGTCCACGTGCAAGGTGTTGGCCTTCTTCAGCTTCCTGCCCGCAAAGTCCTTCTCCCCCTGGGTCTTTTCGATGAACCTCTTCTCGTCGTTGTTCGATATTCGATCCATGCTTTTGTAAACCTTTGGAGAAAACAATTTGACGGATCACTTGTAAGTGAAGTTAAGGAAGACTTTGAAAATGGCGCCAAAATATGGTGTCTCTTGCATGCGGGGTCACAGAGCCACAGAGTGATACAGTGTGGAGACGGGCCCTTCGGCCCAACTCGCCCACACCGGCCAACAATGTCCCAGCTACACTGGTCGTAGAGTCATAGAGTGACACAATGTGGAAACAGGCCCTTCGGCCCAACTTGCCCACACTGGCCAATAATGTCCCAGCTACACTAGTCCCACCCGCCTGTGCTTGGTCCATATCCCTCCAAACCTGTCCTGTCCATGTACCTGTCCAACTGTTTCTTCAAAGATGGGAAAGTCCCAGCCTCAACTACCTCCTCTGGCAGCTTGTTCCATACACCCACCACCCTTTGTGTGAAAAATTTACCCCTCAGATTCCTATTAAATCTTTTCCTCTTCACCTTGAACCTATGTCCTCTGGTCCTCGATTCCCCTACTCTGGGCAAGAGACTCTGTGCATCTACCCGATCTATTCCTCTCATGATTTTGTACACCTCTATAAGATCTCCCCTCATCCTCCTGCGCTCCAAGGAATAGAGACCCAGCCTACTCAACATCTCCCTGTAGCTCACACCCTCGAGTCCTGACAACATCCTTTTCTGAACCCTTTCAAGCTTGACAATATTTTCCCTATCGCATGGTGCCCAGAACTGAACACAATATTCCAAATGTGGTCTCACCAACGTCTTCTTCTTCTTCTTCCGTTTGAGGCAGCGGAGGTTACGTAACGCCTCGCAGGCACTGAGTCCAGTGCAATGTGCTGTTATCGAGGGCCGACAACAGCACGAGGCTCATGTTGTGGACCTCCCCATGGTGAGCCCTGTCAACTGACCTCAGTCAGGCGAATGACAACAAACAGAGACAGCAGAAGCAGAAAAACCAACGTCTTACACAACTGCAACATGACCTCCCAACTTCTACACTCAATACTCTGACTGATGAAGGCCAAAGTGCCAAAAACCTTTTTGACCACCTTATCCACCTGCGACTCGACCTTCAAGGAACCATGCACCTGCACTCCTAGATCCCTCTGCTCTACAACACTACCCAGAGGCCGACCATTCACTGTGTAGGTCCTGCCCTTGTTCGACTTCCCAAAATGCAACACCTCACACTTCTCTGCATTGAATTCCATCAACCATTCCTCCTCCCACCTGGCCAATCGATCCAGATCCTGCTGCAATCGTTCACAACCATCTTCACTATCTGCTAAACCACTCACTTATGTGTCATCATCAAACTTGCTAATCTTGCCCTGTGTGTTATCAGCCAAATCATTGATGTAGATGACAAACAGTAACGGGCCCAGCACCGAACCCTGAGGCCCACCACTAGTCACAGGCCTCCAGTCTGAGAAGCAACCTTCCACCATCACCCTCTGCTTCCTTCCATGGAGCCAATTTGTTATCCATTCAGCGATCTCTCCTTGGATCCCATGTGATCTAACCTTCCAGAGCAGCCTACCATGGGGAACCTTGTCAAACGCCTTACTGAAGTCCATGTACACAACATCTACAGCTCTGCCCACATCGACCTTTTTGGTCACGTCTTCAAAAAACTCAATCAGATTTGTGAGACACGACCTCCGACGTACAAAACCATGCTGACCGTCCCTAATCAGCCCTTGCCCGTCCAAATGCCTGTATAACAGATCCCTCTGCCTGTATAACCTATCGCTCGATCAGTGGACTATTTCTGTGCAATTGCTAATCGTGGATGTGCCGGGGACTGTAAAATGGTGCCAAAATGGTGCCTCTTGCATATGGCCTCAGTGGGCTATTCTGTATTAACCGGGGAATACATGTTCATAAGTGATAGGAGAGAATTAGGACATTCGGCACATCAGGTCTACTCTGCCGTTCAATCATGGCTGATCTATCTCTCCCTCCGAACCCCATTCTCCTGCCTTCTCCTCATAACCTCTGACACCCACACTAATCAAGACTCTAACTGCCTTATCTCTGCCTTAAATGTGGATGATCAGCCATGATCAATCACAATGAATGGTGCTGCTGGCTCGAAGGGCCAAATGGCCTCCTCCTGCACCTATTTTCTGTGTTTCTATGTTTCTAAGTATATCCATTGACTTGGCGTCCACAGCCATCTGTGGCAATGAGCTCCACAGATTCACCACCCTCTGACTGAAGAAATTCTGTCTCATCTGCTTGCTAAAGGAACGCCCTTTAATTCTGAGACCATGTCATCTGGTGCTAGGCTCTCCCACTAGTGGAAACATCCTCTCCACATATGGACGGCGATAGTCTCGCTGAGCTGAATGCAAAAAAAACAAAGTAATTCACTGTACCTTGGCACGCATTATAATAGAGAAACCATTGAGCCATTGGGTACGGCAATAGTCTACTGGATTGTTTGTGTAAAAACAGGGATAAAAGTTCCATTGAGCCATTGAAACTATTTTACCGAAAACATAACCCTGCGAAATCCTAAAGGGGATCTTATAAAGATGTATAAAATTATGAAAGGACCGGACAAGCTAGGTGCAGGAAAAATGTTCCCAATGTTGGGGGAGTCCAGAACCAGGGGCCACACAGTCTACGAATAAAGGGGAGGCCATTTAAAACTGAGGTGAGAAGAAACTTTTTCACCCAGAGAGTTGTGAATTTGTGGAATTCTCTGCCACTGAAGGCAGTGGAGGCCAATTCACTGGATTAATTTAAAAGAGTGTTAGATAGAGCTCTCGGGGGTGCTAAGCTCGAAGGGCCGAATGACCTACTCCTGCACCTAGTGTCTATTGGGGCTAGTGGAATCGAGGGATATGGGGAGAAGGCAGGCACAGGTTACTGATTGTGGACGATCAGCCATGATCACAATGAGAGGCGGTGCTGGCTCGAAGGGCCAAATGGCCTCCGCCTGCACCTATGTTCTATGTTTGTAAATGAGGCTTGTGGGACACTGCACCTCATCGGTGGCAGGCCTGGCTCGCCTGCTGTGGAACTGCGAAACCCCCCTGATGTGCAGAAACAGCAGTCAAGAAAGGCAATAAGGATGTACAACTGGGAGCTGAGGACACAGAAATAGGTGCGTAACTCATGTGCACAGATAACATCTCCAAAATGCTCATACAGATCCAGAAAATGTTCGGTAGAGATCACATCAGAGTTATATTTTACAATACCTTGCAGCAACGTGGTCTGTAAAGGTACTCACTTTGTTAAATCGGTGGGAGCATGATGAAAACTGTCTTATTTCCAAATTGAAATCCTCCTCATTTGTCTCCTCCTCCTCCTCAGTTTCCATGTGATGGTACCTCTCGGACCGGGCTAAATGTAGTCACAAAACGTCGGTCAAAATTGAGCTCTTCAATAACACTGGAAGTCATACACATGTACAAAAATATACATACACACTGGTGGCTCAGCAGTAGAGTTGCTGCCTTACAGCGCCAGAGACCCGGGTTCAATAGACAATAGACAATAGGTGCAGGAGGAGGCCATTCGGCCCTTCGGCCCTTCGAGACAGCACCGCCACTCAATGTGATCATGGCTGATCATCCACAATCAGTACCCCGTTCCTGCCTTCTCCCCATACCCCCTGACTCCGCTATCCTTAAGAGCTCTATCTAGCTCTCTCATGAATGCATTCAGAGAATTGGCCTCCACTGCCTTCTGAGGCAGAGAATTCCACATGTTCGATCATGACTACGGGTGCTGTCTGTACGGAGTTTGTACGTTCTCCCCGTGACCTGCGTGGGTTTTCTCCGGGTGCTCTGGTTTCCTCCCACGCTCTAACGATGTGCAGGCTTGTAAGTTAATTGGCTTTGGTAAAAGATTCTTCTTCTTTCTTTCGTATGTCAATGACAACAATCAAAAGTTGCAAATGGTGCTTCAGAGTACAGTAGTTGACGCTTTGCTGCAAATATTGCCAGTTCCGTAGAACTAGCCAGGGTGGACGATGAGGACGGTAATAGATTGTTAATTGTCCCTAGTGTGAAGAGAATAGACAATAGGTGCAGGAGGAGGCCATTCGGCCCTTCGAGCCAGCACCGCCATTCAATGTGATTATGGCTGATCATTCTCAATCAGTACCCTGTTCCTACCTTCTCCCCATACCCCCTGATTCCGCTATCCTTAAGAGCTCTATCTAGCTCTCTCTTGAATACATTCAGAGAATTGGCCTCCACTGCCTTCTGAGGCAGAGAATTCCACAGATTCACAACTCTCTGACTGAAAAAGTTTTTCCTCATCTCCGTTCTAAATGGCCTACCCCTTATTCTTAAACTGTGGCCCCTTGTTCTGGACTCCCCCAACATTGGGAACATGTTTCCTGCCTCTAACGTGTCCAACCCCTTAATAATCTTATACGTTTCGATAAGATCTCCTCTCATCCTTCTAAATTCCAGTGTATACAAGCCTAGTCGCTCCAGTCTTTCAACATATGACAGTCCCGCCATTCCGGTGAATTAACCTAGTAAACCTACACTGCACGCCCTCAATAGCACGATTATCCTTCCTCAAATTTGGAGACCAAAGCTGCACACAGTACTCCAGGTGCGGTCTCAGTAGGGCCCTGTACAACTGCAGAAGGGCCTCTTTGCTCCTATACTCAACTCCTCTTGTTATGAAGGCCAACATTCCATTGGCTTTCTTCACTGCCTGCTGTACCTGCACTGCATGTTGGATAGTGATAGGCTGGTCGGCGCGGTCTGGGTGGGCCGAAGGGCCTGCTTTGACGCTGTATCTCTACACTCTAACAATACAAACAACTTATCCAAAATTTCACACAAGCTCATACATCTAACTTCAAGTGTGGTCAACTATCCTGAGAAAACCGAAGATTCTTACTTGCAGCAGCTCAACAGGTCTGTGAATGCAAGAACACAAACAAGACATAATCCTTAAGAACACTAATGACCGGGCAGTGCAGCGGTAGTGTGGCTGCCTTGCGGCATCAAAGACCCAGGTTCGATCCTGACTACGGGCGCTGTGTGGATGAATTCTTGCCATAGAGGGAGTACAGAGAAGGTTCACCAGATTGATTCCTGGGATGGCAGGACTTTCATATGAAGAAAGACTGGATAGACTCGGCTTGTACTCGCTGGAATTTAGAAGATTGAGGGGGGATCTTATAGAAACTTACAAAATTCTTAAGGGGTCGGACAGGCTAGATGCAGGAAGATTGTTCCCGGTGTTGGGGAAGTCCAGAACCAGGGGTCACAGCTTAAGGATAAGGGGGAAGTCTTTTAGGACCGAGATGAGAAAACATTTCTTCACACAGAGAGTGGTGAGTCTGTGGAATTCTCTGCCACAGAAGGTAGTTGAGGCCAGTTCATTGGCTATATTTAAGAGGGAGTTAGATGTGGCCCTTGTGGCTAATGGGATCAGGGGGTATGGAGAGAAGGCAGGTACGGGATACTGAGTTGGAAGATCAGCCATGATCATATTGAATTGCGGTGCAGGCTCGAAGGGCCGAATGGCCTACTCCTGCACCTATTTTCTATGTTTCTATGTTCTCCCTGTGACCACGTGGGTTTTCTCCGGGTGCACCGGTTTACCCCCATACTCCAAAGACACGCAGGTTTGTCGGTTAATTGGCCTCTGTAAATTGTTCCTAATGTGCGGGATAGACCCCGTGCACGCGTGATTAGTGGTCGGCGTGGACGGTACATCTTGTAAAAATGAAAAAACGTTAAAGAAAATGCCAAACTCGCGCAAAAACAGTTACACAGCCTGGTGTTGTTAGAAATCGGCTTCGGCCAGCAAATCTGCAGCTCCCTTTTCCCAGTCTGTTTTTAAGTTGTTCTTCTGAGCAGGAACCTGTTGGTGGACCTCGCCAAATCCAAGAGTATCATCTTTATGCCGAGCTTGTTCCTTGTGGGGCCTGACCATTACATGTGGGTTAACCTACGATGAGCGTTTGTCGGCACTGGGCCTGTACTCGCTGCAGTTTAGAAGGATGAGAGGGGACCTCACTGAAACGTACCGGACAGTGAGAGGCCTGGATAGAGTGGATGTGGCGAGGATGTTTCCACTGGTGGGAGAGTCCAGGGACAGAGGCCGCAGCCTCAGAATAAAAACAGGAGCCTTTAGGAAGGAGGTGAGGAGGAATATCTTTAGTCAGAGGGTGGTGAATCTGCGGAATTCATTGCCACAGAAGGCCGTGGAGGCCAAGTCGGTGGATATGTTTATGGAAAAGATAGATAGATTCTTGATTAGTACAGGTGTCAGGGGTCATGGGAAGAAGGCAGGAAAATGGAGTTAAGAGGGAAAGATAGATCAGCCATGATTGAATGGCGGAGTGGAATTGATGGGCCGAATGGCCTAATTCTGCTCCAAGAACTTATCCCCATGAAACTTTTACTGTAAACATTACTGAATGCATTCAAGAGAGAGCTAGATAGAGCTCTTAAGCATAGCGGAGTCAGAGGGTATGGAGAGAAGGCAGGAACGGGGTACTGATTGAGAATGATCAGCCACGATCACATTGAATGGTGGTGCTGGCACTTTATTCTGTCTTCGCACTTTATTCTGTCTTAAAACTGTTACAATCTGTTTCGTTGGGTTGTTGCTGTTTTAATTTATACTGACTAGCTAATTAAATTATTGCATCGTATGGGAGGCGCATTCCCAATCTCGTTGTACCCCTCCCTGTACAATGACAATAAAGATATATTGTATTGTATTGTATTGTGTTGTATTGTAAGGGCCGAATGGCCTCCTCCTGCACCTATTGTCTATTGTTTATTGTCTATTGAGAAGGGAAGTTGGCGTGGCCTTATTGCTAGATGCACCAATCAAGCAGAGAAAAAAAGGCTAAAGCAAAACTATACAATTAAAAACGTAAGCCCCTCCTGCTCTCCCACCTTCTCAATCATGCCCCACCCTTGCTTTTCTCAGATGTTAGTCAGTTATTATCTCTCCTCCCTAATCCATCCATCCGTTATTTGGAGCATTGGAGTGAGGCTGTGCTCTGAAGCTCGGTGCAGCCAAGACGAAGGCGCGGTGGCGCAGCGGTAGAGTTGCTGCCTTACACCGAATGCAGCGCCGGAGACTCAAGTTCGATCCCGACTACGGGCGCCGTCTGTACGGAGTTTGTACGTTCCCCCACGTGACCTGCGTGGGTTTCCTCCGAGATCTTCGGTTTCCTCCCACACTCCAAAGACGTGCAGGTACGTAGGTTAATTGGCTGGGCAAATGCAAAAATTGTCCCTAGTGTGTGTAGGATAGTGTTAGTGTGCGGGGATCGCTGGGCGGCGCGGACCCGGTGGGCCGAAGGGCCTGTTTCTGCGCTGTATCTCTAAATCTAAATCTAAAAAATAATGGTAGGACCTTGCCTGTGATCTTTCCACTGCTGGATATTGAGGGGGCGGAGTCCGGTGGGGAGAGACCCCTCAAACAAGGGGGGGAGGGGGGGGGGGGAAATATCACCCCAGGTGGCCACATGAGTGGCAAGGATACTTAGTTTAGTTTAGTTTTCAGATACGGCAGGGAAACAGGCCCTTCAGCCCACTGAGTCTGGGCCGGCCAGCGATCCCCGCGCACTAACACTATCCTACACGCACTAGAGACAATTTACAATTTTACTGACGCTACTTAACCCACAAACCTGTACGTCTTTGGAGCGTGGGAGGAAACCGAAGCACCCAGAGGAAACCAACACAGGTCACGGGGAGAGCGTACAAACTCCGTACAGACAGCACCCGTAGTCAGGATTGAAACCGGGTCTCTGGCGCTGTGAGGCAGCAACTCTACCGCTGCACTACCGTGCTGCCCCTTTAATTAAAGATAGGTGCAAACTCTACTGACTATAACACTATTGAGTATTTCGAGACAATATGATGCGATTTTGCAATTTTTGTCTTGTATATATTTTTCATTGAGAATAAACTATACATTTGAAATAAAAAATAAATAATTTCCTATTTTATCCATGTATCTGTATAAATGTTTCTTAAACGTTGCAATAGGACCTGCCCCAACTACCTCCTCCGGCAGCTTGTTCCAAACACCCACCACCCTTTGTGTAAAAAAGTTACCCCTCAGATTCTTATTAAATCTTTCTCCCCTCACCTTAAACCTATGTCCTCTGATCCTCGATTCCCCAACTCTAGGCAAAAGTGCGTTTACCCGATCTATTCTGCTCATGATTTTGTACAACTAATTTGAGGAAGGACATCCTTGCTATTGAGGCAGTGCAGCATAGGTTCACGAGGATAATCCCTGGGATGGCGGGACTGTCATATGAGGAAAGACGGGAAAGACGGGGCTTGTATTCACTGGAATTTAGAAGGATGAGAGGGGATCTTAATAGAAACGTATAAAATTATAAAAGGACTGGACAAGCTAGATGCAGGAAAAATGTTTCCAATGTTGGGCGAGTCCAGAACCAGGGGCCACCGTTTAAGAATAAAGGGGAGGCCATTTAAAACTGAGGTGAGAAAAAACCTTTTCACCCAGAGAGTTGTGAATTTGTGGAATTCTCTGCCACAGAAGGCAGTGGAGGCCAATTCACTGGATGAATTTAAAAGAGAGTTAGATAGAGCTTTAGGGGCTAGTGGAATCAAGGGATATGCGGAGAAGGCAGGCACAGGTTATTGATCGTGGATGATCCACCATGATCATCATTTTAGAAGGATGAGAGGGGATCTTATCGAAACATATAAGATTATTAAGGGGTTGGACACGTTAGAGGCAGGAAACATGTTCCCAATGTTGGGGGAGTCCAGAACAAGGGGCCACAGTTTAAGAATAAGGGGTAGGCCATTTAGAACGGAGATGAGGAAAAACTTTTTCAGTCAGAGAGTTGTGAATCTGTGGAATTCTCTGCCACAGAAGGCAGTGGAGGCCAATTCACTGGATGAATTTAAAAGAGAGTTAGATAGAGCTCTAGGGGCTAGTGGAATCAAGGGATATAGGGAGAAGGCAGGCACGGGTTACTGATTATGGATGTTCAGCCATGATCACAATGAATGGCGGTGTTGGCTCGAAGGGCCAAATGGCCTCCTCCTGCAACTATTTTCAATGTTTCTATGTAACTTGTCACAAAGGCGCGACTTTGCAGTTCGAACACTTACTGTCAAAATAGCTGGTGTCGTCCTCAGACTCGAGCTGTGGGATAAACTCTGCCTTCTGCCTGAGCAGCCCATTCCAGTCCAAGCCGTGGAAAAAACCGTGCTGCTTTACCTCAAAGGCACCACCTGAGGGAGCAAGAGAGCGCAAAGACGACAATGTAAGCAATAACTGCAGATGCTGGTACAAATCGAAGGTGTTTATTCACAAAATGCTGGAGTAACTCAGCGGGTCAGGCAGCATCTCAGGAGAGAAGGAATGGGTGACGTTTCGGGTCGAGACCCTTCTTCAGACTGATGTCGGGGGGGGGGGGGGGGGGCGGGACAAAGGAAGGATATAGGTGGAGACAGGAGGATAATAATAATAATAATGCATTTTATTTATATAGCGCTTTTCATATACTCAAAGACGCTTTACAGAGATTTAGAGAACATAGGGAAATGAATAAATAGATAAATAAGTAAATAAGTAAACGAACAGAGAAAGGAGACAGAAGGTGAGGTGACGGTCAGTGGTTGAAGGCAGTACTGAACAGGTGAGACTTCAGCGATGTTTTGAATGTGGTGAGTGTGGAGGAGTCTCTGACGGTTTGGGGTAGTGAGTTCCATAGGGTGGGAGCAGCGATGGAGAAAGCCCTGTCCCCCCAGGATCTGAGTTTGGTCCGGATGTGGGGGGGATAGGAGATTGGCAGCAGCAGAGCGGAGGGTGCAGGTGGGAGTGTGCCTGTGGAGGAGGTCGGTCAGGTAGGATGGGGCCAGGTTATGGAGGGCTTTGTAGGTTATGAGGAGGATTTTGTACTGGATTCTCTGGGGGATGGGGAGCCAGTGGAGTTTGTAAAGGACGGGGGTGATATGGTCACGGATCGGGGAGTGGGTGAGTAGACGGGCAGCGGAGTTTTGAATGTATTGAAGTTTACTGATGATTTTTGAGGGTGCGCCATAGAGGAGGCTGTTGCAGTAGTCCAGACGGGAGGTGATGAAGGCGTGGATGAGGGTTTCTGCAGCTGTGGAGGAGAGGGATGGACGGAGACGGGCAATATTTTTGAGGTGGAAGAAGGCTGTCTTTGTGATGTGTTTGATGTGTTTGTCGAAGGAGAGGGTTTGATCAAAGATGATTCCAAGATTCCGGATGTGAGGTGAGGTGGATACTGGGAGACCATCAATGTTGAGGGTGAAGTTTTGGGTGGATTTGGTGAGCGTTTTTGGACCAATGATGATGATTTCAGATTTGTTGCAATTGAGTTTGAGGAAATTTGATTGAAGCCAAGATTTTATTTCAGTGATGCAGTTTGTCAGTGTAGAGTGTGTGGTGGTGGAGATTGACTTGGTGGAGATGAGGAGCTGGATATCATCGGATATCATCATCTGGATATCATCTCCAGAGGGAGAACTGGGAAGGGGGAGGGGAAGAGAGGGACAGAGGAACTATCTAAAGTTAGAGAAGTCAATGTTCATACCGCTGGGCTGCAAACTGCCCAGGCGAAATATGAGGTGCTGTTCCTCCAATTTCCGGTGGGCCTCACTATGGCACTGGAGGAGGCCCATGACAGAAAGGTCAGACTGGGAATGGGAGGGGGAGTTGAAGTGCTCGGCCACCGGGAGACCAGTTTGGCCAACGCGGACCGAGCGCAGGTGTTGAGCGAAGCGATTGCCGAGCCAGCACTTGGTTTCGCCGATGTAAATAAGTTGACATCTGGAGCAGCGGATGCAATAGATGAGGTTGGAGGAGGTGTAAGCAAGGGCAATGTCTTACACTGGATAATATTTTTTTCAGTTCAGTTTATTGTCATGTGTACCGAGGTACTGTGAAAAGCTTTTGTTGCGTGCTATCCAGTCATTGTCATACAGTCATAGAGTGATACAGCGTGGAAACAGGCCCCTTCGGCCCAACTTGCCCACACCGGCCAACAATGTCCCAGCTACCCTAGTCCCACTTGCCTGCACTTGGTCCATATCCCTCCAAACCTGTCCTATCCATGTACCTGTCCAACTGTTTCTTAAACAATGGGATAGTCCCAGCCTCAACTACCTCCTCTGGCAGCTTGTTCCAAACACCCACCACCCTTTGTGTGAAAGGTTACCCCTCGGATTCCTATTAAATCTTTTCCCCTTCACCTTGAACCTATGTCCTCTGGTCCTCGATTCCACTACTCTGGGCGAGGGACTGTGCATCTACCCGATCTATTCCTCTCATGATTTTGTACACCTCTATAAGATCTCCCCTCATCCTCCTGCGCTCCAAGGAATAGAGAACCAGCCTGGATAGAGCTCTTAAGGATAGCGGAGTCAGGGGGTATGGGGAGAAGGCAGGAACGGGGTCCTGATTGAGAATGATCAGCCATGATCACATTGAATGGCGGTGCTGGCTCGAAGGGCCGAATGGCCTCCTCCTGCACCTATTGTCTATTGTCTACTCAACCACTCCCTGTAGCTCACACCCTCGAGTCCTGGCAACATCCTCGTATATCTTTTCTGAACCCTTTCAAGCTTCACAATATCTTTCCTAGAAAGACAAGACATGATTACAATCCAGCCATTTACTGAGATTGCGGTGCGACTGTAATATGAATTTGTCGACCTGCTCCTGTGCCTAGCACGCAAACGGTCGCCTGGGTTGGGCGCCATCTTGTGCAAGAAAATTTAGAACCAGTAATGTTCACAAGAGTCAAGGGGTATGGGGAGAAGGCAGGAACGGGGTACTGATTGAGAATGATCAGCCATGATCACTGTGAATGGTGGTGCTGGCTCGAAGGGCCGAATGGCCCCCTCCTGCACCTGTTGTCTATGGTCATTTGGGTTCCAGGAATCGGAGGCCCCAGGTCAGAGGTCAGAGGCCGGAATCCCAAGGTCGCATAGGAGGGCCGTTGAGGTCGGGGGGTGGGGGGGGGAGGCTGGGATGGGGGAGGGGATCGCAAACTAAGGGGGGGGGGAAGCATTGGGCCAAAAAAAGGTGTACTTAGTCGGCGCCCTTTAAGTGGAGACTCTTTGTATGCCTAGGATTGCAAAACAAAGCATCTCACTGTGATGTATCACATGTGGCAACAAACGTATCTCATCTCATCTCAATAGACAATAGGTGCAGGAGGAGGCCATTCAGCCCTTCGAGCCTGTACGCACCGCCATTCAATGTGATCATGGCTGATCATTCTCAATCAGTACCCCGTTCCTGCCTTCTCCCCACACCCCCTGACTCCGCTATCCTTAAGAGCTCTATCAAGCTCTCTCTTGAATGCATTCAGAGAATTGGCCTCCACTGCCTTCTGAGGCAGAGAATTCCACAGATTCACAACTCTCTGACGGAAAATGTTTTTCCTCATCTCCGTTCTAAATGGCCTACCCCTTATTCTTAATACTAATAAGAATTAGGCCCCTGGTTCTGGACTCCCCCCCAACATTGGGAACATGTTTCCTGCCTCTAACGTGTCCAACCCCTTAATAATCTTATACGTTTCGATAAGATCTCCTCTCATCCGTCTAAATTCCAGCGTATACGAGCCTAGTCGCTCCAGTCTCCTCTAATTGTGGAGCATGAGTGGTGCACGGAGCTTCACGATACCTGTCCCCAGCCTTTCCAACGGGCTCTGCCTGAGCAGCATGGCGATCAGCTCCTGGGCCTCTGACGCTGGCGCCTCATCACCTTCGGGCCAGTTGATCTCATCTGGGAAAGCAGAGAAACAAGCAGAGGTCAGCAGCAGGAGGAGGCTGGGTTAGTCAAAGGTAGACACAAAATGCTGGAGTAACTCGGCGGGTCAGGCCGCATCTCGGGTGAGAAGGAATGGGTGACGTTCGAGGTCGAGACCCTGTATTGCGTACAGTTTTGGTCTCCTAATCTGAGGAAAGACATTCTTGCCGTAGAGGGAGTACAGAGAAGGTTCACCAGATTGATCCCTGGGATGGCAGGACTTTCATATGAAGAAAGACTGGATAGACTCGGCTTGTACTCGCTGGAATTTAGAAGATTGAGGGGGTATCTTATAGAAACGTACAAAAATTCTTAAGGGGTTGGACAGGCTAGATGCAGGAAGACTGTTCCCGATGTTGGGGAAAGTCCAGAACAAGGGGTCACAGTTTAAGGATAAGGGGGAAGTCTTTTAGGACCGAGATGAGAAAGTTTTTTTTCACACAGAGAGTGGTGAATCTGTGGAATTCTCTGCCACAGATGGTAGTTGAGGCCAGTTCATAGGCTATATTTAAGAGGGAGTTAGATGTGGCCCTTGTGGCTAAAGGGATCAGGGGGTATGGAGAGAAGGCAGGTACGGGATACTGAGTTGGATGATCAGCCATGATCATATTGAATGGCGGTGCAGGCTCGAAGGGCCGAATGGCCTACTCCTGCACCTATTTTCTATGTTTCTATGTTTCAAACGTGGATAGGTGATGTTTTGGGTCGAGACCCTGTTCTGACAGGGATAGTTCTGACTAGGATAGTTCCTCTGTCCCTCTCTATCCCTCCCCCTTCCCAGTTCTCCCACTGTCTTCCCGTCTCCTACTACATCCTATCTCTGTCCCACCCCCTCCCGCCACATCAGTCTGAAGAAGGATCTCGACCCGAAACGTCACCCATTCCTTCTCACCCGAGATGCTGCCTGACCCACTGAGTTACTCCAGCATTTTGTGTCTACCTTTCAGTTCTAATTGTTAGTTCATTTAGCTTATTGTCACAAGCGGACGCATGGCGATATCTATACACAGTGTAAACGGCTCGATTGTAATCGTGTATTGTCTTTCCGCTGACTGGATACCATGCAACAAAAGCTTTTCACTGTAACTTGATACACTTGACAATAATCTAAACTAAACTAAACAAAATGGTGGTGCCGCGGTAGATTTGCCGCTTTACAGCGCCAGAGACCGGGCTTCGATCCTGACTACGGCTGCTGTGTGTACAGTTTGTACGTTCTCCCCGTGACTGCGTGGGTTTTCTCCAGGTGCTCCGGTTTCCTCCCACACTCCAAAGACGTACAGATTTGTAGGTTAATTGGCTTCGGGAAGAAAGTATAAATTGTCCCCAGTGTGTGTAGGAGAGCGTATTTGTGCGGGGATCGCTGGTCAGCACGGACTCGGTGGGCCGAAGGGCCTGTTTCTGCGTTAAATCTCTAAACTAAACACATGTACCGAGGTACAATGAAAAAAAAAAGAGTCTGAAGAAGGGTCTCGACCCGAAACGTCACACATTCCTTCTCTCCAGAGATGCTGCCTGACCCGCTGAGTTACTCCAGCAGTTTGTGTCTACCTTCGATTTAAACCAGCATCTGCAGTTTCTTTTCCTGCGTGCTATCCAGTCAGTGGAAAGGCTATACATGGTTACAATCCAACAGCCCACAGTGTGCTGATACAGGATGAAGGGAATAATGTTTAGTGCAAGATAATGTTCAGTAAAGTCTGATTACAAAAATAGTCCAAAGGTCTCCAGTGAGGTAAGTCGTAGCTCTCTATTTGTTGACAGGATAGTTCAGTTACCTGACAGCAGCTGGGAAGAAACAGTCCCTGAATCTGGAGGTGTGCGTTTACACACTTCTACACCTCTTGCCTGATGGGAGAGGGGAGAAGAGGGAGTGACCGGGGGTGAGACTGGTCCTTGATGATGCTGCTGGCCTTGCCGAGGCAGCGTGAGGTGTAGATGTGAGTTATCCTAGATTGTGTTGCCTTTGTGCACATTCAATGAATTAGAAGGATGAGAGGGGATCTTATAAAAAGATATATAATTCGTAAAGGATTGGACAGGCTAGATGCAGGAAAAATGTTCCCGATGTTGGGGGGGGGGGTCCAGAACCAGGGGTCACAGTTTAAGAATAAGGGGTAGGCCATTTAGGACTGAGATGAGGAAAATCTTTTTCACCCAGAGAGTTGCGAATCTGCGGAATTCTCTGCCACAGAGGGCAGTGGAGGCCGATTCACTGGATGTTTTCAAGAGAGAGTCAGATTTAGTCCTTCGGGCTAACGGAATCAAGGAATATGGGGGAAAAGCAGGAACGGGGTATTAATAGACAATAGACAATAGGTGCAGGAGTAGGCCATTCGGCCCTTCGAGCCTGCACCGTCATTCAATGTGATCATGGCTGATCATTCTCAATCAGTACCCCGTTCCTGCCTTCTCCCCATACCCCCTGACTCCTCTATCCTTAAGAGCTCTATCTAGCTCTCTCTTGAATGCATTCAGAGAATTGGCCTCCACTGCCTTCTGAGGCAGAGAATTCCACAGATTCACAACTCTCTGACTGAAAAGGTTTTTCCTCATCTCCGTTCTAAATTGTGAATGATCAGCCATGATCATATTGAATGGCGGTGCAGGCTCGAAGGGCCGAATGGCCTACTCCTGCACCTATTTCCTATGTTTTTATGAATCGCCGAAATAACTACTGAACATTAATTTACAAAATAGCAGTCAGTCGCGCCCAATTACCCAATATTTTGCCGTGTTAAAAATATCTTGAGCAAAAGGCTGTATTTCACATCATGCAAACACAAATGAGCCATAAATCAAAGATCATTTAATTGGATTCCAGCATTGAGAGAAAAAAAACGATGAATTAAGTGATCACGAAATTTCTTTTTGCAGACCTAATTTGCAATTCTATGAACAACTGCCGCAGTTCCAAAAAAAACCCCGTAGAAATAAATCCACAGCCGACAGGTTGCTCCATAAATGTAATGACATCATGTGGAAATGATGCATGAATACGCAAACGGGCAGCCGGCCTCGTTCTCAACCCTCTTAATTAATCACACAAATCCCACAGTCTCTCTCACCGCAGCGCGGGATTTAGCCAAGACGAAATGGAATTGACCGGGGGAGTTGCTGGACAGCTGGGGTCTCACTGTAGGTAGAGCGGCCTGGCTCGGAATCAGGTGCCCGAGAGTTGACAGTCTTTGTACAAAGGCTATCCTCTCAGCTACATAAATGAACGCCAAAATGGTGTGCACATTGGACGACCAAAATGGAAACACTGACAAGTCACGGAGCTGAGGTATTAACTTGTGGAGGAAGGGCTCTGCAGATGGTGAAGACAGTCACAAAAGGGCATTACACTAGTGAAGACAGACACAAAATGCTGGAGTAACGCAAGCGGGAGAAGGCAAGCGAAAGAACTGCAGGTGCCGGTTTAAATTGAAGGTAGACCTGAAGGTCTGAAGAAGGGTCTCGACCCGAAACATCACCTATTCCTTCTCTCCCGAGATGCTGCCTGACCCGCTGAGTTACTCCAGCATTTTGGGTGAGACAGCATGTTAATACCTCAGCTCCGTGACTTGTCAGTGTTTTCATTTTGGTTGTCCAATGTGCACACCATTTGGTGTTAATTTTGGGTGAGACAGCATTTCAGTTTAGTTCACTGACACGTCTACCAAGGTACAGTGAAAAGCACATGGTATTGGGGGTAGGGTACTGACATGGATAGAAAATTGGTTAACAGACACAAAGCAAAGAGTGGGGATAAATGGGTCCCTTTCAGAATGGCAGGCAGTGACCAGTGGGGCACCGCAAGGCTCGGTGCTGGGACCGCAGCTATTTACAATATACATTAATGACTTGGATGAAGGGATTAAAAGTACCATTAGCAAATTTGCAGATGATACAAAGCTGGGTGGCAGTGTGAACGGTGAGGAAGATGCTATGAGGTTGCAGGGTGACTTGGACAGGTTGTGTGAGTGGGCGGATGCATGGCAGATGCAGTTTAATGTGGATAAGTTTGAGGTTATCCACTTTGGTGGTAAGAATAGGAAGGCAGATTATTATCTGAATGGTGCCAAGTTAGGAAAAGGGGACGTACAACGAGATCTGGGTATCCTAGTGCATCAGTCACTGAAAGGAAGCATGCAGGTACTGCAGGCAGTGAAGAAAGCCAATGGAATGTTGGCCTTCATAACAAGAGGAGTTGAGTATAGGAGCAAAGAGGTCCTTTTGCAGTTGTACAGGGCCCTAGTGAGACCGCACCTGGAGTACTGTGTGCAGTTTTGGTCTCCAAATTTGAGGAAGGATATTCTTGCTATTGAGGGCGTGCAGCGTAGGTTTACTAGGTTAATTCCCGGAATGGCGGGACTGTCATATGTTGAAAGACTGGAGCGACTAGGCTTGTATACACTGGAATTTAGAAGGATGAGAGGGGATCTTATCGAAACGTATAAGATTATTAAGGGGTTGGACACGTTAGAGGCAGGAAACATGTTCCCAATGTTGAGGGAGTCCAGAACAAGGGGCCACAGTTTAAGAATAAGGGGTAGGCCATTTAGAACTGAGATGAGGAAAAACTTTTTCAGTCAGAGAGTTGTGAATCTGTGGAATTCTCTGCCTCAGAAGGCAGTGGAGGCCAATTCTCTGAATGCATTCAAGAGAGAGCTAGATAGAGCTCTTAAGGATAGAGGAGTCAGGGGGTATGGGGAGAAGGCAGGAACAGGGTACTGATTGAGAATGATCAGCCATGATCACATTGAATGGTGGTGCTGGCTCGAAGGGCCGAATGGCCTCCTCCTGCACCTATTGTCTATTGAGTGTTTAAGATAGTGCTAGCGTATGGTGTGATCGCTGATCGGCGTGGACTCGGTGGGCCGAAGGGCCTGTTTCCGAGCTGTGTCTCTAAACTAAACTAATCTAAAAGACGTGCAGGTTTGTAGGTTAATTGGTTGTGGTAAAGTTGTAAATTGTCCCGAGTGTGTTTAAGATATTGTTAGCGTACGGGGTGATTGCTGATCGACGCGGACCCGGTGGGCCGAAGGGCCTTTGTTCGTGCGCTATCTCTATAGTCTAAGGTCTATTGGTTGCTCAGATTGATGATGCTCACCACTAATGACTTGGCCGAAGAGCTCCTCAGGTGTGTCTCCGAAAAAGGGCACGCAGCCAACAACAAATTCGTACAGTATAATCCCCATGGCCCACCAATCCACCGGCTTGCCGTAGCCCTGCCGCAGAATGACTTCAGGAGCGATGTATTCTGGCGTGCCACAAACCTGCAAATGCAACAGCAATAAACATTAGCGTGTCGACGTTAGCACTGTGCCCCGACTCTGCAGAGAGGTGTACACCCCGCGTGTGAAACACAAGGTGGCGCAGCGGTAGAGTCGCTGCCTAACAGCGAACGCAGCGCCGGAGACCCGGGTTCGATCCCGACTAAGGGTGCTGTCCGCAGGGAGTTTGTAAGTTCTCCCCGTGACCAGTGTGGGTTTTCTCCGAGATCTTCGGTTTCCCCCCGCACTCCAAAGACGTACAGGTTTGTCAGTTAATTGGCTTGGTAAATGTTAAAAAATTGTCCCTAGTGTGTGTAGGATGGTGTTAATATGTGGGGATCGCTGGTCGGTGCGAAGCTGGTGGACCGAATGACAATAGACAATAGACAATAGGTGCAGGAGGAGGCTATTCGGCCCTTCGAGCCATCGTCGCCATTCAATGTGATCATGGCTGATCATTCTCAATCAGTACCCCGTTCCTGCCTTCTCCCCATACCCCCTGGCTCCGCTATCCTTAAGAGCTCTAACTAGCTCTCTCTTGAATGCATTCAGAGAATTGGCCTCCACTGCCTTCTGAGGCAGAGAATTCCACAGATTCACAACTCTCTGACTGAAAAAGTTTTTCCTCATCTCAGTTCTAAATGGCCCACCCCTTATTCTTAAACTGTGGCCCCTTGTTCTGGACTCCCCCAACATGTTTCCTGCCTCTAACGTGTCCAACCCATACTCAGCCAAGTATGTTTTGCTACGTATGAGGAATTCCATTTGCCATACAGTCATCATAACAATAAAAAGCCACAACGCACACAAAATACATGTTTCAACATGAACATCCACCGCAGTGACCCCTCCACATTCCTCACTGTGACGGAAGGCAAAACAAAGTTCAATCTCCTCCCTTCTCTGTCCTTCTTTACACCGAACTTAATACGTAAAAGACGCCTTTTTTATAATTAAAAAAAACATATATTGCATACTCGTGCGTGAGAGTATTAAGGCAGAAAAATAGTTTGCATTCAACCCATATGGCACATTGGCACACAGAGCAGTGCAAATGTTGAAACGACTGTCCTGAGGACCAGACTGCTATTATTTGGTAATGGAGTGTGCTAAAAGGAAATGGTGCATGCCTTATAATTTAACGCCCTTCATGAATGTGGAGCTTCACAGATTATGGCAATGCTCCACGGAGGTGCAGACAGTGGCGGGCTCTCCATTTAGTCCTTGGTCGTCTGCAGAGAGTTACTTTATCGCCGGGGGGGGGGGGGGCAGAGTGAGTTAAATGCCATTGTTTAAAAGAAATCTGACCGACTTCTAACGGGAGCGAAGGGAAATTGCAAAGAGCGCAGAGACGTAAACTCTTTCTTTAATCGCATCTTATCGAAACGTATCAGATTATTAAGGGGTTGGACACTTTAGAGGCAGGAAACATGTTCCCAATGTTGAGGGAGTCCAGAACCAGGGGCCACAGTTTAAGAATAAGGGATAGGCCATTTAGAACGGAGATGAGGAAAAACTTTTTCAGTCAGAGAGTTGTGAATCTGTGGAATTCTCCGCCTCAGAAGGCAGTGGAGGCCATTTCTGAATGCATTCAAGAGAGAGCTGGATAGAGCTCTTAAGGATAGCGGAGTCAGGGGGTATGGGGAGAAGGCAGGAACGGGGTACTGATTGAGAATGATCAGCCATGATCACATTGAATGGCGGTGCTGGCTCGAAGGGCCGAATGGCCTACTCCTGCACCTATTGTCTATTGTCTATTATCTCCAAACCGGAGCGGCACGGTGGCGCAGCGGTAGAGTTGCTGCCTTACAGGGAATGCAGCGCCGGAGACCCGGGTTCGATCCCGACTGCGGGTGCTGTCTGTACGGAGTTTGTACGTTCTCCCCGTGACCTGCGTGGGTTTTCTCCGAGGTCACGGGGAGAACGTACAAACTCCGTACAGACGGCGCCCGTAGTCAGGAATCGAACCTGAGTCTCCGGCGCTGCATTCGCTGTAAGGCAGCAACTCTACCGCTGCGCCACCGTGCCGTTTATGAAGCATCTTTTTTTTGTATTCTTTTCAGGACATCCCAATGTCCCTTGCAAGCAATCCAGCACTCTTCAAGTGCACCCGGGTTCCATCCCGACTGCGGGCGCGGTCTGTACGGAGTTTGTGCGTTCTCCCCGTGACCTGCGTGGGTTTTCTCCGAGATCTTTTGGTTTCCCGCGTGCAAGGGGCGCCATGTCTCGGGGTGAACGTGCAAACTCCGTACAGACAGCGCCCGTGGTCAGGATGGAACCCGGGTCTCCGGCGCTGTAAGGCAGCAGCTCTACCGCTGCGCCACTGTGCGGCTCCCCCTGTTCTGCTGAGATAATACGCACGTTTATCCTCGATTGTTATCTTCCCCAGTCCTGATCCACGCTTACCTGCTTGTCCACAAATTCTCTGGCGTCCTTCTCAATGTGACCTTCGTAAAGATTTGTTGTCATGTTCATCAGTCCGACTTTTGACAATCCAAAATCCGTCAGTTTGATGTGGCCCAAAGATGTCACCAGCAAACTACAGGGAAAACATTGACATTTCAGTGATCCAAAAGTCGAGTCAAGAAAACATTTTAATTTAAAAATATGTTTCGTTGAGAAGAGCCACAAGCAAAATCTAAACCATTGCAAATCAAATATAAAGGCCGATATATGGTCGCAAATAACCTCTCCATTATGGAATAAATTCTAAGATATATTCTCGTTAATAATCCCACAAAATCTACAATTGAAGGCAGACACAAAATGCTGGAGTAACTCAGCAGGTCAGGCAGCATCTCAGGAGAGAAGGAATGGGGGACGTTTCGGGTCGAGACCCTTCTTCAGACTGATGTCAGGGGGGCGGGACAAAGAAAGGATATAGGTGGAGACAGGAAGATAGAGGGAGAACTGGGAAGGTGGAGGGGAAGGGAGGGACAGAGGAACTATCTAAAGTTGGAGAAGTCAATGTTCATACCACTGGGCTGCAAGCTGCCCAAGCGAAATATGAGGTGCTGTTCCTCCAATTTCCGGTGGGCCTCACTATGGCACTGGAGGAGGCTCATGACAGAAAGGTCAGACTGGGAGTGGGAGGGCGAGTTGAAATGCTCAGCCACCGGGAGATCAGGTTGGTTAAGGCGGACTGAGCGCAGGTGTTGAGCGAAACGATCGCCGAGCCTGCGTTTGGTCTCGCCGATGTAGAGAAGTTGACATCTGGAGCAGCGGATACAATAGATGAGGTTGGAGGAGGTGCAGGTGAACCTCTGCCTCACCTGGAAAGACTGTTTGGGTCCTTGGATGGAGTCGAGGGGGGAGGTAAAGGGACAGGTGTTGCACTCCTGAGTAACTCAGCGGGTCAGGCAGCATCTCAGGAGAGAAGGAATGGGTGACGTTTCGGGTGGAGACCCTTCTTCAGACTGATGTCAGGGGAGTGGGCGGGACAAAAGAATTGAAGTCATTCTGCAGCTCTGTAAGTCTTTTGTTAGTCGTTTGAAGTATTGCCTGCGTTCTGGCTGTCTTGGGGAAGGATGTGGAGGCTTTGGAGAGGGTGCAGAGGAGGTTTACCAGAATGCTGCCTGGATTAATCTTGTTGTACCCCTGTACAATGACAATAAAGATAGATTGTATTGTACTAGAGAGTTTCCGCTGCAGGGAGAGACTTGGACACACGTGGGTTGTTCTCTCTAGAACATCGGAGGTTGAGGGGAGGCTGGTTAAGTTTAGTTTAAAGATGCAGCGCGGAAACGGGACCCTTCGGCCCACTGGGTCCGTGCCGGCCAGCGATCCCTGCACATTAACACCATCCCACGCCCACGAGGGACAATTATTTTTCTTTTTAACATTTACCAAGCCAACTAACCTCCAAATCCGTGCGTCTTTGAAGTGTGGGGTGAAACCGAAGGTCTTGGAGAAAACGCACGCGGTCACGGGGAGAACGTACAAACCCCGTACCGACGGCGCCCGTAGTCAGGGTTGAACCTGGGTCCCTGGCGCCGTAAGGCAGCAACTCTACCTCTGCGCCACCGTGCCGCCCTTAAAGGTTAACTAACTACCCTACTTCACTGCCTTACTGTGAAGGGCTGGAGTTGGCACACATCAAATACAAATTGCACGAACTGCAGTTGGAGTCTATACATCCTTGCAGCCCTGCAGATACATATGGATTAATGTAAAATTTTTGATGTAAAATGCAAGTAATTTATAGGGCAGCTTTCTCCTTCTGGGAAGGCATTGACAAAGCATGGTTCTGAGCTATGATTCAGAATAATACATCATTCCCTGAACTTTGAGAATACATGTATATTTCAATTATGTATTTCCATAAGCTCAATTAATCAATTAATCAATGTAAAGGAAGTTTCCTCAGGCAGTTTGTAGAAGCCCCTACTAGGGAGCGGTGAAACTTGATCTACTCTTGGGAAACAGCACATGGCAGATCACTGGGGTGTCAGTGGAGAGCACTTTGGGACCATCTATATACTAAAACTCTTGTTTGTTTGTTTGTTTGTTTGTTTGTTCCTGAACTACAGCCAAAACGGTACAAGATAGCCAGACGGTTTTAGGCCCACCTTACTCACCATCGTCATGTGGTGCTATGGATGAAGTTTCATCCAAATTGGTGTTATATTTTTTAAGTTATTCACATTTTAAAGGGGGTGGGAGAGAGGGAGTGGGGGAGGAGTGGGGGGGGAGAGGGGAGGGGGGAGTGGGGGGGGAAGTGGGGGGGGAGGGGGGAGTGGGGGGGGGAGGGGGGAGTGGGGGGGGGAGGGGGGAGTGGGGGGGTAGAGGGGAGGGCGGAGTGGGGGAGGAGAGGGTGCTGCACCAATGCAGGAGAGGTTTGGGCCCGACGGGTCCTCTTGGTCTAGTAGGCACTAATTGGAGGAGTAACTTAGCGGGACAGGCAGCATCGCCAGATAGGAGTGGGTGACGTTTCGGGTCGAGACCCTTCTTCAGACTGGAAACATCACCCTTTCCTTCTATCAGGAGATCCTGCCTGTCCCACTGAGTTACTCCAGCATTCTGTGTCTATCGTCAATGTAAACCATCATCTGAAGTTCCTACTGACACACTTTGGGGACCAAGGTTCTATTCGTTCAAAAATAGTTATGGAATAGGACTGAACTGGCCGATAAATTAAAGTTCAAAATCAGGGCAAGGCTGATTTTGACGTAATAAATCTGGCCTATTTGCCAGAATGATCAGCCATGATCACATTGAATGGCGGTGCTGGCTCGAAGGGCCGAATGGCCTCCTCCTGCACCTATTGTCTATTGTCTATTGTCTTTTGCCTCCAAACAGCCGCCTGCAAAACCCGATTCCAGTAGACGGACACAAAGTGCTGGAGTAACTCAGCGGGTCAGGCAGCATCTGTGGAGAAAAAGGATGGGTGACGTTTCGGGCCGAGACCCTTCTTCGGACTGAAAGTAGAGGGGAGGGAAATGGAGGTAGGAAAAGGCCAGAACAAAGCAGGGCCGGCAACAGATGATCAAGGAAGAAGGGTGGAGCCCACAATGGTCCATTGTTGGCTGGGGAAGAGGTGATAATGAAGGGGTACAAGGATGCGAACAGTGGAACTAGTAGGACGGCTAGAGTGGGGGGGGGGGGGGGGGGGGAGGGGAAGAGAAGGAATAGAGACATAGGTGCAGGTGGAGGCCATTCGGCCCTTTGAACAGCACCGCCATTCATTGTGATCAAGGCTGATCATCCACAATCAGTAACCCGTGCCAGCCTTCTCCCCATATCCCTTGATTCCACTAGCCCCTAGAGCTCTATCTAACTCTCTTTTAAATCCATCCAGTGATTTGGCCTCCACTGCCCTCTGTGGCAGAGAATTCCACAAATTCACAACTCTCTGGGTGAAAAAGTTTTTTCTCACCTCAGTTTTAAAAGGCCTCCCCCTTATTCTTAGACTGTGTGGCCCCTGGTTCAGGACTCGCCCAACATTGGGAACATTTTTCCTGCGTCTTGCTTGTCCAGTCCTTTTATAATTTTACACGTTTCTATACGATCCCCTCTCTTCCTTCTAAACTCCAGTGAATGCAGGGATTACGTGAAATTGCAGAAATCAACTCTTCCAAAAGGTCGTTTTGTGAGATAAGGTATATCTGGCAGATGGCCAGAGTTCACGGGCTCCACGTTTAGATTTAGATTTAGAGATACAGCGCGGAAACAGGCCCTTCGGCCCACCGGGTCCGCGCCGCCCAGCGATCCCCGCACATTAACACTATCCTACAAACACTAGGGACAATTTTTACAATTTACCCAGTCAATTAACCTTCAAACCTGTACGTCTTTGGAGTGTGGGAGGAAACCGAAGATCTCGGCGAAAACCCACGCAGGTCAAGGGGAGAACGTACAAACTCCGTACAGACGGCGCCCGTAGTCAGGACCGAACCTGAGTCTCCGGCGCTGCATTCGCTGTAAGGCAGCAACTCTACCACTGCCTTACAACGTTGCTGTTAAAGGGGGGACAAGGGTGGCAGGGGTAGGGAACCATGGATGACAAGAGACATTAAGATGCATGCATCGTACAAAGGGTGGTGAGTGTGTGGAAGAGTCTCTTGCCCAGAGTCGGGGAATCGAGGACCAGAGGACATAGGTTGAAGGTGAATCTGTGGAATTCTCTACCTCAGAAGGCAGTGGAGGCCAATTCTCTGAATGCATTCAAGGGAGAGCTAGATAGAGCTCTTAAAGATAGCGGAGTCAGGGGGTATGGGGAGAAGGCAGGAATGGGGTACTGATTGAGAATGACCAGCCATGATCACATTGAATGACAGTGCTGGCTCGAAGGGCCGAATGGCCTCCTCCTGCACCTATTGTCTATTGTATATTGAGGTTCTGGCCAGAAAAAGGATGTGAATGTCAAGTATAGGTAACTGGGATCATGAAGTCATGGAATCAGAGAGCAAAATTATGAGAGGCATGCATCACACTAAGGGTGGTGAGTGTGTGGAAGAGTCTCTTGCCCAGAGTCGGGGAATCGAGGACCAGAGGACATAGGTTCAAGGTGAAGGGGGAAAAGATTTAATAGGAATCTGAGGGGTAACTTTTTCACACAAAAGGTGGAGAGTGTGTGGACCGAGCTGCCGGAGGAGGTAGTTGAGGCAGGGACTATCGCAACGTTTAAGAAACAGTCAGACAGGTACATAGGTAGGACGGGTTTGGAGGGATATGGGCCGAGCGCAGGCAGGTGGGACTCGTGTAAGTTGGGACATGATGGCCGGTGTGGGCAAGTTGGGCCTGTTTCCACGCCGTATGACTCTGTGAGTTATTAAGAAAATAACTGCAGATGCCGGTACAAATCGAAGGTATTTATTCACAAAAAGCTGGAGTAACTCAGCGGGTCAGGCAGCATCTCAGGAGAGAAGGAATGGGTGGCGTTTCGGGTCGAGACCCTTCTTCAGACTTCTATGAGTTATTAACGTTATTGTTTGATTTTTTGTTTAACCTTTTTATCCCAGAGTGGAAATATCAAACTCTAAAAGGGCAGAGCTTTAAGAAGAGAAAGTTTACAAGAGATGGGTGGGCCAAGTTTCTTTGCACAGAGGCTGATGAAATAAGAGATTGAAGGCAGTGCACAATAAATGTTTTCACTTACACAAGAGGGCAGTGAAGTAGCAGAATGAGTGATGGTTATCGTCCAAAACTATCAGTGGTGTTAAGATTTACTATCCCTGCAGACCACATCTCATGTGAGGAAAGTCTCTTGCAATGACAACCCAGCATGCACAGTGAAGTTGTTCAGAGATAAAATGTCAAAGGAGGAATGGGAAGAAAGGTTTAGTTTACAGCGCAGATAAAAGGCCCTTCGGCCCACTGGGTCTGCGCCGACCAGCGATCCCCGCACACTAACACAATCCTACACATTATGAACAAATCACCAATGAAACCAAGCCAATTAACCTACAAACCTGTGTGTCTTTGGAGTGTGGGAGGAAACCAGAGATCCCGGAGAAAACCCACGCAGGTTATGGGGAGAACGTACAAACGAACGTGCAGACATTACCCATAGTCAGGATTGAACCCGGGCACCTGGTGAACCTACGCTGCACTCCCTCAAAGTGTCAGGGGTTACGGGGAGAAGGCAGGAGAATGGGGTTAGGAGGGAGAGATAAATCAACCATGATTGAATGGTGGAATAGACTTGACGGACCGAATGGCCTAATTCTGCTCCTATCGAAACATAGATACATGGAAAACAGGTGCAGGAGTAGGCTATTCGGCCCTTCGAGCCAGCACCGCCATTCAATATGATCATGGCAGATCATCCAGAATTAGTTCCCCGTTCCTGCTTTCTCCCCATATCCCTTGATTCCTTTAGCCCTAAAAGCTAAATTTAACTCCCTTGAATACATCCAGTGAATTGGCCTCCACTGCCTTCTGTGGCAGAGAATTCCACAGATTCACAACCCTCTGGGCGAAAAGGTTTTTCCTCATCTCCCAGTATCCACCTCCCCTCACATCCGGAATCTTGGTATCATCTTTGATCAAACCCTCTCCTTCGACAAACACATCAAACACATCACAAAGACAGCCTTCTTCCACCTCAAAAACATTGCCCGTCTCCGTCCATCCCTCTCCTCCACAGCTGCAGAAACCCTCATCCACGCCTTCATCACCTCCCGTCTGGACTACTGCAACAGCCTCCTCTATGGCGCACCCTCAAAAATCATCAGTAAACTTCAATACATTCAAAACTCCGCTGCCCGTCTGCTCACCCACACCCCGATCCGTGACCATATCACCCCCGTCCTTTACAAACTCCATTGGCTCCCCATCCCCCAGAGAATCCAGTACAAAATCCTCCTCATGACCTACAAAGCCCTCCATAACCTGGCCCCATCCTACCTGACCGACCTCCTCCACAGGCACACTCCCACCTGCACCCTCCGCTCTGCTGCTGCCAATCTCCTGTCCCCCCACATCCGGCCCAAACTCAGATCCTGGGGGGACAGGGCTTTCTCCATCGCTGCTCCCACCCTATGGAACTCACTACCTCAAACCGTCAGAGACTCCTCCACACTCACCACATTCAAAACATCGCTGAAGTCTCACCTGTTCAGTACTGCCTTCAACCACTGAAGGTCACCTCACCTTCTGTCTCCTTTCTCTGTTCGTTTACTTATTTATCTATTTATTCACTTCCCTATGTTCTCTAAATCCCTGTAAAGCGTCTTTGAGTATATGAAAAGCGCTATATAAATGTAATGTATTATTATTATTATTATTATTAAATGGCCTACCCCTTATTCCTAATCTGCGACCCCTGGTTCTCGACTCCCCCAACAAGGGGAACATTTTTCCTGCATCTAGCCTGCCCAATCCCTTAGGAATGTAATATGTTTCAATAAGATCCCCTCTCATCCTTCTAAATTCCAGTGAATTTCCTATCTCTTATGGTCTTATCATCTTCACAAGCTTCCGATTTATTTCTCTCATAATTCTGCAGAAAATATATTCACCGTGCTCTCTGTGACAGATACAGATTATGCAGTCAGAATGAGCAAAGGAATATCTGTGCGCATAACATGAGAATGAATTGTTGGGATCCACACAGAGGAAATAAGGTGACAAATGAATAATTGTAGATGGAAATTCAGACGTCTCGCTCTGAGCTGCTGAAAACGCGAATTTACATACAATTTTGAAGTCAATGTTTTACCCCGAGTCAAAATAAGTGTTTAATGTTACATTAGAAGGATGAGAGGGGATCTTATCGAAACGTATAAGATTATTAAGGGGTTGGGCATGTTAGAGGCAGGAAACATGTTCCCAATGTTGGGGGGAGTCCAGAACAAGGGGCCACAGTTTAAGAATAAGGGGTAGGCCATTTAGAACGGAGATGAGGAAAAAACTTTTTCAGTCAGAGAGTTGTGAATCTGTGGAATTCTCTGCCTCAGAAGGCAGTGGAGGCCAATTCTCTGAATGCATTCAAGAGAGAGCTAGATAGAGCGGCTCGACCACGGGACTTTACATCGCCCAGTGCGGCTCGGCTGCGGGACTTTACATCGCTGGTGCGGCTCGACCACGGGACTTAGCTGCGCAAGGCTTGGTCGCGGGGCCTTTCATCGCCCGGCTCGGCCGCGAGACGTTTCAGCGCCCGGTGCGATTTGGCCGGGGGGACTTCCATCCCCTTGCGGGGACTGTGCGGGTCGGTCGGGGACGAGCTGTCTGTCCGTGGGCGTGGGGAAGAGAGGGGAAGTTTTGTTGCCTCCATCACAGTGAGGGGGTGTTTGGAGTCACTGTGATGGACGTTTGTGTTGGGGCTATGTGTCTTGTGTTCTTTTTTTCTATGACTGCTATGTAGTTTCGTTCGGTACTTCGGTACCGAATGACAAATAAAGCTCTGTTATACTGTTATACTGTTAAGGATAGCGGAGTCAGGGGGGTATGGGGAGAAGGCAGGAACGGGGTACTGATTGAGAATGATCAGCCATGATCACATTGAATGGCGGTGCTGGCTCGAAGGGCCGAATGGCCTCCTCCTGCACCTATTGTCTATTGTCTATAAACGTTATTCTCTTATCATGTATCTATGCGTTGTAAATGGCTCGCTTGTAATCATATATTGTCTTTCCGCTGACTGGCTAGCACGCAACAAAAGCTTTTCACTGTACCTCGGTACACGTGACAATAAACTAAGCCTTACTGAAACTCAACAGAACGTACCTGTACTGATGTGCAGGGAGGAATTGTAGATGCTGGGCCTCCCCCAATGTCAGGGTGAGTGAGGCCAAACACAAATTGGAGGAGCAGCACCTTATATTTCGCTTGGGCAGCTTACAACACAGCTGTATGACTATTGGTTTCTCTAACTTCAAGTAACCCTTGCATCCCCCACTCTCTTCATTCCCCACCCCACCCAAGTCACGCCAGCTCCAAAGTAATCTTCTTGAGTCTCGTTGTCTGTAACTCGTTTTCACCTAGACCCTGGCCAACAATGGCCTGTTTCCTCTACCACCGCTACTTTTTTTTGCGTATCTTTCATTCATTTGTTCCGTATCTCTCCATATCTCCGTCTATATCTCTCGTTTCCCTTCCCCCCCCGACTCGCAGTCTGAAGAAGGGGTCTCGGCCCGGAACGTCACCTATTGCTTTATTCCAGGGATGCTCTGAGTTGGTCCAGCTTTTTGTTTCGGCGCTGATCGCGTACGTACTTATCTGGTTTGAGATCCCGGTGGACTATCCCGTAATTGTGGAGGTACTCCAGGGCAAGCACCGTCTCGGCAAAGTAAAGCCTGGCCATATCCACAGGTAAGGGCCCCATGTTTTTTAACAGCGTAGCACAATCTCCACCTGAAAGTGAACAGAGAGAGAGATGTCGTCCCTCAGGTTGGTAATGTTTGTACAGACTTAGTACAATTATTACGGCTCATTGACTCCCAAGCAGAGAAATCCCACCAGCCCCATTTCATCTGATCTCATCCTTCCTATCGACTGCAAGCTATTCCCTCTCCCATTCCGCTAACTTCCCTCTCGATGATTTTGCCATTACCCACTATCAAGGGATGACTTACAGTCATCAAAGCAAAGGTTGTCATAGAGTCATAGCATGTGGAGACAGGCCCTTCCGCCCAACCTGCCCACACCGGCCAACATGTCCCAGCTACCCTAGTCCCACCTGCCTGCACTTGGTCCGTAACCCTCCAAACCTGTCCTATCCATGTACCTGTCCAACTGTTTCTTAAAAGATGGGATAGTCCCAGCCTCACATCCTCCTCTGGCAGCTGTTTCCATACACCCACCACCCTCTGTGTGAAAATGTTACCCCTCGGATTCCTATTAAATCTTTTCCCCTTCACCTTGAACCTGTGTCCCCTGGTCCATCGATTCCTCTACTCTGGGTAAAAGACTCTGTGCATCGACCCGATCTATTCCTCTCATGATTTTGTACACCTCCGTAAGATCGCCCCTCATCCTCCTGCGCTCCATGGAATAGAGACCCAGCCTACTCAACCTCTCCCTGTAGCTCACACCCTCCAGTCCTGGCAACATCCTCGTAAATCTTTTTCTGAACCCTTTCAAGCTTGACAATATCTTTCCTATAACATGGTGCCCCGGACTGAACACAAATATTCTAAATGCGGTCTCACCAACATGTCCTCTTGATAAACTATCAATTCATCATTGGTGAGTGAGGGAGGGGGAGGGGGTGGAGGTGGGGGGTGTGGGGTGGGGTGGGGTGGTGTGGGGTGGGGTGTGGTGGGGTGGGGTGGGGTGGGGTGGGGGGAGCTGAAGGCTTACTCAAAAAAACCAGGGGAAACCCCAACGATCAAAGGCAGAACATGCAAATTCCACCTCTTCTCTATTGATGCACAGAAGGACCTTGAGGTCCAAGCCCACACCAGCCCGAAAGTGGCAACGCAAGTAGATAGAGTGGTACAGAAAGCATGTGGTACGCTTGCAGAAACAATGCAGAACAAAAAGATACAAAGTGCTGGAGTAACTTTGCAGGTCAGGCAGCATCGCCGGAGGACATGTGCAGGTGACATTATGGGTGAAGACCCTCCTCAGTCTGAAGAAGGGTCTCGTCTCTGGAGATCAGAAGGGCAAAAAGGGGCCAGGAGATAGCACTGACTAGTAGCACAAAGGACAATCCCAAAAGGTTTTATCAATACATAAGGGGGGAAAGGGTAACTAGAGAGAGAGTGGGACCTGTCAGGAATCAAGGCGGCCACCTCTGTGTGGAGCCACAGGAGACGGGCAAGGTCCTCAAGGAGTATTTCTCCTCTGTGTTTACCGAGGAGAAAGGCAGTGGGACGGAGGAACTTGGTGCAGTCACTGGAAGTGTCTTGAGAGCAGTCAGGGTTACTGTGGAAGAAGTACTGAAGGTACTGTCGTGTATGAAGGCAGACAAATCTCCAGGGCCTGATCAGATATATCCGAGGACATTGGGGGAAACTAGAGAGGAAATTGCGGGAGCCCTGGTTGAAATTTACGAGTCGTCCTTAAATACAGGAGAGGTGCCGGAAGACTGGAGGGGGGCAAATGTTGTGCCTCTTGTCAAGAAGGGCTGCAGGGAAAATGCTGGGAACTATAGGTCGGTGAGCTTAACATCTGTAGTTGGTAAGTTACTGGAGAGTATTCTGAGGGATTGGATGTACAGGCATTTGGACGGGCAAGGGCTGATTAGGGACGGTCAGCATGGTTTTGTACGTGGGAGGTCGTGTCTCACAAATCGGATTGAGTTTTTTGAAGACGTGACCAAGAAGGTCGATGTGGGCAGAGCTGTAGATGTTGTGTACATGGGCTTCAGTAAGGCGTTCGACAAGGTTCCGCATGGTAGGCTGCTCTGGAAGGTTAGATCGCATGGGATCCAAGGAGAGATCGCTGAATGGATAGCAAATTGGCTCCATGGAAGGAAGCAGAGGGTGATGGTGGAAGGTTGCTTCTCAGATTGGAGGCCTGTGACTAGTGGTGGGCCTCAGGGTTCAGTGCTGGGCATGATACTGTTTGTCATCTACATCAATGATTTGGATGAGAACACACAGGGCAAGATTAGCAAGTTTGCTGATGATACAAAAGTGAGTGGTTTTGCAGATAGTGAAGATGGTTGTGGACGATTGCAGCAGGATCTGGATCGATTGGCCAGGTGGGCGGAGGAATGGCTCATGGAATTTAATACAGAGAAGTGTGAGGTGTTGCATTTTGGGACGTCTAACAAGGGCAGGACCTACACAGTAAATGGTCGCCCTCTGGGGAGTGTTGTAGAGCAGAGGGATCTAGGAGTACAGGTGCATGGTTCCTTGAAGGTCGAGTCGCAGGTGGATAAGGTGGTCAAAAAGGCCTTTGGCACTTTGGCCGTCATCACTCAGAGTATTGAGTATAGAAGTTGGGAGGTCATGTTGCAGTTATATAAGACGTTGGTGAGACCACATTTGGAATATTGTGCTCAGTTCTGGGCACCACGTTATAGGAAAGATATTGTCAAGCATGAAAGGGTTCAGAAAAGATTTATGAGGGTGTTGCCATGACAGGAGGGTGTGAGCTACAGGGAGAGGTTGAGTAGGCTGGGTCTCTATTCCATGGAGTGCAGGAGGATGAAGGGAGATCTTATAGAGGTGTACAAAATCATGAGAGGAATAGGTCGGGTAGATGCACAGAGTCTCTTGCCCAGAGTTGGGGAATCGAGGACCAGAGGACAGAGGCTTAAGGCGAAGGAGAAACGATTTAACAGGAATCTGAGGGGTAACTTTTTCACACAAAGGGTGGTGGGTGTATGGAACAAGCTGCCAGAGGAGGTCGTTGAGGCTGGGACTATTCCAACGGTTACGAAACAGTTAGACAGGTACATGGGTAGGACAGGTTTGGAGGGATGTGGACCAAGCGCAGGCAGGTGGGACTACTGTAGCTGGGATATGTTGGCCGGTGTGGGCAAGTTGGGCTGAAGGGCCTGTTTCCACACTGTATCACTCCATGACTCGAAACATCGTCTATCCGCGTTTTCCAGAGATGCTGCCTGAACTGCTGAGTCACCCCAGCACTTTGTGGGTATTCTTGCTATTGAGGGCGTGCAGCGTAGGTTTACTAGGTTAATTCCCGGAATGGCGGGACTATCATATGTTGAAAGACTGGAGCGACTAGGCTTGTATACACTGGAATTTATAAGGATGAGAGGAGATCTTATCGAAACGTATAAGATTATTAAGGGGTTGGACACGTTTGAGGCAGGAAACATGTTCCCAATGTTGGGGGAGTCCAGAACAAGGGGCCACAGTTTAAGAATAAGGGGTAGGCCATTTAGAACTGAGACGAGGAAAAGCTTTTTCAGTCAGAGAGTTGTGAATCTGTGGAATTCTCTGTCTCAGAAGGCAGTGGAGGCCAATTCTCTGAATGCATTCAAGAGAGAGCTAGATAGAGCTCTTAATGATAGCGGAGTCAGTGGGTATGGGGAAAAGGCAGGAACGGGGTACTGATTGAGAATGATCAGCCATGATCACATTGAATGGCGGTGCTGGCTTGAAGGGCCGAATGGCCTCCTCCTGCACCTATTGTCTATTGTCCTCTGTGGTATGCTTGCCTTTATTGGTCGGGCCATGGAATATATGAGTCAGGAAGTCATGATGCAGCTTTACAGGACTTTGGCTAGGCCGCATTTGGAGAATCGCGTACCGTTCTGGTTGCCCCAATACAGGAAGGACCTGGAGGCTTTAGAGAGGGCGTTTTACAGAATGATACTTGAATTGGGGGGCATTAGCTACATGGAGAGGTTGGGCAGACAGATTGTTTTCTCTGGAACGGCAGCAGTTGAGAGGAGACTTGTTAGAAGAATATAAAATGACGAGAGGCATAAATTTCCCCCTCACAAGGACAGAAATATCACATACTATTGCTTTAAGGCGAGTGTGGAAACTTTTAAAGGAGATTTAGTTCAGTTCAGTTCAGAGATACAGCGCAGAAACAGACTCTTCGGCCCACCAGGTCCGCGCCGACCAGCGATCCCCGCACATTAATATTATCCTACACCCATTAGGGACAATTTTAGATGTGGCCCTTGTGGCTAATGGGATCAGGGGGTATGGAGAGAAGGCAGATACATGTTACTGAGCTGGATGATCAGCCATGATCATATTGAATGAATGGCGGTGCAGGCTCGAAGGGCCGAATGGCCTACTCCTGCACCTTTTTTCTATGTTTCTATGAAACCCAAGCAGTCAGGATGGAAGCCGGGTCCCTGAAGATGCGAGGTCGGAACACCAGGGGGCGACACGGTGGCGCAGCGGTAGAGTTGCTGCCTTACTGCGCCAGAGACCCAGGTTCCATCCTGACCGCGGGTGCCGTCTGTACGGAGTTTGTACGTCCTCCAGATTCCTCCCGCACCCCTACGACGTACAGGTCTGTAGGTTAATTGGCTTGGTATCAATGTAAATTGTCCCTGGTGTGATCACGATAGTGTCAATGTGCGGGGGTCGCTGGTCGGTGCGGACTCGGTGGGCCGAAGGGCCTGTTTCCGCGCTGTATCTCTAAAACTACAAAAAGGCCCTATCATCAACGACAAAACCTCACGGCCGTACCTTCCACGTACTCCATCACCATACACAAATGCCTCTTGGTTTCAAATGAACAGTACATGCTGACAACAAAGGGATTTTCGGCAAATGTCAGGATGTCTCTTTCCACGAAGGCCTGTTGAATCTGGTTTCTCAGGATCAGGTTCTGCTTGTTGATTTTCTTCATTGCAAATCTCTGTTTCGTTTCTTTATGGCGCACCAAATACACAGCTCTGAAACAACAATGGGACACGGTCACATAAGAAAATAGCTGCAGATGCTGGTACAAATCGATTTATTTCACAAAATGCTGGAGTAACTCAGCAGGTCAGGCAGCATCTCGGGAGAGAAGGAATGGGTGACGTTTCGGGTCGAGACCCTTCTGACCCGAAACGTCACCCATTCCTTCTCTCCCGAGCTGCTGCCTGTCCTACTGAGTTACTCCAGCATTTTGTGAATAAATAGGACATGGTCATGGTCACTAACATTATTATCTTGCACCAGGGCAAACAGGTGATTCACAAGCATGGCCAAATCATGATCCATTCATTAGGATCATAAAATCAATGATTAGGAGCAGAATTAGGCCATTCGGCCCATCAAGTCTACTCCGCCATTCAATCATGGCTGATCTATCTCTCCCCCCCTCCTAACCCCATTCTCCTGCCTTCTCCCCATAACCCCTGACACCTGTAATAATCAAGAATCTATCTACCTCTGCCTTAAAAATATCCACTGACTTGGCCTCCACAGCCTTCTGCGCCAAAGAATTCCACAGATTCACCACCCTGTGAAGAAATAAATTTCTCCTTATCTCAATAGACAATAGACAATAGACAATAGGTGCAGGAGTAGGCCATTCAGCCCTTCGAGCCAGCACCGCCATTCAATGCGATCATGGCTGATCACTCTCAATCAGTACCCCGTTCCTGCCTTCTCCCCATAATCCCCTCACTCCGCTATCCTTAAGAGCTCTATCCAGCTCTCTCTTGAAAGCATCCATCCTAAAAGAACGTCCTTTAATTCTGAGGCTATGGCCTTTAGTCCTAGACTAGTGGAAACATCCTCTCCACATCCACTCTATCCAAGCCTTTAACTATTCGGTACATTTCAATGAGGCCCCCTCTCATTCTTCTAAAGTTCAGCGAGTACAGGCCCAGTACCGACAAACGCTCATCATAGGTTATTCCTGGATCCCAGCCCGAAATGTTGCCTATCCTTTCCCTCCACAGAAGGCTGCCTGACCCACTGAACTCCTCCCGCACTTTTCTCTTACTCAAGAGTCCAACATCTGAAATTTAGACTTTACAGCTACATCGCGGAAACAGGCCCTTCGGCCCACTGTGTCCGTGCCGAAGGGCCTGTATACACTGGAATTTAGAAGGATGAGAGGAGATTTTATCGAAACGTATAAGATTATTAAGGGGTTGGACACGTTAGAGGCAGGAAACATGTTCCCCAATGTTGGGGGAGTCCAGAACCAGGGGCCACAGTTTAAGAATAAGGGGTAGGCCTTTTAGAACTGAGATGAGGAAAAACTTTTTCAGTCAGAGAGCTGTGAATCTGTGGAATTCTCTGCCTCAGAAGGCAGTGGAGGCCAATTCTCTGAATGCATTCAAGAGAGAGCTGGATAGAGCTCTTAAGGATAGCGGAGTCAGGGGGTATGGGGAGAAGGCAGGAACGGGGTACTGATTGAGAATGATCAGCCATGATCACATTGAATGGCGGTGCTGGCTCGAAGGGCCGAATGGCCTCCTCCTGCACCTATTGTCTATTGTCTATTGACCAGTGTTCACCCTGTATACTAACGCTATCCTAGACCGTAGTGATGATTTTACAATTTTACCAAAGCCAATTAACCTACAAATCTGTACAAATGAATTAAAGATATGCAAAAATTGCCGCAGATAAAGGAAGCAGGCCATTTTTAGCTGTGGGTGAGGTGAAAACGAGTTACAGACAATGAAACTAGTACAATGTGGACATGTCTGTATCTCGTTCTCACCTGGCCCACGGCTAACAATCGTCTGTTTCTTTTATCATCGTTAGTTTTTTACATTTCTTTCATTCATTTGTTCTATATCTCTGTATATCACCGTCTATATCTCTCGTTTCATATCATATCATATCATATATCTACAGCCGGAAACAGGCCTTTTCGGCCCTCCAAGTCCGTGCCGCCCAGCGATCCCCGCACATTAACACTATCCTACACCCACTAGGGACAATTTTTACATTTACCCATCCAATTAACCTACATACCTGTACGTCTTTGGAGTGTGGGAGGAAACCGAAGATCTCGGAGAAAACCCACGCAGGTCACAGGGAGAACGTACAAACTCCTTACAGTGCAGCACCCGTAGTCAGGATCGAACCTGTGTCTCCGGCGCTGCATTCGCTGTAAAGCAGCAACTCTACCGCTGCGCTACCGTGCCCCTGAATCTCAGTCAGAAGAAGGGTCTCGACTCCTTCTCTCCAGAGATGCTGCCCGTCCCGCTGAGTTACTCCAGCTTCTTGTGTCTATCTTCGGTGTAAACCGGCATCTGCAGTTCCTTACACAGAAACATTGAAAATAGGTGCAGGTGGAGGCCTATTCGAGCCAGCACCGCCATTCATCGTGATCATGGCTGATCGTCCACGATCAGTAACCCCATGCCTGCCTTCTCCCCATATCCCTTGATTCCACTAGCCCCTAGAGCTCAATCTAACTCTTTTTTAAATTTACCCATTAGGTGGTGTCACCACTCAGCAATTACTTGGAGATTATAAGATGTGCCTTCTTTAAAAAAAAATTCAATGCTTATTTATCACTGCGCGTAAAAAGCCAAGAGAGAATACAGCTGAGCTCTCTTTGTGTAAGACTCACCCATAGGCTCCGTTACTGATCAGTTTCATGGTCTCAAAGTCAATCTCACGAGGTTTACATCTACCTTGGGCTGAAGGACTGAAGCTCTATGGAGGGAAGGAAGTCATGTTTAAACACACTCGATTCTTCTTTACTGTAAGAAACATTTGGACAGGTACATGGAGAGGACACCGTGGCACAGCGGTAGAGTTGCTGCCTCACAGCGCCAGAGACCCAGGTTCGATCCCGAACTACGGCTGCTGTCTGTGGTCGGAGTTTGTACTCTCTCCCCGTGACCTGCGTGGGGTTTTTGCCGAGATCTTCGGTTTCCTCCCACACTCCAAAGGCAATAGACAATAGGTGCAGGAGGAGGCCATTCGGCCCTTCGAGCCAGCACCGCCATTCAATGTGATCGTGGCTGATCATTCTCAATCAGTACCCCGTTCCTGCCTTCTCCCCATATCCCCTGACTCCGCTATCCTTAAGAGCTCTATCTAGCTCTCTCTTGAATGCATGTAGGTTAATTGGCTTGTTGTGTAGGTATGTAGGTTAATTGGCTTGGTGTATGTGTGAATTGTCCCTAAATTGTGTGAAAGATAAGTGTCAGTGTGCGGGGATCGCTGGTCGGCACGGACTCGGTGGGCCGAAGGGCCTGTTTCCGCGCTGTATCTCCGAACTAAACTAAACAAGGACAGGTTTTTGAGGGATATGCGGCAAACGCAGGCAGGTGGGACTAGTGTAGATGGGATATGTTGTCCGGTGTGGGCAAGTTGGGCCGAAGGGCCTGTTTCAACACAGTATGACTCTTTGTAAAGAAGCTTCCAAAGAACAATCAGTTGCTTCCATTCCTGAAATATTACTCAGTTGAGAGACACAGCATGGAAACAGGCCCTTCTGCCCACCGAGTCCATGCTGACCATCGATCACCTGTTCACATCAGTCCAATGTTATCGCACTTTCCTGTCCACTCCCTGCACTTTAGAGGCAATTTTACAGATGACCAATTTAACTATAAACCTGTACGGCTTTGGGACATGGAAGGAAACCGGAGCACCCGGAAGTGACTCGCACAGTCACAGGGAGTGCGTGCAAACTCCACACAGACAGCACCCGTAGTCAGGATCGAACCCGGGTCTCTGGCGCTGTGAGGCAGCGAATCTACCAGCTGCACCACTATGCCACTTAATTCAGATCGTCATCAAAATCTTTCCCCCTATTTAGTTTATATAGAGATACAGCGCAGAAACAGGCCCTTCGGCCCACCGAGTCCGCACCGACCAGCGGTCCCCGCACATTAACACTATCCTACACACACTAAAGACAATTTTACAATTTTTCTATACGTATGCCAATTAACCTACAAACCCCATATGTCTTTGGAGTGTGGGAGGAAACCAAAGATCTCGGAGAAAACCCACGCAGGTCACGGGGAGAACGTACAAACTCCGTACAGACAGCACCCGTAGTCGGGATCGAACCCGGGTCTCTGGCGCAGTATGGCAGCAGCTCTACCGCTGCGCCACCGTGCCACCCAAATTAATCCCTCATAATTCAGTTTAACATCTTCGAACCAAAGAAAGCTACTCCTCAAAAACCATGCATCGGATGCAATGACTGGATATTAAACATATCGGCAGATGATGCAAGTAATTCCAGAGTTTCTATGTATTATGGAGTTATTGTACTTCTGTACGGCAATAATCTTACCGATCTGCATGCGAACAAAAAAATCACTCTACTTTAGTCTTAGTGCATGTGGTTATAAAGGAACCATTGAACTACTGTAGATGATCAGATTTTTTACACAGAGGGAGGTGAGTGTATTGAATGTGCTGCCAGGAGGTAGCTGAGTAGGGTTGCCAACTGTCCCGTTTTAGCCAGGACATCCCGTATTTTGGACTAAATTTGTTTGTCCTGTACGGGACCGCCCTTGTCCCGTATTAGGCCCGGACACTGTTGGCCCGGAAACTGTTGGCCCGGACACTATAGGCCCGGACCCTGTAGGCCCGGACCCTGTAGGCCCGGACGCTGTAGGCCCGGACGCTGTAGGCCCGGACGCTGTAGGCCCGGACGCTGTAGGCCAGGACGCTGTAGGCCCGGACGCTGTAGGCCCGGACGCTGTAGGCCCGGACGCTGTAGGCGCGGACGCTATAGGCCCGGACACTGTAGCCTGGGGGCCGCAGTAGACCCGGACAGTGTCGGCCCGGGCGCCGCCTGACAGAGGTTGCGTAGCAACCCGCCTCCCGGCCCGGGCGGCCGCCATTGGTGAAGCGGGAGCATGTGGCCGCTGGCTGGGTGAGGTCACGTGAGGCGCGAGGCGGTGACGTCACCCTTTGTCCCTTATTTGGGAGTGAAGAAGTTGGCAACCCTATAGCTGAGGCACGTAGTATCGCAATGTTTAAAAGATATTTGGATATATACGTGGATAGGAAATATTTAGAGGGAGATGGACTAAGTGTGGGCAAATGGGACTAAGGTAGATGGGGCATTTTGGTTGGCATGGATGAGTCGGGCAGAAGGGCCTGTTTCCATGCTGTCTGACTGTTTGTACTTAGAAAATATTCTGACTGATTGCGTCATGGTCTTTAGACTTTAGAAACAGGCCCTTCGGCCCACCAAGTTCGCACCAACTCGCAATAACCTCGCACATTAGCATGATCCTACGCATTAGAGACAATTTACAATTTTACCGAAGCCAATTAACCTATAAACCTGCACATCTTTGGAGTGAGGGAGGAAACCGGAGCACCCGGAGAAAACCCACACATTCTATTGTAAACTCCACACACAGACAGCACCCTTGGTCAGGATCGAACCCAGGTCTCTGGGGTTGGAAGGCAGTAACTCTACCTCTGCACCACCATGCTGCCCTGGTTGAGCAATTATAATAGACAATAGACAATAGGTGCAGGAGGAGGCCATTCAGCCCTTCGAGCCAGCACCACCATTCAATGTGATCATGGCTGATCATCCACAATCAGTACCCCGTTCCTGCCTTCTCCCCATACCCCCTGACTCCGCTATCATTAAGAGCTCTATCTAACTCTCTCTTGAAAGCATCCAGAGAATTGGCCTCCACTGCCTTCTGAGGCAGAGAATTGCACAGATTCACAACTCTATGAGTGAAAAAGTTTTTCCACATCTCCGTTCTAAATGGCCTACCCCATACTCTTAAACTGTGGCCCCTGGTTCTGGACACCACAGCACAGGAACACGGAAGATGATGCACCATCCCCACCCAGTCTCGCCGACCTGCAGCATCCCTACACCCTGCAACCTGACTGAACGTCAACTAACTGCCTGATGTCAGGGTCCGTTATGGATGGAACAAAACCGGTTGCCTGTCGACCAGCGCACTGTAAACAAATTACAGGGGGAAAGGATGGGCTGCAGCTGGTCGTAAATAAAGGCCGAACTGTCAGATGCTTGAGTTAGTAGGCACCTCAATCCTCCTAGATGTGTTTCCATTATTGATTTGGTAAGTGTAATGGTTTGGAAGGACTGCTCTAAGCTTTGTTGATGTCTTGCAGTTAAATATCCAATCTAAAAGCAGGTTGAGGGAAGAGGCAATAAAAGAGAGATGGAGAGAGAGAGATGGAGAGAGAGATAGAGATAGAGAGAGAGAGAGAGAGAGAGAGAGAGAGAGAGAGAGAGAGAGAGAGAGAGAGAGAGAGAGAGAGAGAGAGAGAGAGAGAGAGAGAGAGAGAGAGAGAGAGATAGAGAGAAAGAGAGATAGAGAGAGAGAGAGAGAGAGAGAGAGAGAGAGAGAGAGAGAGAGAGAGAGAGAGAGAGAGAGAGAGAGAGAGAGAGAGAGAGAGGAGAGAGAGAGAGAGAGAGAGAGAGAGAGAGAGAGAGAGAGAGAGAGAGAGAGAGAGAGAGAGAGAGAGAGAGAGAGAGAGAGAGAGAGAGAGAGAGAGAGAGAGAGAGTGTGTGTGTGTGTGTGTGTGTGTGTGTGTGTGTGTGTCTGTCTGTCTGTCTACAGGGCCACCAAATCAAACTTCACGGCAGCACAGGACTATAGACTGCTTGGATATCTTTTCCATGATATAAAGCACTGTGTTGGGCTTTAAGGCAGGCACTGGGACATGCAGGGGATGGAGGGATGTGGCATCATGTTTGGCACAGACATTGCCAAATGGATGTCTTTCACCCAGAGCAGGGGAATCGAGGACCACAGGACATAGGTTCAAGGTGAAGGGGAAAAGATTTAATAGGAATCCGAGGGGTAACCTTTTCACTCAGAGGGTGGTGGGTGTTTGGAACATGCTGCCAGGGGAGGTAGTTGAGGCTGGGACTATCCCATCGTTTAAGAAACAGTCGGACAGGTACATGGATAGGACAGGTTTGATGGGTTATGGACCAAGCTCAGGAAGGTGGGACTAGTGTAGCTGGGACATGTTGGCCGGTGTGGGCGAGTTGGGCCGAAGGGCCTGTTTCCACACTGTATCAATCTATGACTCTATGCCACATCAGACAACGGAAACATCAGTCAATTTGGATTTCTCGTTTGATTCGGGGACTAAACACGTTAATTAAACTCCCAAATAGGTTCACACGGCAAGGAAACAGCTCCTTCACCCCAACTCATCCATGCTTAGTTCAGAGGTGCAGCTCGGAAACAGGCCCTTCAGCCCAACGACTGTGCACTGACCAACAATCCCCGCACATTAACACTATCCTGCACACACTAGGGACAATTTATACTTACACCAAGACCATTGACCTACAAGTCTGTCTGTCTTGATATAAATGTAAATTGTCCCTGTAAAGCGTGGGAGGGCAATCGACAATAGACAATAGGTGCAGGAGGAGGCCATTCGGCCCTTCGAGCCAGCACCGCCATTCAATGTGATAATGGCTGATCATTTTCAATCAGTACCCCATTCCTGCCTTCTCCCCATACCCCCTGACTCCGCTATCCTTAAGAGCTCTATCTAGCTCTCTCTTGAATGCATTCAGAGAATTGGCCTCCACTGCCTTCTGAGGCAGAGAATTCCACAGATTCACAACTCTCTGACTGAAAAAGTTTTTCCTCATCTCAGTTCTAAATGGCCTACCCCTTATTCTTAAACTGTGGCCCCTGGTTCTGGACTCCCCCAACATTGGGGAATATGTTTCCTGCCTCCAACGTGTCCAACCCCTTAATAATCTTATACGTTTCGATAAGATCCCCTCTCACCCTTCTAAAGATGAGGGAAACCGAAGATCTCGGAGAAAACCCACGAGGTCACGGCGAGAAGGAATAACAATTTTCTTTTCAGACAGCACCCGAGGCCGGGATCGAACCGGTTCTCCGGTGCTGCCTGCGCTGTAAGGCAGCAACTCTACCGGGGCGCCACCGAGATGTCCCATCTAAGCTGCTCCCATCTGCCCACGTTTGGCCCTATATCCCTCTAAAACCTTCCGAACCATGAACACGTCCAAATGTCTTTAAACGCTGCCCTCGGGAGAGGAGACGGTTGCCCGCCTCTTCGCAGGGCGTGGATTTGCGAAGAGCGTCTGGAGAACGATGCAAGGGTCCCCATCACGGTTTATCCCAAACAGCTCCATCATGCAGGACTCTGTGATCTACGGACTGTTCCCAGGGACGCGTTCAGAGACGGACATCGAGTGCTGCTGGAAGGTTATCAACTCGGTGAAAGACGCTATCTGGACTGCCCGAGCTTTGTTGACCTCCCAGCGGAGCGAGCTGTCCGTGGGGGAATGTTGCCGACTGGCCCGCTGCAGACTGCAGGAGTACGTGCTGAGGGACGCACTGAAGCTTGGTGCCAAGGCCCTGTGGGGGAGGACCACAATCTAGGGTCCTTCCGCCGATGGACATTGGGGGGGAGGCGGAGTGTGGTGGAGAGAGACGCCCCTCACACGAGGGAAGGGATACCACCCCAGGGGGCCACATGAATGCCAAGGGTGTGGGATTCTGGTTTATCACGATGATAGGCGCAAAATGTTGGAGTAACTCAGCGGACCAGATCAGCCATGATCGCATTGAATTGCGGTGCTGGCTCGATGGGCCGAATGGCCTCCTCCTGCACCTATTGTCTATTGTCTGTTGTCTATTGACCAGGCAACATCTCTGGAGAAAAAGAGCAGGGACTAATTTAATTTACTGTATTAATTTATTTTTTGTGTTAAATTTTTTTTTTTTCTTTTCTGTTTTGTAGTTTAGCACAACCCGCAGGCGTTGGCACTTTCATTTCACTGCACATCTTGTATATGTATGTGACAAATAAAGTTGACTTGAACACTACCAAACATAATGCTAATGAATGTGCGTATAGCTGCTGAGAATGTGGGAAGTTTTTGCATTGTTCTTGTTTTGCATATATTTATTGGTCTGAATAAAGTTTATTTTTGGAAAAAAATGTCTTTTAAATGCTTTTAGAGTACCTGCCTCAACAATCTCCGATGGTAGCCCATTCCATATGCCCACCACCCTCAGGTGAAAAATGTGCCCCTCATGTTCCGATTAAACCTTTCCCCCTTTCACCTTAAACTTATGTCAGACCCGGGTTCGATCCCGACTACGGGTGCTGTCTGTATGGAGTTTGTACGTTCTCCCCGTGACCTGCGTGGGTTATCTCCGAGATCTTCGGTTTCCTCCCACATTCCAAAGACGTACAGGTTTGTAGGTTAATTGGCTGGGTAAATGTAAAAATTGTCCCTAGTGGGTATAGGATGGTGTTAATGTGCGGGGATCGCTGGTCGGCGCGGACCCGGTGGGCCGAAAGGGCCTGTTTCCGTGCTGTATCTCTAAACTAAACTAAAAACTACTAGGTTAATTCCCGGAATGGCGGGACTGTCATATGTTGAAAGACTGGAGCGACTAGGCTTGTATACACTGGAATTTAGAAGGATGAGAGGAGATCTTATCGAAACGTATAAGATTATTAAGGGGTTGGACACGTTAGAGGCAGGAAACATGTTCCCAATGTTGGGGGAGTCCAGAACAAGGGGCCACAGTTTAAGAATAAGGGGTAGGCCATTTAGAACTGAAATGAGGAAAACCTTTTTCAGTCAGAGAGTTGTGAATCTGTGGAATTCTCTGCCTCAGAAGGCAGTGGAGGCCAATTCGCTGAATGCATTCAAGGGAGAGCTAGATAGAGCTCTTAAGGATAGCGGAGTCAGGGGGTATGGGGAGATGGCAGGAACGGGGTACTGATTGAGAATGATCAGCCATGATCACATTGAATGGCGGTGCTGGCTCGAAGGGCCGAATCGCCTCCTCCTGCACCTATTGTCTATTGTCTATTGTCTAAAAAGGTTTGTAGGTTAATTGGCCTGGTTCAATTATAAATTGTCCCAAGTGTGTGTGCAGGATAACTGTTAATGTGCGGGGATCGCTGGTCGGCGCTGGGCTAGGTTGGCCGAAGGGCCTGTTTCCGTGCTGTGTTTCTAAAATAAGCTAAACGAAACGAAACTCTGACATTCTGCTAAAGTGGGACTTTTTTGAGTGAGAAGGCCAATATTCCAGCACCCATGGGATTGGTATGCTGGTATGATCAATGCAGAGAGTTGTGAATTTGTGGAATTCTCTGCCTCAGAAGGCAGTGGCCATGTCTCTGAATGCATTCAAGAGAGAGCTAGATAGAGCTCTTAAGGATAGCGGAGTCAGGGGGTATGGGGAGAAGGCAGGAACGGGGTACTGAATGAGAATGATCAGCCATCAGCTGGCTCGAAGGGCTGAATGGCCTCCTCCTGCACCTATTGTCTATTGTCTATACGATAGAGGCATTTAAAAATAAATAGTTATATGGATATTGAGGGAATGTGTAGAAATGCACCTATTGTCTATTGTCATCCAAATTGCAGCAAAGAGTTGGGGGGAGAAAAAACAGCATGATATTTTTAACTCTGTGCAAGAGAGAATTGACGCCCAAGCTTAAAAACGTTTGTGGGCGAGGAGCGATTTGCAAGAGCACACTTACGTCCACTGAGTCATCGGTTTCAGGAGTCTCTGCTGTCCCACTGTCATAGCTTGCCAGCTGGGCCATTTCTATTGAGACGAGAAAGTCAATGATCAGAGGCAGCTCAAGTAGTAAGTGACAAGAACGAGCAGCCTGGCTTCCCATGGCTTCCCATGATTGCCCTCTGTCTAGATGGTTAACTGGCTTCCCATGATTGCCCTCTCTCTAGATGGTTAAGTGGCTTCCCATGGTTAGCCTCTGTCTAGATGGTTAAGTGGCTTCCCATGGTTAGCCTCTGTCTAGATGGTTAACTGGCTTCCCATGATTGCCCTCTGTCTAGATGGTTAACTGGCTTCCCATGGTTGCCCTCTGTCTAGATGGTTAACTGGCTTCCCATGGTTGCCCTCTGTCTAGATGGTTAACTGGCTTCCCATGGTTAGCCCTCTGTCTAGATGGTTAACTGGCTTCCCATGGTTACCCTCTGTCTACATGGTTTAATACTATGGTACAGGAACTTTAAGATTTTATATGATCCCTTCATTATATCCTTTGCATGGATAGGACAGGTTTAGAGGGATGCGGGCCAAGAGCAGGTACAGTGCCCTCCATAATGTTTAACCCATCATTTATTTATTTGCCTCTATGTATAGAAACTATGTATAAACACACAGCTGGAATTTCTACATGGTGAAACCAAAATGTATAACATTGGCCTTTATTACATAGGAAATAGGTGCAGGAGGAGGCCATTTGGCCCTTCGAGCCAGCACAGCCATTCATTGTGATCATGGCTGATCATCCACAATCAGTAACCCGTGCCTGCCTTCTCCCCATATCCCTTGATTCCGCTAGCCCCGAGAGCTCTATCTAACTCTCCTTTAAATTCATCCAGTGAATTGGCCTCCACTGCCCTCTGTGGCAGAGAATCCCACAAATTCACAATTTCACAGGGGCCATAGTCTTAGAATAAAGGGGAGGCCATTTAAAACTGAGGTGAGAGGGAACTTTTTCACCCAGAGAGGTGTGAATTTGTGGAATTTTCTGCCACAGAGGGAAGTGGAGGCCAATTCACTGGATGAATTTAAAAGAGAGTTAGATAGAGCTCTGGGGGCTGGCGGAATCAAGGGATGTGGGGAGAAGGCAGGCACGGGTTACTGATTGTGGATGATCAGCCATGATCATAATGAATGGAGGTGCTGGCCTGAAGGGCTAAATGGCCTCCTCCTGCACCTATTGTCTATGTTTCTATGTTTCTACATGGTGTCATTGCCATCTCTGTGCGGCTGCTAAGAATCCATTTAGTGTTTGGCTCAGCGTTTTTATTTTCTCCACGCTGTTTGGGAACTCTTGTGCCTGATCACACTAACTACTTGGGACTGCCGAACTGTGACACAGTCGTTAGTAACCCAAGCAATCCTCAAATTAAATGAAGGAGTAGGCAACGCCTGTTGAGACTTCTAACACATTTACGATCTTGCAGAGCATCTGTTCTTTCTGCCCAGGCAAACCATTTCTGAACACTCCCCCCCACTCCCGCCACAAGACTGCTGACATCAACACAACAATAAGGCTTGCTCCTGGGGAACCCATCTGTGCTTAATGGGCCACAAATTCACTTTCCCATTGTCATCGGGACAAAACAAAAGTGGATTTGGCACCATCTCCTCACAGCGGTTCCCATCACAACGGCAGTGGGCACGAGACACATGCAAGCGGGGCGGCACGGTGGCGCAGCGGCGGAGTTGCTGCCTTACAGCGCCGGAGACACGGGTTCGATCCCGACCACGGGTGCTGTCTGTACTGAGTCTGTACGTTCTCCCCGTGACCTGCGTGGCCCTTGTCAAAGTCGCTCAGGTCTTTACTCCTGCCCATTTCCCCTGCATCCAACACATCAACTTCAAGAACTGCCTGTTCACTTGCTGCCTAATATATCCCACCCCTTGACAGGTGCCATTGTAACAAGATAACCATTGTTCACCTGTCAGTGGTCATAATGTTTTGGCTGATCGGTTTCTACACAGCGGCAATGAGACTCTACCGACAAGCCTTTAAGAGACACAAAATGTTGGACTCAGCAGGTCAGGCAGCATCTCTGGAGAAAAGGAATGGGTGACGTTTCGGGACGAGACATTTCTTCAGATTGCAAGACTGCGGCACGGTGGCGCAGCGGTAGAGTTGCTGCCTTACAGCGAATGCAGCGCCGGAGACTCAGGTTCGATCCTGACTATGGGCGCCGTCTGTACGGAGTTTGTACGTTCTCACCGTGACCTACGTGGGTTTTCTCCGAGATCTTCGGTTTCCTCCCACACTCCAAAGACGTGCAGGTTTGGTGGTTAATTGGCTTGGTGTAAGTGCAAATTGTCCCTAGTGTGTGTAGGATAGTGTTAATGTGCGGGGATCGCTGGTCGGCGCGGACTCGGTGGGCCGAAGGGCCTGTTTCCGCGCTGCATCTCTAAACTAAACTAAGTGGATTGATTCACAAAACGCTGGAGTAACTCAGCGGGTCAGGCAGCATCTCAGGAGAGAAGGAATGGGCGACGTTTTCGGGTCGAGACCCTTCTTCAGACTCAAGTGGATGATCACAAACTAAGTGGATGATCATAAGGACACAGCGGGTGAGTGAGCCCCAGCGAAGGCCAATGCACCTGAAACCCTTCTGCATTTGTCAGTCCCCGGTTTGTGCCAAAAGGCGGGCGAGAAAGAGAAACATTTGTTTAATTAGATGAGTTCCAATTAGATGCTCAAATGCCTTTTTAATGGGTGTTTTTAATGTCTTGCTGCTGTTACATTTGTGGTTTAATGGAGCATCACGGCAAGTGGAATGACTATCACCGATGGTGACACTGGGCAGGGGCAGGAGGAGATCACGCACAGCAGGCGTGTGCTACCTGAACCAAGGGCAGTGGAGCTTTAAATAACAAGTGGCATTTCTTAATGCATAATCCATGGCAGTGTTATCAATCAGTTATCAATTGCATGCTAATTTTGCTACGGGGTGGCATTAGGAATTAATTCAAATATTGCTGCCTTGGCTTTACTTTTGAAACAACTGCAGCACTAGAGAGAGCAAATGCAAAATTGCTTGCATTTTTTTCCCTCTTGTTTATTATATCGCTTACAATGTACTATGTCTGCATAGGCATCACAAAATGCTGGAGCAACCCAGCGGGTCAGGCAGCATCTCAGGGGAGAAGGAATGGGCGACGTTTCGGGTCGAGACCCTTCTTTGGACTGCAGTTATTTTCCTAGCCTGACCCCGCTGAGTTACTCCAGCATTTTGTGATACCTTCGATTTGTACCAGCATCTGCAGTTATTTTCCTACATGTTTACATAGGCTGTTGTGCTGCTGCAGTTAAGAATTTCATTGTTCTATCTGGGACATATGACAGTGAAACACTCTTGACTCTTGAAAATTTGGTCAGTTCGACTTATTCCTTCATAGGATAGCCTTCCTCCCTAATTTGAGGAAAGACGTCCTTGCTACTGAGGCAGTGCAGCGTAGGTTCACGAGGTTAATCCCCGGGATGGCGGTACTGTCGTATGAGGAAAGATTGGAAAGACTGGGCTTGTATACACTGGAGTTTAGAAGGATGAGGGAATCGTATAGAGGCTTATAAAATCCTGAAAGGACTGGACAAGCTAGATGCAGGAAAAATGTTCCCAATGTTGGGTGAGTCCAGAACCAGGGGCCACAGTCCAAGAATAAAGGGGAGGCCATTTACAACTGAGATGAGAAAAAACTTTTTCCACCCAGAGAGTTGTGAATTTGTGGAATTCTGTGCCACAGAAAGCAGTGGAGGCCAATTCACTGGATGAATTTAAAAGAGAGTTAGGTAGAGCTCTCGGGGTTAGCATAATCAAGGGATATGGGGAGAAGGCAGGCACGGGTTACTGACTGTGGATGATCAGCCATGATCACAATGAATGGCGGTGCTGGCTCGAAGGGCCAAATGGCCTTCTCCTGCACCTATTTTCAATGTTTCTATGCTTCATCCCTTGGGATTAAATCTACCAATTGTAAATGTAAAATAGGCACGGCATTTTTGAATTTTACGAGGATGTCGCCAGGACTTTGTGGCCTGAACTATGGGGAGAGGTTGAGCAGGCTAGGCCTCTATTTCTTGGAGCGCAGGAGGATGAGGGGTGATCTTATAGAGATGTAAGTAAATCATGAGAGGAATAGATTGGGTAAACGCACAGAGTCTCTTGGCCAGAGTAGGGGAATCAAGGACCAGAGGACATAGGTTTAGAGTTTAGAGATACAGCGCGGAAACAGGCCCTTTCGGCCCACCGGGTCCGCGCCGACCAGCGATACCCGTACAGATACTTACGAGGGACAATTTTTACATTTACCATTCCGACTAACCTGCAAACCTGTACGTCTTTGGAGTGTGGGAGGAAACTGAAGATCTCGGAGAAAACCCAGCAAGGTCATGGGAAGAACGTACAAACTCCGTACAGACAGCACCCGTAGTCGGGATTGAACCCGGGTCTCCGGCGCTGCATTCGCTGTAAGGCAGCAACTCTACCGCTGCGCCACCGTGCCGCCCAAAGTGAAGGGGAAATATTTAATAGGTATCTGAGGTGTAAATTTTTCCGCACAAAGGGTGGTGGTGGTGTATGGAACTCAGAGAAGGGAAATCAAGAACCAGGGGAATAGGTTTAAGGTGGGGGGGGGGAAAGATTTAATACGAACCCGAAGGGGCAACCTTTTTTACACAAAGGGGGGCGGGTGTATGGAACGAGCTGCCAGAGGAGGTAGTTGCGGCAGGTACTATCACAATGTTTAAAAAACATTTGGACAGGTACATTGATAGGACAGGTTTAGTGGGATAAGGGCCAAATGCAGGCAGGTAGGTAGGACTAGTGTAGATGTGGCATGTTGGTTGGCATGAGCAAGTTGGGCTGAATGGCCTGTTTCAACGCTGTATGACTATTATTGCAACTGCAAAATAAGTGCTTTCTGTTCAATTAGTGTTCAATCATCTTCCTGTGCTTAAACTATATTTTGTGGCTGATGCAGATTAGAAGAAACTCTATAATTGAGATTTAAATTTAATTGCAAGGTCTGAAATTTTCATTGTCCTTCAAGAAATTTCCCAGACAGCAAAAGAGAAAGCTTTTGATCAACATATTTTTGGCGAACTAATCAATGATTGCAAACGTAACTTCAATAATTACAGCTGAATATTAAAAATAAATCAGTGTTCACGATTGCAGTTCATAATCTATTTCATGTGACAGGAGTAGAATTAGGCCATTTGGCCCATCAAGTCTACTCCATTCATAGAAACATAGAAACATAGAAAATAGGTGCAGGAGTAGGCCATTCGGCCCTTCGAGCCTGCACCGCCATTCAATATGATCATGGCTGATCATCCAACTCAGTATCCTGTACCTGCCTTCTCTCCTTACCCCCTGATCCCTTTAGCCACCAGGGCCATATAACCATATAACCATATAAAAATTACAGCATGGAAACAGGCCCGTTCGGCCCTACCAGTCCACGCCGACCACTTTCTCTGACCTAGTCTCATTACCTGCTCTCAGACCATAACCCTCCAATCCCCTCCCATCCATATACCTATCCAATTTACTCTTAAATAATAAAATCGAGCCAGCCTCCACCACTTCCGCCGGAAGCTCATTCCACACAGCCACCACCCTCTGAGTAAAGAAGTTACCCCTCATGTTACCCCTAAACTTTTGTCCCTCAATTCTGAAGCTATGTCCCCTTCTAACTCCCTCTTAAATATAGCCAATGAACTGGCCTCAACTACCTTCTGTGGCAGAGAATTCCACAGATTCACCACTCTCTGGTCTATCTCTCCCTCCTCACCCCATTCTCCTCCCCATTACCCCCTGATACCTGCACTAATCAATTTGTAAGGAACTATAATAAAATGTCATGGAAATTACTGAACTGCTGCACGAAATTCAGGTCACTTCTTGTGCTTTGCAAGAAAAACAAACTGTGTTGCTGGAAGGGCAGTTAAAATGTTCCCTTTAACCTTCGAAAGCCTTTCGCATTCATTCCATTGAACATCGAAGAGGGAGATTGCACCTGCACAGTGGCGCAGCGGTAGAGTTGCTGCCTTACAGCACCAGAGACCCGGGTTCCATCACGACCACGGGTGCTGTCTGTAACAGGGTTTGTACGTTCTCCCTGTGACCTGCGTGGGTTTTCCCCGGGTGCTCCGGTTTCCTCCCACGCTCCAAAGCCGTGCAGGTTTGTGGGTGAATTTGGCTTCGGTAAAAATGGTAAGTTGCCACAAGTCTGGAGGGCATTGTTAGCGCACGGGGGGATGGCAGGTCGGTGCGGACTCGGTGGGCAGGATGGCCTGTTCCCGTGCCCTGTCTCCAAAGTCTAGAGTCTAAATTAACGTTCTACTGCAGATGTTGGAGTAAACGCTAAAGTGTTGTGCTGTATCTCTAAACCAAACAAAAACTAAAGAATGGAAGGAACATGCACTCACCTTCCAAAGGGTCTCTTGTGAGCCCCAGTTGACTGATGATGTAGCGGGGAATATCCGATTTAATGCCTTGCCCTTCTTTGGCATGTCCTTCCACTGCTTCCAACAAATGATAGAACTCTTCTGGATCAAACTCCTGAAGGAATATCGAAAACATATCTTGATCAACGACGCTAACGTTTAACAGAACATAGAACAGTAGAGAACAAGGAAAGGCCTTCCCTCCCCCCAAACACTGGCTCCCTATAATAGTTTCAATTGGTGTATTTGTTTGTATAGTATTCTGGTGGTGGGTTCTGTTTTGGTTTTATTCTATTGTATATATTATTTTAATATTTGAATAAATATTTTGGATTTTAAAAAAAACCAAAAAACACTGGCTCCCAGTACAGTACAGAATCGATTTCAAGCTCCTCCTAATCGCACAGGAAGCCCTAAACGGGCTCCCCCCCCCATATCAAAAATCTTCTAACCCACCACTCTATCTCCAGGTCCCTCAGGTCGGCCGACTTGGGGCTACTGACTATCCCGCGGTCTAGGCTTAAGCTCAGGGGTGACCGCGCTTTTGCGGTTGCAGCTCCTAGACTGTGGAACAGCATCCCTCTCTCCATCAGAACTGCCCCCTCCATCGACTCCTTTAAGTCCAGGCTCAAAACCTATTTCTACTCCCTAGCGTTTGAGGCCCTCTGAGGAGGCGCTGTGAACTGTAAACTGTTTATGTCTGTGTTGTTGGGTTTGTGTGATATTGTGTGTTATTTTTTAGTACCTGCACTGATGTACAGCACTTTGGTCAACGTGGGTTGTGTTTAAGCGTGCTATACAAGTAAAATTGACTTGACTTGAATGTCAGTGCCAACAATGTCTGATGCCAAGACCAAATCTTATCGATCTGCACATGAGCCATATCTTTCCATATCCAAGACAGGCACAAAGTGCTGGAGTCTGAAGAAGGGTCCCGACCCAAAACGTCACCCATCCTTTTTCTCCAGAGATTCTACCTGACCCTCTGAGTTACTCCAGCACTTTGTGTCTTTCTTTGGTATAGATCTGCAGTTCCTTTCTACACATTCCCTCAATATCCATATAACTATCTATTTTTAATTGCCTCTATCGTATAGACAATAGACAATAGGTGCATGGGTAGGCCATTCGGCCCTTCGAGCCAGCACCACCATTCAATGTGATCATGGCTGATCATTCTCAATCAGTACCCCGTTCCTGCCTTCTCCCCATACCCCCTGACTCCACTATCCTTAAGAGCTCTATCTAGCTCTCTCTTGAATGCATTCAGAGAATTGGCCTCCACTGCCTTCTGAGGCAGTGAATTCCACAGATTTACAACTCTCTGACTGAAAAAGTTTTTCCTCCACATCTGCCTCCACAACCACCCACAACCAGTGTTTTCCAGACACTCACCATCCACTGTGTAAAAGAAAATTGCCCCACCATATCTCTTCACCTTAAAGCTAATGCCTTCTAGTATTTGATTTTTCTGCCCTGAGAAAAAGGTTCTGACTGTCTTCCCTATCATAAGTTCATAAGTCATAGGAGCAGAATTCAGCCATTTGGGCCATCGAGTCTACTCCGCCTTTCAATCATGGCTGATCGATCTCTCCCTCCTAATCCCATTCACCTGCCTTCTCCCCATAAACATTGACACCCTTATTAAACAAAAATCTGTCAATCTCCACTTTATAAATACCCACTTACTTGACCTCCGCAGTCTCATCTGTGGCAATGAATTCCACAGATTCATCACCCGCTGAATTAAAGAATCCCTCCTCAATTCTCGACCCGAAACGTCACCCATTCCTTCATATCATCATATCATATCATATATATACAGCCGGAAACAGGCCTTTTCGGCCCACTAAGTCCGTGCCGCCCAGCGATCCCCGCACATTAACACTATCCTACACCCACTAGGGACAATTTTTACCTTTACCTAGCCAATTAACCTACATACCTGTACGTCTTTGGAGTGTGGGAGGAAACCGAAGATCTCGGAGAAAACCCACGCAGGTCACGGGGAGAACGTACAAACTCCTTACAGTGCAGCACCCGTAGTCAGGATCGAACATGAGTCTCCGGCGCTGCATTCGCTGTAAAGCAGCAACTCTACCGCTGCGCTACCGTGCTGCCCTCTACCGCTGCGCTACCGTGCCGCTACCGTTCTCTCCTGAGATGCTGCCTGACCTGCTGAGTTACTCCAGCATTTTGTGAAATAAATACCTTCGATTGGTACCAGCATCTGCAGTTATTTTCTTATATTACCCTTTCTAGAGGAATGTCCTTTTATTCTGAGCCTATCAATGCTTGCCATAATTGATATATTGACATAAGATACAAAGTGCTGGAGTAACTCAGAGGGTCAGGTAGAACCTCTGGAGAAAAAAGATGGGTGACGTTTTTGGTCGGGACCCTTCTTCAGACTCCAGCACTTTGTATCTTGGATAAGCAAGGATATGGCTCATGTGCAGATCGATAAGATTTGGTCTTGGCATCAGATTGATATATAATAAGTATACTCTTATCAAATCTCCCTGCAACCCCTGGTGTTCTATGCATTTACTTATTATTGGTAATAGGTCTTGAAAGTGAGATTGAAGAAAGTCATAATAGTTTTCAGTTTTCACCGGACACATTTGGACTATTTGGAGTGTGACGTTTTGATTTGGTCATGGTGTTGATGGAAAGATGCCGTCAAGCTGGAAACGGTGCAGAGAGACGAGGATGTTGCCAGGATTGGACGGTACAGGAAAGATGTTGTCAAGCTGGAAAGGGTGCGGAGAAGCTTTACGAGGATGCCGCCAGGACGCGAGGCCCTGAGCTGCAGGGAGAGGTTGAGCAGGCTGGGACTCTATTCCCTGGAGAGCAAGAGGATGAGGCGCGATCTTGTAGAGGTGTACAAAATCACGAGGGGAATAGATGGAGTGAATGCACAGAGTCTTTGACTCAAGGTGAGAGGGAATCAAGAACCAGAGACCACGGTGAGAGGGGTGACTTTTTCCACACAGTACATGGAATGAGCTGCCAGAGGAGATAGTTGAGGAAGATATTCTCACATGTGGACAGATACATGGCTAGGACAGGCTTAGTGGCATATATGGGCCAAACGCAGGCTGGTGGGGCTACTGTAGATGTGACATATTGGTTGGCATGGGCAAGTTGGGCCGAAGAGTATGTTTCCACTAGGGTTGCCAACTGTCCCGTATTAGCCGGGACATCCCGTATTTTGGGCTAAATTGGTTTCGCCCGAACGGGATCGCCCTTGTCCCGTATTAGGCCCGGGGGGGCGCTGTAGGCCCGAAAGCCGTAGGCCTGGACGCTGTAGGCCTGGACGCTGAAGGCCTGGACAGTGTAGGTCTGGACAGTGTAGGCCTGGAGGCCCAGGAGCTGCCTAACGAAGGTTGCCTAGCAACCCGCCTCCCGGCCCGGGAGGCTACCATTGGTGGAGCGAGAGCACGCGGCCGCTGGCTGGGTGAGGTCACGTGGGACACGGGGCGGTGACATTACCTTGTCCCGTATTTGGGAGTGAGATAGTTGGCGCCCCTAGTTTCCACACTACATGACACTGTGGCCCTTTGATATGGCTGCCTTTTGGAGTTCCGCAAACATCTCTCTCAAAAGAAAATTTCCCACTCCGAATTGATTTTAAATTCGGCACATGCTCGTATTTACGCCATTGACATTTTCATGTCTTTTGTCCGAAAAATATGTACGTTTATTTTTAAAAAGGACTCACCAGACATTCCAGCAAACGAGCTGGCCGGGCGATGATGATCAATAGTTTCCTGACCAGCTGATCAATGACCGTTTGTTCATTACTTTCAGAACGTTTGTGAGCCTAGATAATGAGAAAAGAAAAATGTGAACAAAGTTTTCTCCAAGAGTGTAATTTTAATTTAGTTCAGTTGATGGTCACGTGTACCGAGCGAGGTACAGTGAAAAGCTTATTGTTGCGTGCTAACCAGTCAGCGGAAAGACAACGCATGATTACAATCGAGCCGTCCGCAGTGTACAGATACGGGATAAAGGGAATAACGTTAAGTGCAAGATAAATTCCAGTAGTAAAAGTCTGGTTAAAGATAGTCCAAGGACCTCCAAGGAGGTAGATAATAGCTCAGGACCGCTCTCTAGTTGGTGATAGGATGGTTCAGTTGCCTGATAACAGCCGGGAAGAAACTGCCCCTGGATCTGGAGGTGTGCAGTTTTCACACTTCTGTACCTCTTGCCTGATGGGAGAGGGGAGAAGAGGGAGTGACCTGGGTAAGAATAGTTTTTTAATTAAAATATGTGCAGAGAGCATATTCAGCATTAAAGTAGACACAAGGAACTGCAGATGCGGGTTCACAAAATCACACAAATTGCTGGAGTAACTCAGCAGGTCTGGCAGGAAGGAAGCACCAGACCCTGAACGTCACCTATTCATGTTCTCCTGAGATGCTGTCCCTGGATCTGTGCACTGGGAACGGCTCGATTGAAATCATGTACAGTCTTTCTGCTGACTAGATGGCACGTAACAGAGGAAGTTTTTCACATGATAATAATAAATAAAACTATTCACATCCTCCAGAGATGCTGCCTGACCCACTGAGTTACTCTGGCACTTTGTGTCTTTTTCAGTAAAGTATTCAGAATCATGACTGAAACATAGAAACATAGAAAATAGGTGCAGGAGGAGGCCATTTGGCCCTTCGAGCCAGCACCGCCATTCATTGCGATCATGGCTGATCATCCACAATCAGTAACCCATGCCTGCCTTCTCCCCATATCACTTGATTCCACTAGCCTCAAGAGCTCTATCTAACTCTCTTTTAAATTCATCCAGTGATTTGGCCTCCACTGCCTTCTGTGGCAGAGAATTCCACAAATTCACAACACTCTGGGTGAAAAAGTTTTTTCTCACATCAGTTTTAAATGGCATCCCCTTTATTCTTAGACTGTGGCCCCTGGTTCTGGACTCCCCCAACATTAGGAACATTTTTCCTGCATCTAGCTTGTCCAGTCCTTTCATAATTTTATATGTCTCTATAAGATCCCCTCTCATCCTTCCAAACTCCAGTGAATACAAGCCCAGTCTTTCCAATCTTTCCTCATGTGATAGTCCCGCAATCCTGAGGATCAACCTCGTGAGCCTACGCTGCACTGCCTCAATAGCAAGGATGTCCTTCATCAATTTAGGGGACCAAAACTGCACACAATACTCCAGATGCGGTCTCACCAGGGCCCTGCACAACCGCAGAAGGACCTCTTTACTCCTATACTCAAATCCTCTCGTTATGAAGGCCAACATGCCATTAGCTTTCTAAGAAGTATCCCGACCTGAAATGTTACCAGTTCATGTTCTCCAGAGATGCTGCCTGTCCTGCAGAGTTACTCCAGTAACTTTTTCAGTATTAAAGCATTCAGTATCAAAACCGAAGAAGGGTCCTGACCCGAAACGTTGCCGGGCCTTTCCCTCCGCAGATGCTGAGTACAACACAAAGTGGTGGAGTAACTCAGCAGGTCAGGCAGCATCTGCGGATGGAATGGACAGACATTTTGGGCCAGGACCCGTATTTAAACTCCTTCAAACCTTCACCACCCTCCAGGTAATGACATTTCTCCCCATCTTCTTTCTACGGGCACGTCTGTTTATTCTGAGGCTGTCCTCTGGCCCCAGACTTATAAAAGTTCAAAGTTGTGGCAGGAGCAGAATTAGGCCATTCGGCCCACCGAGTCCACTGCGCCATTCAATACTGGCTTACCTTTCCCCCTCGACCCCGTTCTCCTGCCTTCTCTCCATAACTTCTGACACCCGTAATAATCAAGAATCTATCTATCATTGTCTTTAAAATATCCATTGACTTGGCATTCACAGCCTTCTGTGGCAATGAATTCCACAGATTCACCACCCTATGACACAGAAAATAGGTGCAGGTGTAGGCCATTCGGCCCTTCGAGCCTGCACCGCCATTCAATATGATCATGGCTGATCATCCAACTCAGTATCCCGTACCTGCCTTCTCTCCATACCCCCTGATCCCTTTAGCCACAAGGGCCACATCTAACTCCCTCTTAAATATAGCCAATGAACTGGCCTCAACTACCTTCTGTGGCAGAGAATTTCACAGACTCACCACTCTCTGTGTGAAGAAATGTTTTTTCATCTCGGTCCTAAAAGACTTCCCCCTTATCCTTAAGCTGTGACCCCTTGTTCTGGACTTCCCCAACATCGGGAACAATCTTCCCGCATCTAGCCTCTCCAACCCCTTAAGAATTTTATATGTTTCTATAAGATCCCCCCTCAGTCTTCTAAATTCCAGCGAGTATAAGCCTCCTCATCTCCTTCCTAAAGGAAGATCTTTTTATTCTGAGGCTGTGGCCTCTGGTCCCAGACTCTCCCACTGGTGGAAACATCCTCTCCACATCCACTCCATCCAGGCCTTGCACTGTTCTTTCCGACGTCATTCTATCTGAACGCTATTGAACGCAGTGTCCAGCAGAAGGAGCTGATGGCACAGTAGTGTGAGTTAGTTACACAAAACGTATCCTTGGCCATCTATTAAGAGGCAGGTCCAGCCAGCAATTAAACCACACGATGAAATCCCTATTCCAGTATAAAAGACAATTGTGACAGCCACTAGACGAACTGTCCATAATTATTTTAAGAATACCAGCAGCTGCCACTTCTGAATGTCTGCTGAGCTTGTTATAAAGTTGAGCACGAATATGGCAGAATTGCACTTCAGAGCTGTAATTGTTCAAAGTTTTTCAATGCGCTTCAGTGTTTTGATGTGGTTATGCTTTATTCTTAATTGTTAACTGTATGATTGTGTTGTCATTTGTGCGCGGGGCACCAAGGAACATTCCTTGTATATGCACATACTTGGCCAATAAACCTATTCATTCATTCATTCATTCATTCATTTATACAGGCCGTTGAAAACCTTTAAGGCATTCTTACGTAGAAACAAAGAAAATAGGTGCAGGAGGAGGCCATTTGGCACTTCGAGCCAGCACCGCCATTCATTGTGATCGTGGCTGATCAACCAGTCTGAAGAAGGGTCTCGACCCGAAACGTCACGCATTCCTTCTCTCCCGAGATGCTGCCTGACCTGCTGAGTTACTCCAGCATTTTGTGAATAAATACCTTCAATTTGTACCAGTATCTGCAGTTATATTCTTATATGTATATATATATGTCAACCACAATCAGTAACCCGTGCCTGCCTTCTCCCCATATCCCTTGATTCCGCTAGCTTCTAGAGCTCCATCTAACCCTCTTTTAAATTCATCCAGTGAATCGGGCTCCACTGCCCTCTGTGGCAGAGAATTCCACAAATTCACAACTCTCTGGGTGAAGAAGTTCTTTCTCGTCTCCGTTTTAAGTGGCCTCCCCTTTGTTGACACAACAGGCATAAAAAAAGTCATGGTTTGCAACCCACTTTCAGTTCTATTACGCCCCGTAGCAAACAAAATCAACGGGGAATCCTTTGAATTAAAGGAATAGGTGACGTTTCGGGTCGAGACGAGACCCTTCTACAGACTGAGTGTCAGGGGAAAGGGAAACGAGAGATATAGACGGCGATGCAGAGAGATATTGAACAAATGAAATAAAGATATGCTAAACAAGTAACGATGGTCGAGGAAACAAGGAGCCCACAATGGTCCATTGTTGGCTGTGTTATCACCGAGCCCGCTGCCAACAATTGACCATTGTGGGTTCCTTGTTTCCTCGACCATCGTTACTTGTTTAGCATATCTTTCATTCATTTGTTCTACATCACCGTCAGTATCTCTCGTTCCCCTGACTCTCAGTCTGAAGAAGGGTCTCGACCCGAAATATCACCTATTCCTCTTCTCCGGAGAAGCTGCCTGGCCCGTTGAGTTACTCCAGCCTTTTTGTGTCTCTCGACGGTTTAAACCAGCATCTGCAGTTCTTTCCTTACTTACAAAATTCTTAAGGAGTTGGACAGGCTAGATGCAGGAAGATTGTTCCCGATGTTGGGGAAGTCCAGAACAAGGGGTCACAGTTTAAGGATAAGGGGGAAGTCTTTTAGGACCGAGATGAGAAGGGTTTTTTTTCACACAGAGAGTGGTGAATCTGTTGAATTCTCTGCCACAGAAGGTAGTTGAGGCCAGTTCATTGGCTATATTTAAGAGGGAGTTAGATGTGGCCCTTGTGGCTAAAGGGATCAGGGGGTATGGAGAGAAGGCAGGTACGGGATACTGAGTTGGATGATCAGCCATGATCATATTGAATGGCGGTGCAGGCTCGAAGGGCTGAATGGCCTACTCCTGCACCTATTTTCTATGTTTCTTCCTGCACTTCCAATTTAAGGTTTCAAGCTGCTTTTACGAATCTAAACAAAAACATTCAAAGAAATGATTTCGAGATGTCCGGACCAGATGACAAAGAATAATTTTATATTATTATTGTTCATTTTTTTGTACTTTTTTAATATTTCAGGTAGCTAAAACACACTTCAAAGGAAAGGGTTGGTTAAAGATCAGGAGATTTCTGCCTCCATTTCATATTTCAAAGCAAAACTAGTACGAAGGGAAAAAAGAAAAACTGCCTTGACATAATGATTCTTACTTGCAAGCATCCCCTTTATCTGTCAATGCGGAGCAAAACCTTTAAATTATTTATCCAAAGTCTCTGCATACTCATTAGACGATCTCAAGACATCTGTCTTAGGGCAAAGATTCTTTACATCACTTGGACAAGTCAGCTCGATGGCCTTACATTATACTCCTTACATTATACCGCCAAAGCAACTCATGTCACATGCCAGAGGTCTATTGTCCCATTATGTCCACCTTCTTGTCATCAGGAATCCGCCTTAAAAGTCTCCTTTGACTTGTTCTTAGCCTCAGAGTTAAAGGACGTTACTTTCGGAAGCTGATAAGGAGGAATTTCTTTAGTCGGAGGGTGGAATTCTTTGCCACAGAAGGCCAAGTCAATGGATATTTCTAAAGCAGTGATAGATTTTTCATTAGTACCGGTGTCAGAGGTTATGGGGAGAAGGCAGGAGAATGGAGTTCGAAGGGAGAGATAGATCAGCCACGATTGAACGGTGGAGTAGACCTGACGGGCCGAATGGCCTAATTCTGCTCCTGTCATGTGACCTTCTGAAGTAATTCTGCACGAGCTGATAAATGTATACAGCTTCTGAAATCAAATTATAACTTTAATAACTCAGAGTCATACAGCGTGGAAACAGGCCCTTCGGCCCAACTTGCCCACACCGGCCAACATGTCTCATGTACACGAGTCCCACCCGCCTGCGTTTAGCCCCTATTCCTCTAAACCTGTCCTACCCATGTACCTGTCTATTGATTCTTACACGTTGCGATAGAACCTGTCACAACTACCCCCTCCGGCAGCTCGTTCCATGCACCCACCACCTTTTGTGTGAAAAAGATTCCTATTAGTTCTTTTGCCCTTCACCTTAAACCCATGTCTTCTGGTCCCCAATTCCCCTACCCTGGGCAAGAGACACTGTGCGTCTACCCGATCTATTCCTCTCATGATTTTGTACACGTCTATAAGATCACCCCACATCCTCCTGCGTTCCAAGGAATAGATCCATTCCCGAAATGATTTTAAGACAGAAAATCTGAACACATTTTTTTTAAAATCGAGAGTATCCAAATCTATATCTGAATCTGAACCATGGCAGCAACATTTACAGAGGATGAACAAAAATTGCTTCTCTCTTTAATTCCCGACAGTTCTGTGTTCTCCAGAGCTCAATTAGTTACCCTCCATCATTCTCTAATGCAGCATGTGGTCATTAATTCACATGGAATGCATGAAATGAACATCATTATGGAGGGATTCCAATTGGACAGGTTTCTGCTGGTAAGGCTTTACAAAAAAGTTACAGATAATCAAAGTGATTGGCATTTTTATTTGCTGCGACTAAAATAACGGAAAATAATAAAAAAAGGCTTCGGAAGATAAAACCCAGAAGCTTTAACTCAGAACAGAGAGCATCATGGGTGGCGCAGCGGTAGAGTTGCTGCCTTACAGCGAATGCAGCGCCGGAGACCCGGGTTCCATCCCGACTACGGGCGCCGTCTGTACGGAGTTTGTACGTTCTCCCCGTGACCTGCGTGGGTTTTCTCCGAGAAACTTTTTCAGTCAGAGAGTTGTGAATCTGTGGAATTCTCTGCCTCAGAAGGCAGTGGAAGCCAATTCTCTGAATGCATTCAAGAGAGAGCTGGATAGAGCTCTTAAGGATAGCGGAGTCAGGGGGTATGGGGAGAAGGCAGGAACGGGGTACTGATTGAGAATGATCAGCCATGATCACATTGAATGGCGGTGCTGGCTCGAAGGGCTGAATGGCCTCCTCCTGCACCTATTGTCTATTGTCTATCTCCGGTTTCCTCCCACACTCCAAAGACGTACAGGTTTGTAGGTTAATTGACTGGGTAAAATGTAAAAATTGTCGCTAGTGGGTGTAGGATAGTGTTAATGTGCGGGGATCGCTGGTCGGCGCGGACCCGGTGGGCCGAAAATGGCCTGCTTCCGCGCTGTATCTCTAAACTAAACTAAGTACTCCACAGGAACTTGCAGGAACAATGTTTGCACCGAACATGATGCCGTTAAACTGGACTCATCTGCCTGTACATGATCCATGTCCCTCTATTCCCTGCACTGCCAAGTGCCTGTCGAAAGACTCTTAAACGTCATTATCGTATCTGCCACCATCACACCTGGCAATGCGTTCCAGGCCCCCACCTCTCTCTGTGTAAAATAAAAAGGTAGACACAAAATGCTGGAGCAACTCAGCGGGACAGGCAGCATCTCGGGAGAGAAGGAATGGGTGACATTTCGGGTCGAGACCCTTCGTCAGACTGATGTCAGGGGAGGGGGCGGGACAAAGACAGAATGTAGTCAGAGACAGGAAGTTTGGTGGGAGAACTGGGAAGGGGGTGGGGATAGAGAAGGAAAGCAGGGACTGGCTGAAGTTAGAGGAGTCAATGTTCATACCGCTGGGGTGTAAACTACCCAAGCGAAATATGAGGTGTAAAATACTTACCCCGCAAATCTCCATTAGGCTTTCCCCCTCCCTCAAGTGATTGGGCATTTTTAAGGTGCTGATAGGCAGATTCTTGATTAGTACAGGTGTCAGGGGTTAGGCAGGGGAGAAGGCAGGAGAATGGGGTTGAGAGGGAGTGCTAGATCAGCCTTGATTGAACGGTAGAGTAGACTTGATGGGCTGAATGGCCTAACTCTTGCTCCTAGAACTTATGAATTTCCACCTTCTAAGTTGCTGAGCAAATTCAGCAATGCCATGAGCACATTCCCTCGATTCTGTAACATATTGAGGAGTAATGGTGGGTGGAAAAGAGCTTTGAATTTAAATAAATTGGTATTTTCAGCTTCAATCTTATTTCTTTTTTTAAGAAAGGATTTCTGCCCCATCCGGCTGTTACACAAAATATCTCCACGGAGGTTGAAGCCTTGTACTTTAGCTTTTCCTAAAAGCCCAGAGATTGCTGCAGATGATAGAGTCATAGAGTGATACAGCATGGAAACAGGGCCCTTCGGCCCAACCTGCCCACACTGGCCAACATGCCCCATCGACACTAGTCCCACCTGCCTGCGTTTGGCCCATATACCTCCAAACCTATCCAATCCACGTCCTCTCCAGGTGTTACCCTTCTTTCCACAGTTTACATTTAGGTTTATTATTGTCACATGTGCCAAGGTTAGGGTTTGCCAACTTTCTCACTCCCAAATAAGGGACAAAAGGTGATGTCACCGCCCCGCGCTCCACGTGACCTCACCCAGCCAGCGGCCACGTGCTCCCGCTCCACCAACGGTGGCCGCCTGGGCTGGGAGGCGGGTTGCTACGCAACCTCCGTAAGGTGGTGCCCGGGCCTCCGGGCCTACATCGTCCAGGCCTACAGCGGCCCCCCGGGCCTACAGTGTCCGGGCATACAGTGTTCGAGCCAACAGTGCCCGGGCCCACAGCGCCCCCTGGGCCTACTACGGGACAAGGGCGGTCCCATACGGGACAAACCAATTTAGCCCAATATACGGGACAGTTGGCAACCCTGTGAAAAGTTTTGTTTTGCATGCTAACTAAACAGATCAGATATACCATACATTGTCTTAAGTACCATCAATATCGCTCACTCCCCTTTCCCTTGACTCTGAGTCTCGGCCCGAAACGTCACCTTTATTAAGGGGTTGGACACGTTAGAGGCAGGAAACATGTTCCCAATGTTGGGGGAGTCCAGAACCAGGGGCCACAGTTTAAGAATAAGGGGTAGGCCATTTAGAACAGAGACGAGGAAAAACTTTTTCAGTCAGAGAGTTGTGAATCTGTGGAATTCTCTGCCTCAGAAGGCAGTGGAGGCCAATTCTCTGAATACATTCAAGAGAGAGCTAGATAGAACTCTTAAGGATAGCAGAGTCAGGGGGTATGGGGAGAAGGCAGGAACGGGGTACTGATTGAGAATGATCAGCCATGATCACATTTAATGGTGGTGCTGGCTCGAAGGGCCGAATGGCCTACTCCTGCACCTATTTTCTATTGTCTATTGTCTATTGTCACCTATTACTTTTTTCCAGAGATGCTGACTGGCCCGCTGAGTTGCTCCAGATTTTTATGTCTGTCTTCAGTAAATACAATCAAGTCAAACTCAAGCGAAAGGGAAGATACAGAGTGCAGAATACAGTTCTCAGCGTTGTAAGTGCATCAGTTCCAGAGACAAAGTCCAATGTCCACAATGGGGTAGAGGTGAATCGGACAGTACCCTAGCTGATGGAAGGACCTTTCAGAACCTGGAGGGGAAGTTGTTCCTGAGTCTGGTGGTGCGTGCTTCCAAGCTCCTGTATCTCCTGCCCGTCGGGAGAAGAAGGAATGTACGAGGATGTTGCCAGGACTAGAGGGTGTGAGCTTTAGGGAGAGGTTGAGTAGGCTGGGTCTCTATTCCTTGGAGCACAGGAGGATGAGGGGAGATATCATATCATATCATATATATACAGCCGGAAACAGGCCTTTTCGGCCCACCAAGTCCGTGCCGCCCAGCGATCCCCGTACATTAACACTATCCTACACCCACTAGGGACAATTTTTACATTTACCCAGCCAATTAACCTACATACCTGTACGTCTTTGGAGTGTGGGAGGAAACCGAAGATCTCGGAGAAAACCCACGCAGGTCACGGGGAGAACGTACAAACTCCTTACAGTGCAGCACCCGTAGTCAGGATCGAACCTGAGTCTCCGGCGCTGCATTCGCTGTAAAGCAGCAACTCTACCGCTGCGCTACCGTGCCGCCCATCTTATAGAGGTGTACAAAATCATGAGAGGAATAGATTAGATTAAGAATAAGGGGTAGGCCATTTAGAACGGAGATGAGAACTAAAATATTAATTTATTAAAAAAAACAATTACAAAAAATCGGTAGCACAGCGGTAGAGTTGCTGCCTCACAGCGCCAGACACTCGGGTTCGATCCTGACTACGGGCGCTGTCTGTGCGGAGTTTGTACGTTCTCCCCATGACCTGCGTGGGCTTTCGCCAGGATATCTGGTTTCCTCCCACACTCCAAAAACGTACGGGTTTGCAGGTTTAATTGGCTCGGTATAAGTGCAACTCGTCCCTCGTGTGCGGGGATCGATGGTCGGCGTGGACTGGTGACCTGTTTCCGCGCTGTGTCTCTAGACTAAACTAAACGATAGCCCAGCGGTAGAGTTGCTGCTTTACAGCGAATGCAGCGCCGGAGACTCAGGTTCGATCCTGACTACGGGTGCTGCACTGTAAGGAGATTGTACGTTCTCCCCGTGACCTGCGTGGGTTTTCTCCGAGATCTTCGGTTTCCTCCCACACTCCAAAGACGTACAGGTATGTAGGTTAATTGGCTGGGTAAATGTAAAAGTTGTCCCTAGTGGGTGTAGGACAGTGTTTTAATGTACGGGGATCGCTGGGCGGCACGGACTTGGTGGGCCGAAAAGGCCTGTTTCCGGCTGTATATATATGATATGATATGATAAGGGTCTCGACCCGAAACGTCACCCATTCCTTCTCTCCCGAGATGCTGCCGGACCCGCTGAGTTACTCCAGCATTTTGTGCCTACTTTTTAAAATAAATCAGTTTACTCAGAAGCCTGAATTTCTGACACCGTCCTTTCAAAGGCTGAGCTGTAAGATCAATGAGAATATTGCAAACTGCCTTCTCTGGTTGCCGGTTTGTCTAACACTGAGACTGCACATCGTAGCGCTGTCATGTGCAGACTGCCTCGGGCTGCTGAAAGACGTGAACAGTTTTCAGCGACACTCTATAATTGACTCACCTAGACATGAAACTGCCTGTGCTACAGTACATCTTGCCCATGGGTACACAATGACAAGGCAAAGCTACTTTTTAAACTGATCTCTGCCATAGATCATAAGATCATACGTTCCAGGAGTAGAATTAGGCCATTCGGCCCTTCGGCTTGTACTCGCTGGAATTTAGAAGATTGAGGGGGGATCTTGTAGAAACTTACAAAATTCTTAAGGGGTTGGACAGGCTAGATGCAGGAAGATTGTTCCCGATGTTAGGGAAGTCCAGAACAAGGGGTCACAGTTTAAGGATAAGGGGGAAGAAGTCTTTTAGGACCGAGATGAGAACGTTTTTTTTCACACAGAGAGTGGTGAATCTGTGGAATTCTCTGCCACAGAAGGTCATAGAGTCATAGAGTCCTACAGCACAGAAAGAGGCCCTTCGGCCCATCGTGTCCGTGCCGCCCGTTACCAAACACAGTCTAATTTTAATCCCATTTTCCCGCATTTGGACCGTAGCCCTGAATGTTGTAGCATTTCAAGTGCCCATCCAAATGTCTCTTAAACGTTGTGAGTGTTCCCGCCTCCACCACCACCCCAGTCAGTGAGTTCCAGACTCCAACCACCCTCTGGGTGAAAAAGTTCTTTCTCACATCCCCCCGAAACCTCCCTCCCCTTACCCTGTATCTATGTCCCCTCGTTGTTGAACCTTCCACCAGTGGAAGAAGTTCCCCGCCATCTACCTTATCTCTGCCCCTCATGATCTTGTACACCTCGATCATGTCCCCTCTCAGCCTTCTCTGCTCCAGGGAAAACAACCCCAGTCTGCTCAGTCTCTCCTCATAGCCGAGGCCCTTCATCCCTGGCAGCATCCTGGTGAATCTCCTCTGCACCCTCTCCAAAGCTATCACATCCTTTCTATAATGTGGTGACCAGAACTGTACACAATACTCCAGCTGTGGCCTCACCAGTGTTCTGTACAATTCCATCATTACCCCCCTACTTTTATATTCGATGCCTCGGCTAATGAAGGCCAGTACCCCATATGCCTTTTTGACCACCCTGTCCACCTGTCCTGCTGCCTTCAAGGACTTGTGTACCTGTACTCCAAGGTCCCTCTGTACCCCTGTCTTCCCTAGGGTCCTTCCATTCATGGTGTACTCCCTCTCCAAGTTATTTCTGCCAAAGTGCATCACCTCGCACTTTTCAGGATTAAATTCCATCTGCCACTGCTCCGCCCATCTGACCATCTCATCTATATCTTCCTGCAGCTTGCAGATCCCTTCCTCGCTATTCACCACCCCCCCTAACTTTGTGTCATCTGCAAACTTGCTGATCATGCCCTGTACGTTGACATCCAGATCATTAATGTAGATTACAAACAGTAAGGGACCCAACACCGATCCCTGCGGCACCCCACTGGACACCGGCCTCCAGTCACAGAAGCACCCTTCTACCATCACCCTCTGCGTTCTGTCACTAAGCCAGTTTTTTTATCCATTTTGCCAAGGTGCCCTGGATCCCATGGGCTCTTACCTTCTTGACTAGTCTCCTGTGTGGGACCTTGTCAAAAGCCTTACTGAAATCCATGTATACCACATCCACTGCACTACCCCCATCTACCTCCTTGGTCACCCCTTCAAAAAATTCAATCAAGTTAGTCAGACACGACCTTCCATTAACAAAGCCATGTTGACTATCCTTAATTAACCCTCGATCCTCCAAGTGAAGACTGATTCTGTCCCTGTATCTGTAGTTGAGGCCAGTTCATTGGCTATATTTAAGAGGGAGTTAGATGTGGCCCTTGTGGCTAAAGGGATCAGGGGGTATGGAGAGAAGGCAGGTACGGGATACTGAGTTGGATGATCAGCCATGATCATATTGAATGGCGGTGCAGGCTCGAAGGGCCGAATGGCCTACTCCTGCACCTATTTTCTATGTTTCTATGTTTCAATGTTTCATTGTGATCATGGCTGATCATCCACAATTAGTAACCAGTGCCTGCCTTCTCCCCATATCCCTTGATTCCACTAGCCCCTAGAGCTCTGTCTAACTCTCTTTTAAATTCATCCAGTGAATTGGCCTCCACTGCCTTCTGTGGCAGAGAATTCCACAAATTCACAACTCTCTGGGTGAAAAAGTTTTTTTCTCACCTCAGTTTTAAATGGCCTCCTCTTTATTCTTAGACTGTGTGGCCCCTGGTTCTGGACTCCCCCATCATTGGGAACATTTTTCCTGCATCTAGCTTGTCTAGTCCTTTTATGATTTTCATCCGTCTCTATAAGATGCACGTGTACAGATACACGGCCTCGGTACACATGACAGTAAACTGAAACTGAAACAGCGAAATGTTTTGTTTTGTGTACAACCCGGTAAAATCGCAAGGCAGACCTCTCCTAGGCAGTACACGAGTTTCAGCACATTTGGCACCGACAAAGATACAAAAGTTCACCGAACAGTCATAGAAACGTAGAAAATAGGTGCAGGAGTAGGCCATTCGGCCCTTCGAGCCAGCACTGCCATTCAATATGATCATGGCTGATCATCCAACTCAGTATCCCGTACCTGCCTTCGCTCCATACCCCCTGATCCCTTTAGCCACAAAAGACTTCCCCCTTATCTTTAAAATGTGACCCGGCTGATCATGGCTGATCATCCACAATCAGTAACCCGTACCTGCCTTCTCTCCTCATAGAAACATAGAAACATAGAAAATAGGTGCAGGAGTAGGCCATTCGGCCCTTCAAGCCTGCACCGCCATTCAATATGATCATGGTTGATCATCCAACTCAGTATCCCGTACCTGCCTACTCTCCATACCCCCTGATCCCTTTAGCCACAAGGGCCACATCTAACTCTCTCTTAAATATAGCCAATGAACTGGCCTCAACTACCCTCTGTGGCAGAGAATTCTACAGATTCACCACTCTCTGTGTGAAAAAAAACTTTCTCATCTTGGTCCTAAAAGACTTCCCCCTTATCCTTAAACTGTGACCCCTTGTTCTGGACTTCCCCAACATCGGGAACAATCTAGCCTGTCCAACCCCTTAAGAATTTTGTAAGTTTCTATAAGATCCCCCCTCAATCTTCTAAATTCCAGCGAGTACAAGCCGAGTCTATCCAGTCTTTCTTCATATGAAAGTCCTGCCATCCCAGGGATCCCAGTCCTATCATAAGTTCATCTGATAGGAGCAGAATTAGGCCATTCGACCCATTAAGTCTACTCCACCATTTAATCATGGTTGATCTATCTCTCCCTCCTAACCCCATTCACCTGCCTTCTGCCCATAACCCCTGACACCCGTACCAATCAAAACTCTATCTATCTATCTCTGCCGTAAAATTATCCACTGACTTGTTCTCCACAGCCTCTGTGGGAAAAAAATTCCACAGATTCACCACCCTCTGACTAAAGACATTTCTCCTTATCTCCTTCCTAAAAGAACGTCCTTTAATTCTGAGGCTGTGACCACTAGTCCGAGACACTCCCACCAGTGGAAACATCCTCTCCACATCCACTCTATCCAAGCCTTTCACTGTTCTGTGTTTCAATGAGGTCCCCCTTCATTGAGGGCGTGCAGCGTAGGTTTATTAGATTAATTCCCGGAATGGCGGGACTGTCATATGTTGAAAGACTGGAGCGACTAGGCTTGTATACACTGGAATTTAGAAGGATGAGAGGAGATCTTATCGAAACGTATAAGATTATTAAGGGGTTGGACACGTTAAGAGGAAGGAAACATGTTCCCAATGTTGGGGGAGTCCAGAACAAGGGGCCACAGTTTAAGAATAAGGGGTAGGCCATTTAGAACTTTGATGAGGAAAAACTTTTTCAGTCAGAGAGTTGTGAATCTGTGGAATTCTCTGCCTCAGAAGGCAGTGGAGGCCAATTCTCTGAATGCATTCAAGAGAGAGCTAGATACAGCTCTTAAGGATAAGCTAGATACAGCTCTTAGACAATAGACAATAGACAATAGGTGCAGGAGTAGGCCATTCAGCCCTTTGAGCCAGCACCGCCATTCAATGCGATCATGGCTGATCACTCTCAATCAGTACCCCGTTCCTGCCTTCTCCCCATACCCCCTCACTCCGCTATCCTTAAGAGCTCTATCCAGCTCTCTCTTGAAAGCATCCAACGAACTGGCCTCCACTGCCTTCTGAGGCAGAGAATTCCACACCTTCACCACTCTCTGACTGAAAAGGTTCTTCCTCATCTCCGTTCTAAATGGCCTACCCCTTATTCTTAAACTGTGGCCCCTTGTTCTGGACTCCCCCAACATTGGGAACATGTTTCCTGCCTCTAATGTGTCCAATCCCCTAATTATCTTATACGTTTCAATAAGATCCCCCCTCATCCTTCTAAATTCCAGTGTATACAAGCCTAATTGCTCCAGCCTTTCAACATACGACAGTCCCGCCATTCCGGGAATCAACCTAGTGAACCTACGCTGCACGCCCTCAATAGCAAGAATATCCTTCCTCAAATTTGGAGACCAAAACTGCACACAGTACTCCAGGTGCGGTCTCACCAGGGCCCGGTACAACTGTAGAAGGACCTTCTAAACTCCAGCGAGTACAGGCCCAGTGCTGATAAACGCTCATCATAGGTTAACCTAGTCGTTCCTGGGATCATTCCTGTAACTATCTACTGCCTGCCCGCCACACACCATGGTTTATCTTCGCGGTTAACGGTTTTGTTTGTTCGTTGTACTTTGAGCAGCTCCTCCCAGGCCCAACCGAGTCGGGCAACAAGATCGGCTTTCCGCTTGGAATGAAACTTGCCCCTGACCCGACCTTCCTCCCAAAAAAAGGCAGAAGACGTCAAATATTTGTAAGAAACACCTACTTCCTGCAGCAACTTTTCTAGTTTCTCCTGCAACTCGAAGAAGTATCTTGAGGTGATGTGGCCCAGGCGGGATTTATCCAGGCAATCTCGTGCCAACTCGATGATCTGATGATGAGCAAAGCTGAGGACCCCATCTGCCAGTGGAAGAACATTGTCAGGAGAGTAGCTGGTGATAATATCCTGCAGCCTTTCTTCCATCTGGGCTGTGGCCTGAGGAACAGAACAACTCAGTTAGCGCGCTAAACAGAAAATAAACCCTATCAGGCCTTTAAAGAAAATTTGCTGGCACATCCAACTCAGAATTTAAAAAATACAGACTCTCAATAATAAGTAATAACACCTGGAATATAAATCTGGCCTTCCCTTTTGAAAACGCATTGTTGATTTACTTCGAAACGATTCTAGAGATGTCCAGATTCGAGAAGTAACAACGGAATGATCTACAAAGTGCTGGAGTAACTCAGAGGGTCGGATAGCATCTCCGTAGAAAAGGCCTTTTTTTTTTGCCTGCTCTTCCAACTCAATTGACCATTTTAGATTTTTCTCGGACAGGCTATTTAAGCCTTTTTAATGTACAGGTGATACTCAAAAGCCGAATTTAATGACCATACTTTGCAGTGTTCCACGACTGCAGCCACTCTAAGGGTCATGAATGATGTACAACGATTCTCTCTATTGTGGCCTCATAATGCATCTCGACAAAATTTCCATCAGAAAATGGCGGATGAACAAACGAACGACGGATTTTAAAATCTGCGCGGAAATTTGGTATTCAGTAGCACGCGTGTTCCTTTAAAAAAATGACAACCAAGAGATATACGAAGGGAAAAAAACTGCAAGATGCTGGGCCTAAATGGGAGGTCGACACAAAATGCTGGAGTAACTCAGCGCATCAGTCCGAAGAATGGTCTCGACCCGAAACGTCACCCATTCCTTCTCTCCCGAGATGCTGCCTGACCCGCTGAGTTACTCCAGCATTCTGCGTCTACCCAGGAGATCTTTGAAAATCCTTTTGGGCTGAAATGAATGGTTTTATTCTGATCCTGTGCGTGATGTGCAGAAATGACTATAGGGAAAGGAATAAGATGGCTGGGAAGAGGATATTTGTAGTCAGGCATAATCGTTGGAGTGGGTAGAGGGTCAGGCGGGCGGCATCTGTGGAGAAATGGAATAGGTGACATTCCAGGTCAAAACCTTTCTTCAGACATTTTGACGCACAATGTCTCCCAAAGGACTGGAGCGACTGGGCTTGTCTACACTGGAATTTAGAAGGATGAGAGGGGATCTTATCGAAACATATAAGATTATTAAGGGGTTAGACACGTTAGAGGCAGGAAACATGTTCCCAGTGTTGGGGGAGCCCAGAACCAGGGGCCACAGTTTAAGAATAAGGGGCGGGCCATTTAGAACGGAGATGAGGAAAAACCTTTTCAGTCAGAGAGTTGTGAATCTGTGGAATTCTCTGCCTCAGAAGGCAGTGGAGGCCAATTCTCTGAATGCATTCAAGGGAGAGCTAGATAGAGCTCTTAAGGATAGTGGAGTCAGGGGGTATGGGGAGAAGGCAGGAACGGGGTACTGATTGAGAATGATCAGCCATGATCACATTGAATGGCTCGAAGGGCCGAATGGCCTCCTCCTGCACCTATTATATGTTGTCTATTGTCTATACCTTTTCTCCAGAGATCTAAATCAAAGGAAGACACAAAATGCTGGAGTAACTCAGCGGGTCAGTCTGAAGAAGGGTCTCGACCCGAAACGTCACTTGTTCCTTTTCTCCAGAGATGCTGCCTGACCCGCTGAGTTACTCCAGCGTTTTGTGTCTGTCTTCGATACAAACCAGCATCGGCAGCACCAGCCTACACACAGGCAATCCAGTTTTGGAGAAACGATCTTTGGAAACATTTGACACTTTTTTTTTTTAACATGCAAAACACAATGTCAGGTGCAGAGTCAAGGCGCAGGGTAATTACCTTTGGAAATCGCTCTTTGTAGACATGGTTCATCATAATAATTTCATTATCAAAGCAGGCTGGCGATCGGCCAGGGCTGTGAACGAGACAGACAACATTTCATGAGCTTTGGGGCACTTGATCCACTGCAAGATTTAATCAAAGGACCTCCTGGGACTCCACGAGGTGACGTAACAGAACGGCCGGTGTTTATATCGTTCCTGCGTTGCCAGGTCTTAGTGCGTTGAGGTGGGGCGGCAGAAGACCTGAATCCCACAGACCCGCCGGCCCGTCGAACCCGACGGCAATGAGGTGGTTAACTGGTGGCTTGAAGTCAAATTGAACCGAATGTTGGAACTGAAGTCCAATGCACAGCTGATCACAGGGAGAACGGTACAAAACAGCACCTGCAGTCGGGTCCGGATCGGGGTCTCTGGCGCCGGGAGGCAGCGACTTGACGGCTACGCCATTGCACCGCCCCTGAAGTCTAAACCCTGATGTTTAGGAGGTCACCGAGTTTTCAATAAAACAATATCCTTGACCTATTTATTTCACAAAATGCTGGAGTAACTCAGCGGGTCAGGCAGCTTCTCAGGGGAGAAGGAATGGGTGACAAAATGCTGGAGTAACTCAGCAGGACAGGCAGCATCTCAGGAGAGAAGGAATGGGTCACAAAATGCTGGAGTAACTCAGCGGGTCAGGCAGTATCTCAGGGGAGAAGGAATGGGTGACGTTTCGGGTCGAGACCCTTCTTCAGACTTGACCTAATCACCCGTGAAATAGATATCTTGAGTAGGATGGGAAAGTGTTCAGTTTAGTTGGGTTTATAGTCACGTGTACTGAGGTACAGTGAAAAGCCCTTGTTGCGTGCTAACCAGTCGGCGGGGAGACTGCACGCAATTACAATTGAGCCTTTTACAGTGGATTGATACGTGATAAAGTAAGAAATGTTGCTGTGGGAGCGGAGATGTAAGAGTGCGGAGCGATTGTAATGTGTGACAGCCTCCAGAACAAGGGGCCACAGTTTAAGAATAAGGGGTAGTCCATTTAGAACGGAGATGAGGAAAAACCTTTTCAGTCAGAGAGTTGTGAATCTGTGGAATTCGCTGCCTCAGAAGGCAGTGGAGGCCAATTCTCTGAATGCATTCAAGAGAGAGCTGGATCGAGCTCTTAAGGGTAGCGGAGTCAGGGGGTATGGGGAGAAGGCAGGAACGGGGTACTGATTGAGAATGATCAGCCATGATCACATTGAATGGCGGTGCTGGCTCGAAGGGCCGAATGGCCTCCTCCTGCACCTATTGTCTATTGTCTATTGTTTCCCTTATCCCTAACCAGTCTGAAGAAGGGTCTCGTCCCGAAACATCACCCTTTCCTCCTCTCCAGAGATGCTGCCTGTCCCGCTGAGTTGCCCCAGCTTTTTGTGTCTATCTTGCTTTCTGTTAATTGTGTGCAAACAATTGATCAGATCAGCGCGGTGGCGCAGCTGGTAGAGCTGCTGCCTCACAGCACCGGAGACCCCAGTTCGATCCTGACCACGGTTGCTGTCTGTATGGAGTTTGCACGTTCCCCCTTGTGACCATGTGGGTCCATAATGGAATCATAGAGGGGGAGCTGTGTGAGAGGGGCGTAGAGCAGAGTCATAGAGACTTACAGCGTGGAAACAGGCCCTACATCTCAACTTGCCCACGCTGACCAACGTGCCCCATCTACACTAGTCCCACCTGCCTGCATTTGGCCCATCTATATACTAAAACTCTCATTCGTTTGTTTGTTTGTTTGTTCCTGACCTACAGCCAAAACGGCACACGATAACGGAACAATTTTAGGCCCACCTTACTCACCGCCGTCCCTTTGGTGCCAATGGAAGAAGTTTCTTTGAAATCGGTGTTATTCACAGTTTAAAGTTTACATGTAAAGGGACAGGTGTTGCATCTTCTGCGGTTGCAGGAGATATGGGTTCCATTTCCAGCCATTTGTATCCAGTCAGTGATGCTGGGAATGATCGGGGTAACATGAGATGAGCGTCTGTCGGCACTGGGCCTGTACTCGCTGGAGTTTGGAAGGATGAGGAGGGGGGGGACCTCATTGAAACTTACCGAATAGTGAAAGGCCTGGATAGAGTGGATGCAGAGAGGATGTTTCCACTAGTGGGAGTGTCACGGAACAGAGGCCACAGCCTCAGAATTAAAGGACCTTCCTCTGGGAAGGAGATGAGGAGGAATTTCTTTAGTCAGGAGGTGGTGAATCTGTGGAATTCATTGACACGGAAGTCTGTGGAGGCCAAGTCACTGGGTATTTTTAAGGCAGAGATTGCCACATTCTAGATTAGTACGGGTGTCAGGGGTTGTGGGGATAAGGCAGGGTTGAGAGGGAAAGATAGATCAACCGTGATTGAATGGTGGAGTAGACCTGATGGGCCGAATGGCCTAGTTCTGCGCCTATCACTTATGAACTTATGTCTGGAGTAATAATGGTAATAATCAACAATTCAAAAGCCCCAGAGACTCAGGAACTGCAGGTGCTGGAATCTTGCTCTTGAGGTCAATACGATAGCGGTGTTTAAGAGACATTGCTATGAAGGAAATAATTCTTTGACATTTTCTCAATTGAGAAACAAATATCAAATTCCAGGGAATAGTATTTTTTTCTACTATCAACTTTTCAATGTTTCTATTTCAAATTAAAGGAATTGAATCCTTGATTCAGGGCAAGGGAACTAAAAAATTTATATCTTCAATGTATAAATTATTACAAAAGTCTAGTCCAAAGATAGGAATTCAAAAATCAAGACAGAGAAGGAATGGGTGACGTTTCGGGTCGAGACCCTTCTTCACACAGTGTCCGAATCTATATTTAACGGTGATGAAAGTATTCAACAGAATTCAATAAAAATTGGACCACATCATTAGCGATAAATCACATCAGGGTCCAGAGGGGTTGGTCCCTTCTATTTGTATGCTAATTCTGTCATGGTACTGGGGCATAGTTCCCATCTAAAGGTCCCCATGTTTGTTTTTTTAAAGAAACTAGACCAAGTGGACCCATTGGGCCCAAACCTCTCCTGCATTAGTGCAGCACCGTCTCCTCCCTCCATCCCTCCCCTCCCCCCCCCTCCCCCCTCCCCCCCCCCCCCCTCTCCCCCTCCTCTCCCTCTCCCCTCCCCCACCCTCCCCCCTCCCTCTCACTCCCTCGACGTACGATATTTTCGGTTTGCGATGGGATTCTCGGAACTTAACCCGGAACGTAAGTTGAGGATGTTGGTATGTTGGCATTCATAGCGAGGGGATTTGAGTATAGGAGCAGGGAGGTTCTGCTGCCGTTGTACAGGGCATTGGTGAGACCACACCTGGAGTATTGCGTACAGTTTTGGTCTCCTAATCTGAGGAAAGACATTCTTGCCATAGAGGGAGTACAGAGAAGGTTCACCAGATTGATTCCTGGGATGGCAGGACTTTCATATGAAGAAAGACTGGATAGACTCGGCTTGTACTCGCTGGAATTTAGAAGATTGAGGGGGGATCTTATAGAAACGTACAAAATTCTTAAGGGGTTGGACAGGCTAGATGCAGGAAGATTGTTCCCGATGTTGGGGAAGTCCAGAACAAGGGGTCACAGTTTAAGGATAAGGGGGAAGTCTTTTAGGACCGAGATGAGAAAGTTTTTTTTCACACAGAGAGTGGTGAATCTGTGAAATTCTCTGCCACAGAAGGTAGTTGAGGCTAGTTCATTGGCTATATTTAAGAGGGAGTTAGATGTGGCCCTTGTGGCTAAAGGGATCAGGGGGTATGGAGAGAAGGCAGGTATGGGGTACTGAGTTGGATGATCAGCCATGATCATATTGAATGGCGGTGCAGGCTCGAAGGGCCGAATGGCCTACTCCTGCACCTATTTTCTATGTTTCTAACCCCTAAAACCCGCACTAATCAAGAATCTATCCATCCATTGACTTGGCCTCCACAGCCTTCTGTGGCAAAGATCTCTGAAACTAAGCGAGGCAGGTGCTCTCCGAATTCCGATGCTTCGACTCGCGACGGTTCGACTTTGCGATGGTGCGAATGGCAGCGACCCACAGCTCGCTTACGGCCATGTGATCAGGCGCACTAAATGCATTTCGACGTACGATATTTTCGGTTTGCCATGGGTTTCTCGGAACTTAACCCGGAACGTGAGTTGAGGAGCATAAGAAGATAACTGCAGATGCTGGTACAAATCGAAGGTTTTTATTCACAAAATGCTGGAGTAACTCAGCAGGTCAGGCAGCATCTCGGGAGAGAAGGAATGGGTGACGTTTCGGGTCGAGACCCTTCTTCAGACTGATGTCAGGGGGGCGGGACAAAGGAAGGATATAGGTGGAGACAGGAAGATAGAGGGAGATCTGGGAAGGAGGAGGGGACGGGAGGGACAGAGGAACTATCTAAAGGTGAGGAGCGCCTGTCGTTTTCAACTGAAGTAAAACTTTAAAACATCTCCAGGACACATTTCCCCCCCTCCCACCCACCCCCCCCCCCCTTCCCCCACCCCACCCACCCCCCCCCCCCCCTTCCCCCATCCCACCCTCTCAAGTCAGAGGGTACATACCTAAGACTCCTGGAACGTGGCCGCATTGAAATCGGCCGGCGTCGCTCCTCGTTGGAGATGGCGTCGGTGCTGCAGAAGTGCTTGGAGAGGAAGTGCAGCTCGTCGGCAGTCGGCTGGTATGGCAACTGATGCAGCTTTTCTTGCGACGAACACAATGACTGCAAAATCATCGAGAGAGAGAGAGAGACAGAGAGAGAGAGAGAGAGAGAGAGAGAGAGAGAGAGAGAGAGAGAGAGAGAGAGAGAGAGAGAGAGAGAGAGAGAGAGAGAGAGAGAGAGAGAGGGAGAGAGAGAGGGAAAAACACCAACCGTTAGATAAATATATATATAGTATAAGAAAATAACTGCAGACGCTGGTACAAATCGATTTATTCGCAAAATGCTGGAGTAACTCAGCGGGTCAGGCAGCATCTCGAGAGAGAGAAGGAATGGGTGACGTTTCGGGTTGAGACCCTTCTTCAGACCGTTAGATTAAAGTTGGGCGAGTCTCGGACCGCAGGGCACAGCCTCAGAATAAAACGACGAACCGTCGGAAATGGGAGACGGGGTGGGGATTTCTCTGCAGCACCCATAGTCAGTATCGAACCCGGGTCGCTGGCACTGTAAGGCGGCAACTCTACCGCTGCGCCACCGTGCCGCCCCGGCAGACTAAACCAGTCTGCTGACGACAGACAATGATTTTTCTGAGCTCATCATTTGAACAAAATGTTCTGTTTCTCCTGTTTAACCGGAGAAAACCAGCGCGGTCATGGGGCAGAACATTCAAACCAAGCTGTATCATGACTTCCTGACTCTTACATTCAAGGCCCCGAGCAAAGAAGGCAAGTGTGGCATATGCCCGCTTCACCAGCCTCTCTACTTGAGCTGCCACCTTTGGTGTTGTTTTAGCACAAGGCAAAACATAAGGGTATTGTTATTTTCCACCTATTCAGGCAGGGGATGGTTTACAATCTACTGCTGCCTCTATAGAGTTAAGACCAAAAGATAGACACGTGAAGCTGGAGCAACTCAGCGGGACAGGCAGCATCTCCGAGTAGGGTTGCCAACTTCCTCACTCCCAAATAAGGGACAAAGGGTGACGTCACCGCCCCGCGCCCCACGTGACCTCAACCAGCCGGCGGCCACGTGCTCCCGCTCCACCAATGGCGGCCGTAACATTAGCAAATTTGCAGATGACACAAAGCTGGGTGGCAGTGTGAACTGTGAGGAGGATGCTATAAAGGATGCAGGGTGACTTGGACAGTTTGTGCGAGTGGGCGGATGGATAGCAGATGCAGTTTAATGTGGATAAGTGTGAGGTTATCCACTTTGGTGGTAAGAACAGGAAGGCAGATTATTATCTGAATGGTGTCAAGTTAGGAAATGGGGAAGTACAAAGAGGTCTGGGTGTCCTAGTGCATCAGTCACTGAAAGGAAGCATGCAGGTACAGCAGGCAGTGAAGAAAGCTAATGGGATGTTGACCTTCATAACAAGAGGAGTTGAGTATAGGAGCAAAGAGGTCCTTCTGCAGTTGTACAGGGCCCTAGTGAGACAGCACCTGGAGTACTGTGTGCAGTTTTGGTCTCCAAATTTGAGGAAGGACATTCTTGCTATTGAGGGAGAGCAGCTTAGGTACACTTGGTCAATTCCCAGATTGGCGGGACTGTCGTATGTTGAAAGACTGGAGCGACGAGGCTTGTATTCACTGGAAATTAGAAGGATGAGAGGGGATCTTATTGAAACATATAAGATTATTAAGGGATTGGACACGTTAGAGGCAGGAAACATGTTCCCAATGTTGGGGAAGTCCAGAACCAGGGGCCACAGTTTAAGAATAAGGGGTAGGCCATTTAGAACTGAGATGAGGAAAAACTTTTTCAGTCAGAGAGTTGTAAATCTGTGGAATTCTCTGCCTCAGACGGCAGTGGAGGCCAATTCTCTGAATGCATTCAAGAGAGAGCTGTATAGAGCTCTTAAGGATAGCGGAGTCAGGGGGTATGGGGAGAAGGGCAGGAACGGGGTACTGATTGGGAATGATCAGCCATGATCACATTGAATGGCGGTGCTGGCTCAAAGGGCCGAACGGCCTCCTCCTGCACCTATTGTCTAATGTCTGTCTAAAATAGAATAAGACAGGTAGTTTGAAGAGGAATCTTTAACTATTGAAGTTTAAAACATTTGAAGTCATAAATGTGTCCATTTAGAACTGAGATGAGGAAAAACTTTTTCACTCAGAGAGTTGTAAATCTGTGGAATTCTCAGCCTCAGAAGGCAGTGGAGGCCAATTCTCTGAATGCATTCAAGGGAGAGCTAGATAGAGCTCTTAAGGATAGGGGAGTATGGGGAGAAGGCAGGAACGGGGTACTGATTGTGGATGATCAGCCATGATCACATTGAATGGCGGTGCTGGCTCGAAGGGCCGAATGGCCAACTCCTGCACCTATTGTCTATTGTCAATTGAGTCACTCCAGCTTTTTGTGTCTATCTTCGGTTTAAACCAGCATCTGCAGTTCCTTCCTGCACATAGAGTTTAGACAGTTCAACAGGTTAAGCAAGAGAACTTACGGACACAGTGGAGCTCGGAGTATTCGTCCCATAGCCTGACGATGGAAGGGAAGCCAAGGACCATCGACGGCCATCGCTCCTGAAATCACGGATTAAATTACATTGCAAAGTTGGCACGGAAATCATTTGAACATCCGCAAAACAACAGCAATGGTCTCAAATTACACTGGAATTTAGAAGGATGAGAGGGGATCTTATCGAAACATATAAGATTATTAAGGGATTGGACACGTTAGAGGCAGGAAACATGTTCCCAATGTTGGGGGAGTCCAGAACAAGGGGCCACAGTTTAAGAATAAGGGGTAGGCCATTTAGAACGGAGATGAGGAAAAACTTTTCCAGTCAGAGAGTTGTGAATCTGTGGAATTCTCTGCCTCAGAAGGCAGTGGAGGCCAATTAGACAATAGATAATAGGTGCAGGAATAGGCCATTCGGCCCGTCGAGCCAGCACCACCATTCAATGTGATCATGGCTGATCATTCTCAATCAGTATCCCATTCCTGCATTCTCCCCATACCCCCTGACTCCGCTACCCTTAAGAGCTCTATCTAGCTCTCTCTTGAATTCTCTGGATGCTTTCAAGAGAGAGCTAAATAGAGCTCTTAAGGATAGCGGAGTCAGGGGGTATGGGGAGAGGGCAGGAACGGGGTACTGATTGTGAATGATCAGCCATGATCACATTGAATGGCAGTGCTGGCTCGAAGGGCCGAATGGCCTCCTCCTGCATCTATTTTCTATGTTTCTATGTACTGACATCTACAGTGGAGATAGGAACTTAAAAATTTGGACTATCTTTGATGGGACTTTATTTTGCACTAAATGTTATTCCCTTATCATGTATCTGTACACTGTAATTGGCTCGATTGTAATCGTGTATTGTGTTTCTGCTGACTGGTTAGCACGCAACAAAAGCTTTTCACTGTACCTCGATACATGTGACAATAAACTAGAAGAAATAAAGTGCTGGAGTAACTCAGTGGGTGAGGCAGCATCTCTGGAGAAAAAGGATGGGTGACGTTTCAGGTCGGGACCCTTCTTCAGACTGAGAGTAGAGGGGAGGGAACTGGAGGTGGGAAAAGGCCAGACGAAGCAGGGGCGGCGACAAGGAAGGGTGGAGCCCACAATGGCCCATTGTTGGCTGTGGAAGATGGGAAATTGTTCGGTTTGTGTTTCATTGCCAGCAACTTGGAAAACCTTTACTGTGAAAGTAGGTGACTGAAACCGAGGGGGACAATGAAAATGTAGCAATACAAAATTCAGAACGTTATTTTCTGAATTGGAATTTTATGCAAAATTTAAGGAACAGATTCAGTTCGGACAGCGTGCTTGTCAAAGCAACAGGAATATTAGTACGGGTGTCAGGGGTTATGGGGAGAAGGCAGGAGGATGGGGTTAGGAAGGAGAGATAGATCAGCCAGGATAGGCATAAAGTTGGAGTAACTCAGCGGGTCAGGCAGCATCTCTGGAGAGAAGGAATGGGTGACGTTTCGGGCCGAGACCCTTCTTCAGACGTGGTAGATTGGTGGAGTAGACTTAATGGGCCGAATGGCTATTCCTCCAATTTGACGATCTAGAAAAAAATCATCCACGCATTCATTTCCTCCCGCCTAGACTACTGCAGCTCCCTGTACACTGGGATCAGCCAATCATCCCTGTCCCGCCTGCAATTGGTCCAAAACGCCGCAGCGAGACTCCTGACGGGTACCCGTAAAAGGGACCACATCACCCCGATTCTGGCCTCTCTCCACTGGCTCCCAGTGTGGTACAGAATCAATTTCAAGCTCCTCCTATTCACATACAAAGCCCTAAATGGGCTTGCCCCCTCCTATATCAAAAATCTTCTAACCCACCTCTCTATCTCCAGGTCCCTCAGGTCGGCCGACTTGGGGCTACTGACTATCCCGCGGTCTAGGCTTAAGATCAGGGGTGACCGCGCTTTTGCGGTTGCAGCTCCTAGACTGTGGAACAGCATCCCTCTCCCCATCAGAACTGCCCCCTCCATCGACTCCTTTAAGTCCAGGCTCAAAACCTACTTCTATTCCCTGACGTTTGAGGCCCTCTGAGGGGGCGCTGTGAACTGTTTATGTATGTGCTGTTATGATGTGTACCATTGTATATTCGTTCTTAGTACCTGAACTGATGTACAGCACTTTGGTCAACGTGGGTTGTTTTTAAATGTGCTGTACAAATAAAATTGACTTGACTTGACTTAACACTTATGAACTTATTGAAAGCTTAAAGCAAAAACCTTGAAAGAATAATCCCATCAAAGATGAAGATCTAGATCTTGCGATTAAAACAAAATCTTAACACAATTTGTGGAAACAAAAATCAAATATTACAGATGCTGGAAATCTGAATTAAAATCAGAAACTGTCAGAACTATAGCAGTTCCCTCATATGAATAAGTGCCTGAGTGAACAGAGAATCAAGAGATTATCATCATCATCATTCAGACCAAAGCACTATGCAGTAAATAGATTAAAACGGCTCTGATCAATGGCCAATTAAGATCAGAAAGGGAAACAGAGGGAAAGAAAGATTGCAGGAAACAAGAAGAAACATTTAATATTAAAACTTTTCAGCAACTCCAAAAACAATTAAAATCTGAAGGAATGAACTTTATGATTAGAATAAATTATTTTCAATGCCTGAGGCTTATTTCAGCAATTAATAATGATCATACTGTTAATTATAAATAATTATCACATTGTTAGTAACTTGCTTTCACTCCATGAATTTGCTACTACTTTGAATTTACCATGCACATGTAATAACATCACATCATTTAGTGCATCCCAAAAGGCAAGACAAACAGTGAACAGCTGTTCCTAAGTCAATGTGGTACAAATCTGGTTCCAATTTTTGCACTAAACCACTCGGCAGCACTTGCGCCAAAGACTGCTGTATTCTTTGTACTAAAGGTAATGATGAGCAGCCTGAACAAACAGTCATAGCGTGATACAGCGTGGAAAACAGGCCCTTTGGCCCAACCTGCCCACACCGACCAACATGACCCATCTACACTCGCCCCACCTGCCTGCGTTTGGCTCATATCCCTCTAAACCTGTCCTATCAATGTCCAGGTTCAGGAACAGCTACTTCTCATCAACAATCAGGCTATTAAACACGAAGGTAGACACAAAAAACTGGAGTAACTCAGCGGGTCAGACAGCATCTCGGGAGAGAAGGAATGGGTGACGTTTCGGGTCGAGACCATTCTTCAGACTGATGTCAGGGGAGGGGGGCGGGACAAAGATAGGATGGAGTCGGAGACAAGAAGACCAGTGGGAGAACTGGGAAGGGGGAGGGGATAGAGAGAGGAAGCAGGGACTACCTGAAGTTAGACAAGTCAATGTTCATACCGTTGGGGTGTAAGCTGCCCAAGCAAAATATGAGGTGCTGTTCCTCCAATTTGTGCTGGGCCTCACTCTGACAATGGAGGAGGCCCAGGACAGAAAGGACAGATTGGGAATGGGAGGAGGAGTTGAAGTGCTGAACCACTGGGAGATCAGGTTGGTTGAGACGGACTGAGCGGAGGATATTAAACACTGTGAACTCCAACTAAACTGCAATCCCTCTTCTCCCCTCTCCCATCAGGCAAGACGTATAGAAGTGTGAAAACGCACACCTCCAGATTCAGGGACAGTTTCTTCCCAGCTGTTGTCAGGCAACTGAACCATCCTACCACAACCAGAGAGCGGTCCTGAGCTGCCATCTACCAAATTGGAAACCCTCGGGCTATTGGACTTTATCCTGCACTAAACGTTACTCCCTTTACCCTGTATCTGTACACTGTGGACGGTTCGATTGTAATCATGTGCTGAGTTTCCACTGACTGGTTAGCAAGCAACAAAAGTTTTTTGCTGTACCTCAGTACACATTACATTAAACTAAACTCAACTGCCTTGGTTGTACGAGGGACATTGGACTTTGTTTATGTTTTTTGGACTACATTTTTAAATTTTATTTTATTGAATGTTTAAATTTGGGAGAAGGCCGGAAAGGGGTACTGATTGAGAATGATCAGCCATGATCACATTGAATGGTGGTGCTGGCTCGAAGCACCGAATGGCCTCCTCCTGCACCTATTGTCTATTGTCTATGTTGTTTTTAATTATGGTATCTACTGAGTACTATGTTTACATAATTGTTGTGCTGCTGCAAGTAAGAATGTCATTTTTTCGAATAAAATAATTTCGAATGTTGTTAATATGAAGCTGATCCCTGACTCAAACTTAATAATACTGGGAATATTAGAAACAGATCAATTAATAACAATGAATCAAAGAATTTTTATTGATTATAGTTTAATAATTGGGAAAAAATTAATATTGAAATTCTGGAAAGGTCCTACATCCCCCACAATTAAAATGTGGATTACAGGAATGTCGGAGACACTTCATCTGGAAAGATTGAGACTTGTACTAATGGACAGGTTGAATCTTTTCAGCGGAATATGGTCTCCATTTATTGCATATTTAAAGGGTCAAAATGGCTTGGTGCGAGGACCTGACTGTGGCCTGAATAATGGAATGGAGGAAGAATTATGTATAATAAATCATTGATATATCTCCAATGATAGACAACTTTTTTAATACTCCATTCATTTCTCCAATTTGGATTTCTTATTTTTATTTTATTTTTCTCTATCTTTCCCTCTCTGGAAAAAAAGTATAGAAATATATAAGACATAATTGTTAATATTAATAATATTACGAATGTATGTGATAAGTATATTTTATTAATATGTACTTATGTTTAATAAAAATATTTATCAAAAAAAAGAATGTCATTTTTTTTAGATTTCGAGATACAGCGCAGAAACAGGCCCTTCGGCCCACCAGGAACGCGCCGCCCAGCGACCCCCGCACACTAACACTATCCTACACACACTAGGGACAATTTTTACATTTTACGCAGTCAATTAACCTACAAACCTGTACGTCTTTGGAGTGTGGGAGGAAACCGAATATCTCGGAGAAAACCCACGCGGGTCACGGGGAGAACGTACAAACTCCGTACAGACGGCGCCCGTAGTCAGGTTCGAACCTGAGTCTCAGGCGCTGCATTCGCTGTAAGGCGGCAACTCTACCGCTGCGCCACCGCGCCGCCGTTGTGCCATTTTGGAACATATGACAACAAAAATACTCTTCACTCTGCACCGGATGTAATTTAAACACTGAAGATGCAACACCAAACGAAATAAAATGGGAGGTTTTGAACTAAGCTTCCGCGCCAGAAATCTTCTCCGTCCAAAATGGAAAACATGGATGTTAAGGTTCACAACCAAAGCAACAACAAACGACAGACAAAGACTTATGACGGGGCAGACAACAATTGGTTTGGTGAGTAGGCAATGCAAACATTTCCAGGTAAATCACCCCCATGCCAAGTTACCTGTCTGCTCTGTGGCCATGACTGATGGAGATCACCGGGCGGATTAGAGGCAGAAAAACAAAGGCAAAATGCATACTTTTAGTTTAGTTTAGTTTAGTTTAGAGATACAGCGCGGAAACAGGCCCTTTCGGCCCACCGGGTCCGTGCCGACCAGCGATCCCCACACATTAACACCGTCCTACACCCACTAGGGACAATTTTTACATTTACCAAGCCAATTCACCGACAAACCGGTACGTCTTTGGAGTGTGGGAGGAAACCGAAGATCTCGGAGAAAACCCACGCGGGTCACGGGGAGAACGTACAAACTCCGTACAGACAGCACCCGTAGTCGGGATCGAACCCGGGTCTCCGGCGCTGCATTCGCTGTAAGGCAGCAACTCTACCGCTGCGCCCATACTTTTAAGAACTTCAAACTTATTGGGCCACCGCAAAGCTAGCATTTATTTCGAGAGTACTAAAATATAAAAACAGGGATATACAGTATAATGCTGAGGCTTAATAAGGTGCTAGTCAGGCAGGAGGAAGGATGTGTGTGGAAGGATGTGCTGGCTCTGGAGAGGGTCCAGAGGAGGTTTACGAGAATGATCCTAGGAATGAGTGGGTTAACATATGATGAGCGTTAGTCGGCACTGGGCCTGTACTCGCTGGAGTTTAGATGGACGAGGGGGACCTCATTGAAACATACAAAATAATGAAAGGCCTGGATAGAGTGGATGTGGAGAGGATGTTTCCACTAGTGGGAGAGTCCAGGACCAGAGGCTGCAGCCTCAGAATAAAAGGATGTACCTTTGGGAAGGAAATGAGCAGGAATTTCTTTAGTCAGAGGGTGGTGAATCTGTGGAATTCATTGCCACAGACGGCTGTGGAGGCCAAGTCAGTGGATATTTTTAAGATGGAGATTGACAGATTCTTGATTAGTGCGGGTGTCAGGGGTTATGGGGAGAAGGCAGGAGAATGGGGTTAGGAGGGAGAGATAGATCAGCCATGATTGAATAGCAGAGTAGACGTGATGGGCCGAATGGCCTAATTCTGCTCCTACAACCTATGAAGTGACAAAGACACATAGTATTGGTGGTTGGGTACTGACATGGATAGAAAATTGGTTGGCAGATAGAAAGTAAAGAGTGGGAATAAATGTGTCCCTTTCAGAATGGCAGGCAGTGACTAGTGGGGTACCGCAAGGCTCGGTGCTGGGACCGCAGCTATTTACAATATACATTAATGACTTGGATGAAAGGATTAAAAGTACCATTAGCAAATTTGCAGATAACACAAAGATGGTTGCAGTGTGAACTGTGAGGAAGATGCTATGAGGTTGCAGGGTGACTTGGACAGGTTGTGTGAGTGGGCGGATGCATGGCAGATGCAGTTTAATGTGGATAAGTGTGAGGTTATCCACTTTGGTGGTAAGAATAGGAAGGCAGATTATTATCTGAATGGTGTCAAGTTAGGAAAAGGGGACATACACCGAGATCTGGGTGTCCTAGTGCATCAGTTACTGAAAGGAAGCATGCAGGTACATCAGGCAGTGAAGAAAGCCAATGGAATGTTGGCCTTCATAACAAGAGGAGTTGAGTATAGGAGAAAAGAGGTCCTTCTGCATTTGAACAGGGCCCTAGTGAGACCGCACCTGGAGTACTGTGTGCAGTTTTGGTCTCCAAATCTGAGGAAAGATATTCTTGCTATTGAGGGCGTGCAGCGTAGGTTTACTAGGTTAATTCCCGGAATGGCGGGACTATCATATGTTGAAAGATTGGAGCGACTAGGCTTGTATACACTGGAATTTAGAAGGATGAGAGGAGATCTTATCGAAACGTATAAGATTATTAAGAGGTTGGACACGTTAGAGGCAAGAAACATGTTCCCAATGTTGGGGGAGTCCAGAACCAGGGGCCACAATTGCACAGAAAGTAAAATGTGCAATTCTGCCATGGAGTAACACGTCACATTCCCATCTGGTACACGTGAGATACTGGATGTGACAGATACACAGAATTTACCTCCAGTGTTATCATTTAATGCATTGAATGCATTCAAGAGAGAGCTAGATAGAGCTCTTAAGGATAGCGGAGTCAGGGGGTATGGGGAGAAGGCAGGAACGGGGTACTGATTGAGAATGATCAGCCATGATCACATTGAATGGTGGTGCTGGCTCGAAGGGCCGAATGGCCTACTTCTGCACCTATTGTCTATTGTCTATTGACGGAATAACTTTAAGGCTGAAAAACATGATCGGGTCCACACTCGTCTTCCAAGCCCCCAAAACCTTCACCAATACCAATTACATCCTGTTTGAGTTCACCTCATTAACTGGCAACTGCTCTAGTCCATCATATGAGGAAAGATTGAGGGACTGTCACATGAGGAAAGATTGAAAAGACTGGGCTTGTATTCACTGGAGCTTAGAATGATGAGAGGGGACCTTATAGAAATATAAAATTATAAAAGGACTGGACAAGCTAGATGCAGGAAAAATGTTCCCAATGTTGGGGGAGTCCAGAACCAGGGGCCACAGTCTTAGAATAAAGGGGAGGCCATTTAAAACTGAGGTGAGAAGAAACTTTTTCACCCAGAGAGTTGTGAATTTGTGGAATTCTCTGCCACAGAGGGCAGTGGTGGCCAAATCACTGGATGGATTTAAGAGAGAGTTAGATAGAGGTCTAGGGGATAGTGGAATCAAGGGATATGGGGAGAAGGCAGGCACGGGTTGCTGATTGTGGATGATCAGCTATGATCATGATGAATAGCGGTGCTGGCTCGAAGGGCTGAATGGCCTCCTCCTGCGCCTATTTTCTATGTTTCTATCATCCTTTCTGCTGTCTTTAACTATAATGCTCCGAATTGCTTCTAAATATATAGTCGTACAGCGTGGAAACAGGCTCATCAGCCCAAGGCCCAAACTGACCAATATGTCCCATCTACACTAGTCCCATCTGCCTGTGTTTGGTCCATATCCCTCCAAACCTGTCCTATCCAAATACCTGTCAAATTTGTTCTTAAATATTGCAATTGTCCCAGCCTCAACTACCTCCTCTGGCAGCCTGTTCCGTACACCCACCACCCTTTGTGTGTAAAAGTCACCCTTCAGGTTCCCATTAAAGCTTGTCCCCTTCACCTTAAACCTATGTTGTCTGGTTCTCGATTCCCCTACCCTGGGCAAGATACTCTGTGTGTCTACGTGACCTATTCCTCTCATGATTTTGTGCACCTCTATAAGATCACCCCTCATCCTCCTGCGCTCCATGGAATAGAGTCCCAGCCAGCTCAACCCAGTAGCTCAGACCCTCGAGTCCTGGCAACGTCCTCGTAAATCTGCTCTGTGAACCTTTTCCAGCTTGACAACATTCTTTCCTTTAACATGTTGCCCAGAACAGAACACAATATCAGAGCATATTATGCGCACATTTTAAAAAAGGTGCATTCAATTTCATTTTAAAAATGAAATCCAGTACAAATCCTGTGCACTGCATTAGGTTCTCAAATACAACTTGCAAGCTAAGATTTGGCTTTGTACTCACCTTCGAGTGAATGAGAAATGAGCAGAGGCACTGGGAGAGAAATTTCTTGGGCTGTCTTGCGGGCTGTTTCCTGCTAAAGAGATGAACATCTTTTCACCAATGTATATAAACCACGAGAAGAACAGTTAGAACATGAAATCGATTGCAATTTTATTTTATGTCATGGTTATTCTTGCACTAAACGTTATTCCCTTTATCATGTATCTGTAGACTGTGGATTGCTTGATTGTAAACAATAGACAATAAACAATAGGTGCAGGAGGAGGCCATTCGACCCTTCGAGCCAGCACCGCCATTCAATGTGATCATGGCTGATCATTCTCAATCAGTACCCCGTTCCTGCCTCCTCCCCATACCCCCATAGTCTTTCTGCTGACTGGTTAGCACGCAACAAAAGCTTTTCACTGGACCTCGGTAACAGGTGACAATAAACTAAGCTAACTAACTAAGTAGGTATAAAAAGGATCTATTAAAATAAAGGCTCTAAGTAGGTATAAAAAGGATCTATTACACTGGAATTTAGAAGGATGAGAGGGGATCTTATCGAAACGTATAAGATTATTAAGGGGTTGGACACTTTAGAGGCAGGAAACATGTTCCCAATGTTGGGGGAGTCCAGAACAAGGGAACACAGTTTAAGAATAAGGGGTAGGCCATTTAGAACGGAGATGAGGAAAAACTTTTTCAGTCAGAGAGTTGTGAATCTGTGGAATTCTCTGCCTCAGAAGGCAGTGGAGGCCAATTCTCTGAATGCATTCAAGAGAGAGCTGGATAGAGCTCTTAAGGATAGTGGAGTGAGGGGGTATGGGGAGAAGGCAGGAACGGGGTACTGATTGAGAATGATCAGCCGTGATCGCATTGAATGGCGGTGCTGGCTCGAAGGGCCGAATGGCCTACTCCTGCATTTATTGTCTATTGGCAGTTAACCGAATAATGAAAAGCCTGCATAAGAGTGGATGTCAAGTCAAGTCAAGTCAATTTTATTTGTATGGCACATTTAAAAACAACCCACGTTGACCAAAGTGCTGCACATCTGATTAGGAAAAAAAAGAAACATACAGTGGAGAGGATGTTTCCACTAGTGGGAGAGTCTAGAACTAGAGGGCACAGCCTCTGAATAAAAGGACGTACGTTTAGAAAGGAGATAAGGAGGAATTTCTTTAGCCAGCGGGTGCTGAATCTGTGGAATTCACTGCCACAGACAGCTGTGGAGGCCAAATCCTTAGGTATTTCTAAAGTGAAGATTGATAGGTGTAGGAAAGAACTGCAGATGCTGGTTTAAATTGAAGATAGACACAAAGTGCTGGAGTAACTCAGCGGAACAGGCAGCATCTCTGGAGAGAAGGAATGGGTGACGTTTCGGGTCGAGTCCCTTCTTTATACTGATTAGTAAGGGCGTCAAAGGTTAGGGGGTGACGGCAGGAGGTTGGGATTGAGAGGGAAAAATAGATCAGTCGTGGTCGAATGGTGGAGCAGACACGATGGGCCGAATGGCCCAATTCTGCTCCTATGTCTCATGGTCTTAAAATCGCAATTTCCATAACTTACATTTCATTCAGGAAAAAAAATACCCGACCAGCCAAAGTTTGCAGGGTGGACCTGATAGAAGTATATAAAATTATAGCACATCGACAGTCAGAAACCTTTTCCCAGGATGGAGAAATAAAATACTAGAGGGCATAGCTTTAAGATGAGAGGGACAAAGTTTAAAGGAAAAATGGACACAAAATGCTGCAGTAACTCAGCGGGTCAGGCAGCATCTCAGCTTAGTTTATTGTCAGGTGTACCGAGGTACAGTGAAAAGCTTTTGTTGCGTGTTATCCGGTCAGCGGAAAGACAGCACACGATTACAGTCCAGCCAACCGAAGTGCGTAGATACATGATAAATGGTACAGTATTTAGCGCAAGATTAAGTCTTTAGACGGTTAGAGTTACAGTATGGAAACAGGCCCTTCAGCCCACCGAGTCCGTGCCAACCAATGCTCACCCAGTACAGATCAGATATTGGAGCAGAAGCTTAAAAGGGCGGCACGGTGGCGCAGCGGTAGAGTTGCTGCCTTACAGCGAATGTAGCGCCGGAGACTCAGGTTCGATCCTGACTACGGGCGCCGTCTGTACGGAGTTTGTACGTTCTCCCCGTGACCTGCGTGGGTTTTCTCCGAGATCTTCGGTTTCCTCCCACACTCCAAAGACGTGCAGGTATGTAGGTTAATTGACTGGGTAAATGTTTAAAAAAATTGTCCCTAGTGTGTGTAGGATAGTGTTAATGTGCGGGGATGGCTGGGCGGCGCGGACTCGGTGGGTCGAAGGGCCTGTTTCCGCGCTGTATCTCTAAATCTAAAACATCTAAGAGTGGAGCGAATATAACGAGTGATTGCAGACCCACATCTGGGACCAGCTCGCAGAGAGTCGCTGGCTTGGGCGCCATCTTGGAATCTAATGTTCAGAGATGCTGCCTGACTCGCTGAGTTACTCCAGCACTTTGTGTCCTTATTTGTAAACCAGCGTCTGCAGTTCTTTGTTTCTGAAGTTTAAAGGAAATGTCCTGCCACAGTCCAAAGACGTACAGGTTTGTAGGTTAATTGGCTTGGTAAGTGCAGTAAAAATTGTCCCTATTGGGATTAGGATAGTGTTGAAGTCAAACAGGTAAAGTCTGATCATAAATGCAGTGACAAGATGTCCAGGTAAACTGCTTGCCTTTGGCTGCTTTCAGCCATGGTGGTGCAGCGGTAGAGTTGCTGCCTCACAGCGCCGGAGACCCGGGTTTGATCCCGACTACGGGTGCTGTCTGTACGGAGTTTGTACGCTCTCCCCGTGACCTGCGTGGGTTTTCTCCGGTTTCCTCCCACATTCTAAAGACGTGCAGGTTTGTGTTAGAAAAGAACTGCAGATGCTGGTCTAAACCATAGACACAAAATGCTAGAGTAACTCAGCGGGACAGGCAACATCTGTGGATTTCTCTGCCACAGAGGGCAGTGCCATTCATTGTGATCATGGATGATCATCCACAATCAGTAACCCGTGCCTGCCTTCTCCCCATATCCCTTGATTCCACTAGCCCCTAGAGCTCTATCTAACTCTCTCTTAAATTCATCCAGTGATTTGGCCTCCACTGCCCTCTGTGGCAGAGAATTCCACAAATTCACAACTCTCTGGGTGAAAAGGTTCCTCAGTTTTAAATGGCCTCCCCTTTATTCTAAGACTGTGGCCCCTGGTTCTGGACTCCCCCAGTACTGCACGGTTTAGCTACCTCGGTGGGTTCTCTGGGCACTGGCAAGTGTACAGGGTGAAAGTTTATCCACCATATCAACCAAACACAAAGTGTTTATTTGGATTTCTTAATAACTTGGAGGCTCTTGAGTTTCTGTGAGGCTTCCAAGAATAATCTGTTCAAATATAATAAAGCACAACTCACTCTGGGCATGAGGAATAAGCACGTCTGCCAAAGCAAGCAATTTCCTCCAGTGTCTTAATATGGAGGGTGAATTGAAAGCATAACTCGCCAATTAGTTTGGTTTGGTTTAGAGGGAGTGTGGAAACAGGTCATTCGGCCCGGCAAGTCCATGCTGACCATCGATCACCACCAGTTCACAGTAGTTGAATGTAATCCCACTTTTGTACCCTCTTCCCTACACTAGGACTGCCACCAGTCCCGTATTGCTATTGAGGGCGTGCAGCGTAGGTTTACTAGGTTAATTACCGGAATGGCGGGACTGTACTATGTTGAAAGACTGGAGCGACTAGGCTTGTATCCACTGGAATTTAGAAGGATGAGAGGGGATCTTATCGAAACGTATAAGATTATTAAGGGGTTGGACACGTTAGAGGCAGGAAACATGTTCCCAATGTTGGGGGAGTCCAGAACAAGGGGCCACAGTTTAAGAATAAGGGGTAGGCCATTTAGAACTGAGATGAGGAAAAACTTTTTCAGTCAGAGAGTTGTGAATCTGTGGAATTCTCTGCCTCAGAAGGCAGTGGAGGCCAATTCTCTGAATGCATTCAAGAGAGAGCTAGATACAGCTCTTAAGGATAGCGGAGTCAGGGGGTATGGGGAGAAGGCAGGAACGGGGTACTGATTGAGAATGATCAGCCATGATCACATTGAATGGCGGTGCTGGCTCGAAGGGCCGAATGGCCTCCTCCTGCACCTATTGTCTATTGTCTATTAGCCGGGACATCCCGTATTTTGGGCTAAATTAGTTTGTCCCGTACGGGACCGTCCTTGTCCCGTATCAGTAGGGTTGCCAACTTCCTCACTCCCAAAGAAGCGACAAAGGGTGACGTCACCGCCCCGCGCCCCACGTGATCTCGACCAGCCAGCGTCCACGTGCTCCCGCTCCACCAACGCCATTGTTGGGGCGGGAGCACGTGGCCGCGGGCTGGGCGAGGTCACGTGGCGCGTGGGGGCGGTGACGTCACCTTGTCCCGTAATTGGGAGTAAGGAAGTTGGCAACCCTAGCCTACACACTAAGGGCAATTTACAGAGGCCAATCAATCTACAAATCCACTCCCCTTTATTCTTAGACTGTGGCCCCCTGGTTCTGGACTATCCCAACATTGGGAGCATTTTTCCTGCATCTAGCTTGTCCAGTCCTTTTATAATTTTACACGTAACGGTTCCGGGACAAACTCCAAACTCCAAACTCCGCAATTGGCTTATTGACCTTTAATAGGAAGTTGGAGGAGATAACCTCAGTGGGAGGTTATTGAGGAAACAACCTTCTATCAGGTCTCCCGCCCTTCAGGCTCTGACAAGCCAAAGAAAACAAGTGTGTCGGAACTCTACTTATCGCTAATATTCTCCAATCCAATAGACAATAGACAATAGGTGCAGGAGGAGGCCATTCGGCCCTTCGAGCCAGCACCACCATTCAATGTGATCATGGCTGATCATTCTCAATCAGTACCCCGTTCCTGCCTTCTCCCCACACACCCTGACTCCGCTATCCTTAAGAGCTCTATCTAGCTCTCTCTTGAATGCATTCAGAGAATTGGCCCCCACTGCCTTCTGAGGCAGAGAATTCCACAGATTCACAACTCTCTGGCTGAAAAGTTTTTCCTCATCTCAGTTCGAAATGGCCTACCCCTTATTCTTAAACTGTGGCCCCTTGTTCTGAATCCAGGCAGCATTCAATCCCCTTCACCACCCTCTGCAAAGCCTCCACATCCTTCCAGTATTAGGACGACCAGAACTGCACATGTGCAGACATGTGAGACAGGACATAGGTCTAACATGGGTTTAAAGGTGAGGGGGGAAAGATTCAATAGGAATCTGAGGGGTAACCTTTTTCACACAAAGGGTAGTGGGTGTATGGAACGAGCTGCCAGAGGAGGTAGTTGAGGCAGGGACTGTCGTAACATTTAATGTAAGAAAATAACTGCAGATGCTGGTACAAATCGAAGGTATTTATTCACAAAATGCTGGAGTAACTCAGCAGGTCGGGCAGCATCTCAGGAGAGAAGGAATGGGTGACGTTTCGGGTCGAGACAGGTTTCGAGGGATTTGGGCCAAATGCAGGCAGGTGGGACTCGTGGTGGTGGCTATTCCTCGAGGTCGAGGATGATGGTCTACGTTCCTTCACAGAACGAAGACGCTTGTGCGTGCGTTTGTTCAACGTGTGCTTGATGTTGCACTCCAAGAAGCACACGGTCCTTCACAAATCAATCAACTCATTCCAAGACGACTGGAGCTGATAGATCCGTTGCAGCCTTCATCCGCCTTCACAGCCGTTGAGTTCAAGATAACTTCCAGAACCAGGGGCCACAGTTTAAGAATAAGGGGTAGGCCATTTAGAACTGAGATGAGGAAAAACTTTTTCAGTCAGAGAGTTGTGAATCTGTGGAATTCTCTGCCTCAGAAGGCAATGGAGGCCAATTGTCTGAATACATTCAAGAAAGAGCTAGATAGAGCTCTTAAGGATAGCGGAGTCAGGGGGTATGGGGAGAAGGCAGGAACGGGGTACTGATTGAGAATGATCAGCCATGATCACATTGAATGGCGGTGCTGGCTCGAAGGGCCGAATGGCCTCCTCCTGCACCTATTGTCTATTGTCTAACATCCTCTCCACATCCACTCTATCCAAGCCTAGTAAGACTGACTCTAAGACATCTTTCTTGAAATACTAGCGTTGGGTCAATACACACAAGTGAAAACGGAGATAAATAATATTTGCAGTGAATTTAAATTGCCGGTTTGGTCCGCATTTTCAATTGTCAAGCATTTGAGGGCTAACTTAACCACGATAACAAGGAGAGATGGAAGCAGCAATTACTGTATAGATCAATAAACACACAGCCTCTGCTGTTGTTGTTGGCAAGACAGGTCCAATTTAAACCAGCTTCATGCCCAAGAACAGACAATCCCTGCTGCCAAAGAAAATATTTTTATTTTCCTGATTTTCGCTTCCCCTTCCTTTGTAACCAAATGCAAGGCAGTCCATGCAGAGATTAAACAGACTTGTTATTTTTAAATAATATTGATAATTCTTCGTAAAATGGGTTAGTTCCAGACACGCTTTACTTCATTTACAAATTCTCTGAATTTTTAGTCAGAGTCATGGAGTCTTACAGCGTGGAAACAGGCCCATCGGCCCAGTTTAAGAATAAGGGGGAGGCCATTTAGAACAGAGACGAGGAAAAACATTTTCACTCAGAGAGTTGTGAAGCTGTGGAATTCTCTGCCACAGAAGGCAGTGGAGGCCAATTCTCTGGATGCTTTCAAGAGAGAGTTAGGTAGAGCTCTTAATGATAGCGGAGTCAGGGGGTATGGGGAGAAGGTAGGAACGGGGTACTGATTGAGAATGATCAGCCACGATCACAGTGAATGGCGGTGCTGGCTCGAAGGGCCGAATGGCCTACTCCTGCACCTATTGTCTATTGTCTATAACTTGCCCACCTGACTAGCATGTCCCATCTACATGGGTCCCATCTGCCTATGTTTGGCCCATATCCCTCCAAACCCGTCCTATCCATGTACCTGTCAAAATGTCTTTTTAATGTTGTGATAGTACCTGCCTCAACTACCTCCTGCAGCATATGTTCCATACACCCACCACCCTTTGTGTAAAGAGGTAACCCTCAGCTTCCTATTAAATCTTTTCCCCCTCACCTTAAACCTATGTCCTCTGATTCTTGATTCCCCTACTCTGGGTAAAAGGCTCAACTAGCCTAGTCCCCTTATGATTTTATACATCTCTATAAGATGTGCATCTATCTATTCAAATCTATTTTTATAAAGCATCTCATAAGTTCATGTTCATGTGATAGGAGCAGAATAGGCCATTTGGCAAATAAAGTCTACTCCACCATTCAATCATGGCTGATCTATCTCTCCTTCTCAACCGCCTTCTCTCCATTACCCCTGACACCCGTATTAATGAAGAACTATCTATATCTGCCTTAAAAATATCCACGGCCTCCACAGCCTTCTGTGGCAATGAATTCCACAGATCCCTCTGACTAGGGTTGCCAACTGTCCCGTATTAGCCGAGACATCCCGTATTTTGGGCTAAATTGGTTTGTCCCGTACGGGACCACCCTTGTCCCGTACGGGAACACCCTTGTCCCGTATTAGGCCCAGGGGGTGCTATAGGCCCAGACACTGTAGGCCCGGATGCTGTAGGCGCAGACACTGTAGGCCCGGACAGCGTAGGTGCGGGCAGTGTAGGTCCGGAGGCCCGGGCGCCGCATAACGGAGGTTGCCTAGACAATAGGTGCAGGAGGAGACCATTCGGCCCTTCGAGCCAGCACCGCCATTCAATGTGATCATGGCTGATCATCCACAATCAGTACCCCGTTCCTGCCTTCTCCCCATACCCTCTGACTCCACTATCCTTAAGAGCTCTATCTAGCTCTCTCTTGAATGCATTCAGAGAATTGGCCTCCACTGCCTTCTGAGGCAGAGAATTCCACAGATTTACAACTCTCTGACTGAAAAAGTTTTTCCTCATCTCCGTTCTAAATGGCCTACCCCTTATTCTTAAACTGTGGCCCCTTGTTCTGGACTCCCCCAACATTGGGAACATGTTTCCTGCCTCTAACGTGTCCAACCCCTAAATAATCTTATATGTTTCAATAAGATCCCCTCTCATCCTTCTAAATTCCAGTGTATACAAGCCTAGTGTGTGTATAAACTTAAGAACAGGAAGATCTGCCTGAATGAAACACAAAGCACGACAGGGTGGTGCAGCGGTAGAGTTGCTGCCTTACAGCGCCAGAGACCCACGTCCGGTCCTGGGTGCCGACTGTACGGAGTTTGTATGTTCTCCCCGTGACCTGCGTGGGTTTTCTCCGGGTGCTCCGGTTTCCTCCCACACCCCAAAGACGTACAGGCTTGTAGGTTAATTGGCTTTGGTTAAAGAAAATGGTAAACTGTCCCTAGTGTGTAGGATAGTGCTAGTGTACGGGATGATCGCTGGTTGGCGTGGATTTGCTGGGCCGAACGGCCTGTTAGAAACATAGAAAACAGGTGCAGGAGGAGGCCATTTGGCCCTATGAGCCAGCACCTCATAACCCTGTTTCCACGGTGTATCTCTAAAACGAAAAACATTTTAATGTACACGTTAAAATGTACACGTGACACTAATAATAAACCTGGACTTGACCTAATACCGTCCAAATTAACTAAATAGGAATCTGAGGGGTAACTTTTTCCACACAAAGGGTGGTGGGTGTATGAAACGAGTTAACAGAGGAATATAAGAAAATAACTGCAGATGCTGGTACAAATCGATTTATTCACAAAATATTCACAAAATGCTGGAGTCAATAGACAATAGACAATAGACAATAGGTGCAGGAGTAGGCCATTCAGCCCTTCGAGCCAGCACCGCCATTCAATGCGATCATGGCTGATCACTCTCAATCAGTACCCCGTTCCTGCCTTCTCCCCATACCCCCTCACTCCGCTATCCTTAAGAGCTCTATCCAGCTCTCTCTTGAAAGCATCCAACGAACTGGCCTCCACTGCCTTCTGAGGCAGAGAATTCCACACCTTCACCACTCTCTGACTGAAAAAGTTCTTCCTCATCTCCGTTCTAAATGGCCTACCCCTTATTCTTAAACTGTGGCCCCTTGTTCTGGACTCCCCCAACATTGGGAACATGTTTCCTGCCTCTAATGTGTCCAATCCCCTAATTATCTTATATGTTTCAATAAGATCCCCCCTCATCCTTCTAAATCCCAGTGTATACGAGTCGACCCGAAACGTCACCCATTCCTTCTCTCCCGAGATGCTGCCTGACCTGCTGAGTTACTCCAGCATTTTGTGAATAAATCGAGTTAACAGATGAGGTAGTTGAGGCAGGGACTATTGCAACATTTAAGAAACATTTAGACAGGTACATGGATAGGACAGGTTTAGAGGGATACTAGACCAAGTGGACCCGTTGGGCCCAAAGCACTCTTGCATTGGTACAGCACCCTCTTCTCCTCTCCTCCCCCTTCCCTCCCCCCTTCCCCCCCATTCCATCCCCCTTAACCCCCCTTATCCCCCCCTCCCTCCACCCCTCCCTCCCCCTGCCTCCTCCCCTCTCCTATCCCCTCCCTCTACCCTCCCTCCCCCTACCCCACCCCCTCTCCGCTCCATCCCCTTTCCCCCCACTTCATCCCCGTCAACTCCCCTATCCTCCCTATTCCCCCTCCCTCTCTCCCCCCCCCCCCCTCCACCCCCCTTCCTCCCTCCCTAGGAGATAGATTTAAACTTTAAAATGTGAATAACTTTAAAAATATAACACCGGTTTCAATGAAACTTCTTCCATCAGCACCAAAGGGACGACGGTGAGTAAGTTGGGCCTAAAAAATTGTCGCGCTATCGTGTACCGTTTTGGCTGTAGTTCAGGAACAAACAAACGAACAAACGAACAAGGGTTTTAGTATATAGATAGGTGGACCAAACACAGGCAGGTGGGACGAGTGTAGATAGGACATGTTGGCCGGTGTGAGCAAGTTGGGCCGAAGGGGCCTGTTTCTACGCTGTGTGACTCGATGCCAACAGATATTATGTGAAGTTTATAAAAGGATATTGGGGAATGAATGGACATCTGAGACAATATTGTCGTGAAAAAGCAAGAAAGTAAATCGTGCAATTCTGCCATGTCACATTCCCATCGGGTACACGTGAGATACTGGATGTGACAGATACACAGAATTTGCCTCCAGCGTTATCATTTAATGCATTGAATGCATTCAAGAGAGAGCTAGATAGAGCTCTTAAGGATCGCGGAGTCAGGGGGTATGGGGAGAAGGCAGGAACGGGGTACTGATTGAGAATGATCAGCCATGATCTCATTGAATGGTGGTGCTGGCTCGAAGGGCCGAATGGCCTCCTCCTGAACCTATTGTCTATTGTCTATTGCGGTGCACGTCTATTTAAGTAACAGGAAAAATCTGACTAACCTGGGGGAATAAAATGCGAAAAATCTGCCTGAATACATTAATTTAAGGTAGCCCAACACTAAATATGGGATCACTGTGACATTCCCCAAACTTGGACGGCACAGTGGCGCAGCGGTAGAGTTGCTGCCTTACAGCGAATGCAGCGCCGGAGACCCGGGTTCGATCCCGACCACGGGTGCTGTCTGTACGGAGTTTGTACGTTCTCCCCGTGACCTCGTGGGTTTTCTCCGGGGTTTCCTCCCACACTCCAGAGACGTACAGGTAATAATAATAAGAAATGTTATTTGTCATATGTAGGTTGTCACAGGGTCAACGATACAATGAAATGTATTTGACAAGACAACGGGTCACCTCAGCAGTAATATTCCAAGGATAAATAAGATTGAAAAAATGACATTAGTAAGGTAAAAAGACAATATTAAAAATAATCACCATATATGATGTGAAATGTGTTATGAGTTCAGAAGCCTGATGGCCTGATGGTAGAAACTGTTCTTAAGTCTGGCGGTACGTGCTGCCATACTCCTGTATCGTGCTGCCTGACGGTAACATGGAGAACAGCCTGCGTGCTGGGTGGATGTGGTCCTTGATGATGCCGCGTGCCTTCCGCAGGCACCGCTGGTAGAAAATGGCCGGGAGACAGTTGCCAGTAATGTGCTGTGCCGTCTTCACCACTAACTCTCTGTGGTGATTTGTGGCTGTGGGCCGAACAGTTCCCGTACCTGACTGTAATGCAGCCCGTCAGCAGGCTCTCGATGGTGCATCTGTAGAAGTTTGTGAGGATGCTGGCGTCCATGCCAAACTTCCTCAGTCTTCTCAGAAAAAAGAGCCACTGGTGGGGCCTTCTTTGTTATTGTGTCCGTGTGCAGTGTCCAGGAAAGATCCTCAGTGATGTGCACACCCAGGAACTTAAAGCTGCTGACCCTTTCAACCTCAGCATCACCGATGTGGATGGGGAGGTGTCCACTCCCCTGCTGTCTCCTGTAGTCCACCATCATCTCTTTAGTTTTGCTGACATTGAGCAAGAGGTTATTGTCCTGGCACCACCTGTTTAGTGCCTTTACCTCCTCTCTGTAGGCCGTCTCATTGTTGTCTGTGATGAGGCCCAAGATGGTCGTGTCGTCAGCAAACGTTAGGATGCTGTTTGAGCTGTGCTTAGCAGCACAGTCGTGCGTGAACAGGGAGTACAGGAGAGGACTGAGCACACAGCCCTGTGGTGTGCCTGTGTTGAGGATCAGTGAGGAAGAGGTGTAGCTGCCAATTCTCACCACCTGGGGCCTGCCCGTCAGGAAATCGAATATCCATCTGCAGATGGAGGTCTCCAGTCCAAGATCAAGGAGCTTGGGGACGAGTTTTGAGGGAATAATAGTGTTGAATGCCGAGCTGTAGTCAATAAAGAGCATTCTCACAGATATATTTCCTTTGTCCAGGTGGATGAACGCACTATGTATTGCCATGGCGATGGCATCGTCCGTGGCCCTGTTTGGTCTATATGCAAACTGAAGAGGGTCCAAGGTGTCACGGAGAGAGAGGAGCAGATGTGAGTTTTGACTAGTCGCTCGAAGCACTTCATGACGACTGATGTCAGTGCGACAGGACGGTAGCCATTTAAATGTATGCAGGTATGTAGGTTAATCGGCTTGGTAAATGTAAAAATGGTCCCCAGTGGGTGTAGGATAGTGTTAATGTGCGGGGATCGCTGGTCGGCGCGGACCCGGTGGGCCTGTTTCCGCGCTGTATCTCTAAAAAACTAAAACTCAAATGGCAAACGTTTTGCTGTCATCCCTACTATGCTAAATATAATGAGGACTGACGTGTTCACTGGACAAATGAAGAGTTTAGACCAAAGGGAAAATGAGCCACACAAGCAAAGCCTCGAGGGTAGCAGCATCTGGAGTGAAAGTCTTCTCATGCAGTGAGAAGTGCAGTAAATGGAACTGCACACAGATACAAAGGCATAAAGTGCTGGAGTAACTCATCAGGCCCGGCAGCATCTCTGAAGAACATGGATCTCCGTTGAACATTGACCCATTTGGGTGGCACGGTGGCGCAGCAGTAGAGTTGCTGCCTCAGAGCGCCAGAGACCCGGGTTCGATCCTGCTTGTCTGAACAGAGTTTGTACGTTCTTCCCGTGACCTGGGTGGGTTTTCTCCGGGTGCTCCGGTTTCCTCCCACTCTCCAAACATCAACAGGTTTGTAGGCGAATTGGGCTTCGGTGAAATTGTAAATTGTCCCTAGTGTAGGGCAGTGTTAATGTGTGGGGATCACTGGTCGGCGCGGACTCAGTGGGCCGAAGAGCTTGTTTCCTCACCGTATCTCTAAGCTAAACTAAAAATGAACAGGTGACGTTCCGGGTCGAGACTCTTAAGATAGTCCTTGCTGGGTGGCATCGGACAGTGAAAATGGGGTAGCAAAGTATATCTAATGGCCATCTTCTTTGCTGATGAAAGCTGTCTGTGGTGCAGCTGGTAGAGCCGCTACCTCACGGCACTAGTGACACGAGTTAAATCCTGACCTCGGGGTGCTGTCTGTGTGGAGTTTGCACGTTCTCCCTGTGACTGCGTGGGTTTCCTCCGGGTGCTCCGGTTTCCTCCCACATCTCAAAGACGAGCGGGTGTGTAGGTGAATTGGCCTCCGTAACTTGCCCCTTTCTCGTCCACTCCCCACACACTAGGAGCGGGATACAAGTGAAGTAACGTAGAACTAGTGTGGCTGAGGGTTCGGCATGGGCTTGGTGGGCCAAGGGTCCTGTTTCCATGCTGTACATTTAACCTGAAATCTCGGAAATAAGTAGCCCGCAAGTTAAAATCATCCTGTACAGTCGGGACAATTTCAACAGCTTACCAAAGCCAGTTACCCGACAAACCTGCACGTCTTTGGAGTGTATGGGAGGAAACCGGAGCGCCCGGGGAAAACCCACGCGATCACAAGGATAGAACACAAACTCCGTACAGGCAGCACCTGTAGTCGGGATCGAACCCGGGTCCCTGGTGCTGTAAGGCAACAACTCTACCGCTGTGCCACCGTGCCTTTCCTATCCATGTATGTATGCAATGAGGTGGTGGAAATAACATGTTGTCCATAAGAGATAGGAGCAGAATTAGGCCATTCGGCCCATCAAGTCTACTCCGCCATTCAATAATGGCTGATCTATCCCTCCCTCTCAAACCCATTCACCTGCCTTCTCCCATGACGCATGACACCCGTAAAAGGGTGTCAAATGAAGAAGGGTCTCGACCCGAAACGTCACCCATTCCTTCTCTCCAGAGATGCTGCCTGACCCGCTGAGTTACTCCAGCATTTTGTGTCTTCCATCAAGATTCGATCACTGCCTTAAAAATATCTATTGATGGCCTCCACGGCCGTCTGTGGCAATGAATTCCACAGATTCACCACCCTCTGACTGAAGATATTCCCCCTCATCTCCCTTCTAAAGGTACGTTGTCCTTTTATTCTGAGGCTGTGGCCTCTGATCCTAGACTCTCCCACTGGTGGAAACATCCTCTCCACATCCACTCTATCCAAGTGTGGTGCCGTGTTCACCATTTTCTACAACATGCTGATCGGACACCATGGACAATGGCCAGTTGACCCATTGGGTCCAATCTGACCAAAGTACAAGTGGTGCCCATCTCAATTCTACAACCAAGTTCCCTCACCAGGACGATGTACGTGAGGTGACAGTACTACAAGGATTTCACATTTCACAGTTTGAGGTCGTGTCTTCAATGTGCAAAACCAGCCACAACATTATGATCTGATGAGCCAAAACATTATGACCACCTGCCTAATATGCTGTTGGTCCTCCGTGTGCAGCCCCATACGCAGCAGGGTGCGATGCACTGTGTATTGTGACACATTCCTCCCGTGACCACCATTAACATTTTCTGTGACTTGTGCCACAGTCGACCTTCTGACGGTTCGGACCAGACGGGATAGCCTTCGTTGCCCTCGCACATCGATGAGCCTTGGGCGCCCAACACCCTGTCTGTCGCCGGTTTGTGGTTTGTCCCTCCTCGGACCACTGTCGGTTGGTACTCACCACTGCTGACCGGGAGCACCCCACAAGCCTTGCCATTTCAGAGATGCTCTGACCCAGTCGTCTGGCCATAATAATTTGGCCCTTGTCAAAGTCGCTCAGGTCTTTACTCCTGCCCATTTCCCCTGCATCCAACACATCAACTTCAAGAACTGCCTGTTCACTTGCTGCCTAATATATCCCACCCCTTGACAGGTGCCATTGTAACAAGATAACCATTGTTCACCTGTCAGTGGTCATAATGTTTTGGCTGATCGGTTTCTACACAGCGGCAATGAGACTCTACCGACAAGCCTTTAAGAGACACAAAATGTTGGACTCAGCAGGTCAGGCAGCATCTCTGAAGAAAAGGAATGGGTGACGTTTCGGGACGAGACATTTCTTCAGATTGCAAGACTGCGGCACGGTGGCGCAGCGGTAGAGTTGCTGCCTTACAGCGAATGCAGCGCCGGAGACTCAGGTTCGATCCTGACTATGGGCGCCGTCTGTACGGAGTTTGTACGTTCTCACCGTGACCTACGTGGGTTTTCTCCGAGATCTTCGGTTTCCTCCCACACTCCAAAGACGTACAGGTATGTAGGTTAATTGACTGGGTAATATGTAAAAAAATTGTCCCTAGTGTGTGTAGGATAGTGTTAATGTGCGGGGATCGCTGGTCGGCGCGGACTCGGTGGGCCGAAGGGCCTGTTTCCGCGCTGTATCTCTAAAATCTAAAAAAATAGACTTCAAACTTCTTCAGCAGCATGCAGAAGGGTTGCGACCCGAAACGCCACCTATTCCTTGGCTCCAGAGATGCTGCCTGACCCGCTGAGTTACTCCTGCATTCTCATGTTCATAAGTTCTCGGAGCAGAATGTGGCCATTCGGCCCATCGAGTCTACTCTGTTATTCCATTACGGCTGATCTATTTTGTGTCTATCCTTGGGGGAGGGGGGGTAAGTCAGCATCTGCACTTCCTTCCTACACAGCGTGCCTTTAAGTTGGGCTACTGAGCCCCACAATTTCAATACGATCAATAACACCTTGATGCGCAAGAAACAAGCCCACCTGTTAAAACACTCACACGCAGTGGGGGCGCACTATTATTTCGGCAGAGGGTAGTTTGTGTGTGTGTGTAAACCAGTGACCTTTGCCATTCATTCACTGCACACCGCGAATCACGTAGTCATATTCCAGGAGTCAAGGAGAAAGGTCAGTAGCCCGAGAACAGAAAAGGATTTTGCTCTCTCGGTGAAATTTTACAGCAGAACTAAATTAAATCCCTGGGCTCCTACCAGATTATTTACAGATCGGACAACTCAGTGGAACTTTGGACTGGAAACTGTTCACTGCCTGGAAAGGCCCACTAAATGAAGAGCCAAAGGATATTCTTAATCAACGAACAGCTGTTGAAAAATTCTACAGGGCATGAGGCCGTGGAATCTGTCCGTACTTGATTACATATGGTCTAGGAGGTCTACCTAGCTCATTGGAGACCCTCGGACTATCTTTGATCGGACTTCACTGGCTTTATTTTGCACTGAACGTTATTCCCCTTGTCATGTATCTGCACACTGTGGATTGCTCGATTGTAATCATGTATTGTCTTTCTGCTGTCTTGTCTAGCATGTGACTTGTGACTTATAAACTAAACTCAAACTCAGTGTTAAGGTCATGGGGAAAGAGGAAGGAGGAAATTTGGAGGGGGAAACATATCAAAAGTAAAATAATTGGGAATTTGAGATTTACATCAGGAGAGGGGGGGGGTTAAAGAATTTTGGCAGGTCACATGGGCTAATTTGTAACGAGAGAGAACCAAGAACCAGAGGACATGGGTTTAAAGTGAGAGGGGAAAGATTTAGTAGGAACCTGAGGGACAACTTTTTTACATAAAGGGTGGTGGGTGTATGGAACAATAGACAATAGACAATAGGTGCAGGAGGAGGCCATTCGGCCCTTCGAGCCAGCACCGCAATTCAATGTGATCATGGCTGATCATTCTCAATCAGTACCCCGTTCCTGCCTTCTCCCCATACCCCCTGACTCCGCTATCCTTAAGTATAAGAAAATAACTGCAGATGCTGGTACAAATCGATTTATTCACAAAATGCTGGAGTAACTCAGCAGGTCAGGCAGCATCTCGGGAGAGAAGGAATGGGTGACGTTTCGGGTCGAGACCCTTCTTCAGACTGATGTCGGGGGTGGGACAAAGGAAGGATATAGGTGGAGACAGGAAGATAGAGGGAGATCTGGGAAGGAGGAGGGGAAGGGAGGGACAGAGGAGCTATCTGAAGTTGGAGAAGTCGACGTTCATACCACCGGGCTGCAAACTGCCCAGGCCAAATATGAGGTGCTGCTCCTCCAATTTCCGGCGGGCCTCACTATGGCACTGGAGGAGGCCCATGACAGAGAGGTCAGACTGGGAATGGGAGGGGGAGTTAAAGTGCTGGGCCACCGGGAGATCAGTTACGTTAATGCGGACCGAGCGCAGGTGATCAGCGAAGCGATCACCGAGCCTGCGCTTGGTTTCGCCGATAGAAATAAGTTGACATCTAGAGCAGCGGATGCAATAGATCTTTTTTAGGTGAACCTCTGTCTCACCTGGAAGGACTGTTTGGGTCCTTTGATGGAGTTGAGGGGGGAGGTAAAGGGACAGGTGTTGCATCTCATGCGGTTGCAAGGGAAAGTGCCCGGGGTTGAGGTGGTTTGGGTAGGAAGGGTCTTAAGAGCTCTATCCAGCTCTCTCTTGAATGCATTCAGAGAATTGGCCTCCACTGCCTTCTGAGGCAGAGAATTCCACAGATTCACAACTCTCTGACTGAAAAAGTTTTTCCTCATCTCAGTTCTAAATGGCCTACCCCTTATTCTTAAACTATGGCCCCTTGTTCTGGACTCCCCCAACATTGGGAACATGTTTCCTGCCTCTAACGTGTCCAACCCCTTAATAATCTTATACGTTTCGATAAGATCTCCTCTCATCCTTCTAAATTCCAGTGTATACAAGCCTAGTCGCTCCAGTCTTTCAACATATGATAGTCCCGCTATTCCGGGAATTAACCTAGTAAACCGACGCTGCACGCCCTCAAACGAGCTCCAAGATTTTCGGTTTCCTTCCACACTCCAAAGACATGCAGCTTTGTAGGTTAATTGGCATGGTGTATGTGTAAATCGTCCCTAGTGTGTCAGTGTGCGGGGATCGCTGGTCGGCGCGGACTTGGTGGGCCGAAGGGCCTGTTTCCGCGCTTGTTCTCTAAACTAAGGAGGTAGTTGAGGCAGGGACGATGACAAACATTCGATCAGTTCATAAGTGATAGAAGCAGAAATAGGCCATTCGGCCCATCAAGTCTACTCCGCCATTCAATCATGGCTGATCTATCTCTCCCTCCAAACCCCGTTCTCCTGCCTTCTCCCCACAACCCCTGACACCCGCACTAATCCCGTATCCCGTCGTTGTTGGAGCAAAATTAGACCATTCGGCCCATCAAGGTCAGGATTGAACCTGTGTCTCTGGCAAGGTGAGGTAGAGGATCTTCCCCTCCGCCCATCTATGTTTTAGCCCTCCCTGTTTCAATTATATTTCTCAAATCTATGCCTGGAGAACGTGTGATTTAAACTGTACAGCAAAGAAACAGAAGGAAGACACAAAATGCTGGAGTAACTCAGCGGGTCAGGCAGCATCTCTGGAGAGAAGGAATGGGTGACGTTTCGGGTCGAGACCCTTCTTCAGTCTGAAGAAGGGTCTCGACCCGAAACGTCACCCATTCCTCCTCCTCTCCTGAGATGCTGCCTGACCCGCTGAGTTACTCCAGCATTTTGTGAATAAAACTTCTTCGGACTGATGTCAGGGGAAATAATAGCCATAATTTCACCGCTTGGATACAATCTCCTCGATGCTCCTGATAGGGGTACGAGCCATATGTGCGGCAAGAGTCCCAAGACAGGGAGCACTTGAGATAATACCGCACTTCCAACAATAAATATAGAAATTGGTACTCAAACAGAAGATTCTTGCGGGTTTTTTTTTAGTCCACATGGATAGTCCTCGCTGTGCTGCCAAAGTCCTGCTGCTGTTAGATATCATTTGCTGCTCGGTAGTTTAGTCTCTGAATGGGTTAGTTCCGCGGTAATTAGCTTGGATGCTTCAGCTGTGATTGAGAAGGCGGTGTGCCAAACGCACAATTGGATGGTAATGAACAGTGGCAGCAGGTAATGAACTATGCTATTATCTCAGGGGAGAAGTAATACAGTAAATACTGAGTTGGCATCTTTCAATTTAATTTCTGTCGATATATCCAGCCTTGGTGATTTAAAAGTTCTAGTGTTCGAGAGGTACACCGTGGAAACAGGCCCTTCGGCCCATCGATTCCGCGCCGACCAGCGATCCCCGTAAGCTGGCACCATCCTGCACACACGAGGGACGATTTGTAATTTTTACCGAAGCCAATTAACCTTTCAAGAGAGAGCTAGATGGAGCTCTTAAAGATAGCGGAGTCAGGGGGTATGGGGAGAAGGCAGGAACGGCGTACTGATTGAGAATGATCAGACATGATCACATTGAATGGCGGTGCTGGCTCGAAGGGCTGAATGGCCTACTCCTGCACCTATTGCCTATTGTCTAACCTACAAATCTGTACGCCTTTTTTAGCGCGGGAGGAAACCGGAGCACCTGGGAGAAAACCCACGCAGGTCACGGGGAGAACGTACAAACTCCATGCAGACAGCGCCCGTAGTCAGGATCGAACCTGGGTCTCTGGAGCTTCGAGGCAGCAACTCTACCGCTGCGCCACCGTGCCGCCCCCGACTATCAAAGTGTGTCTAATCTAAAAATGCAACATCATTTTACAGCAGTGTGTTACTGCTTTCTAATAAATTGCAGACATATAGTCATTTTATCCAAAAGATTTTGTTTAGTGTAGAGATACAGAATGAAAACGGGCCCTTCAGCCCACCAAGTCTATGCTGACCATCGACCACCTGCGCACAATAGTTCTACAGTGCAGGTGTCGGGGTTTATGGGGAGAAGGCAGGAGAATGGGGTTGAGAGGGAGAGATCGATCAGCCATGATTGAATGGCAGAGTAGACTCAATGAGCCGAACGGCTCCCAATTCTGCTCCTGTGACTTGTGATCTTATGTTATCCCACTTTGTATACAGTTTTGGTCTCCTAATTTGAGGAAGGACATCCTTGTAATTGAGGCAGTGCAGCGTAGGTTCACGAGATTGATCCCTGGGATGGCGGGACTGTCATATGAGAAAAGATCGAAAAGACTAGGCTTGTATTCACTGGAGTTTAGAAGGATGAGAGAGGGGATCTTATAGAGACGTATAAAATTATAAAAGGACTGGACAAGCTAGATGCAGGAAAAATGTTCCCAATGTCGAGGGAGTCCAGAACCAGGGGCCACAGTCTTAGAATAAAGGGGAGGCCATTTAAAACTGAGGTGAGAAGTAACTTTTTCACCCAGAGAGTTGTGAATTTGTGGAATTCTCTGCCACAGAGGACAGTGGAGGCCAAATAACTGGATGAATTTAAGAGAGAGTTAGATAGAGCTCTGGGGGCTAGTGGAATCAAGGGAAACGGGGAGAATTTGGGCACAGGTTACTGATTGTGCCGAATGGCCTCCTCCAGCACCTATTTCCTATGTTTCTATCTATGTTTCTAGTATTAGAGAAGCAGTGTGGAAACTGACCCCTTCGGCCCACCGAGTCCGCGCTGACCCACTAGCTGTATCCCACACACACACTAAGGACAATTTACAGAAGCCAATTAAGAGAGAGTTAGAGAGAGCTCTAGGGGCTAGTGGTATCAAGGGATATGGGGAGAAGGCAGGCACGGGTTACTGATTGTGGATGATCAGCCATGATCACAACGAATGGCGGTGCTGGCTCGAAGGGCCGAACGGCCTCCTCCTGCACCTATTTTCTATGTTTCTACGTTTCGCAAGCGCTGGGGGCAATTTACAGAAGCCAATTAACCTACAAACCTGCACGTATCTGGGATGTGGGAGGAATCCAGAGCACCTGAAGGAAACCCACAGGGTCACCGAGAAAAAACTCCACACAGGGAGTACCCGAGGTCAGGATTGAACCTGGGTCTCTGGTGCTGTGAGGCAGCAGCTCTACCAGCTAAGTCTCAGTTAGTGCAGCTGATGACATCGGAATGCGCGTCAGAAACAATGTTCGATGGAAATGTCTTTGTCCACTGACGCACGGCACCATTTTAAAACAATCACATAGTCTCTAATCCAAAATGAAAGGCAGAGCAAATTGTGCACAAAACTCAGTTACACAAGAACGCTCAGCACGAAATATATAAACTGAACAGTCAAACACACAACATAAACTATTCAAGGCGTATCAGTTCACCAAAGATAGACACAAAATGCTGGAGTAACTCAGCGGGTCAGGCAGCATCTCTGGAGAGAAGGAATAGGTGACGTTTCGGGACGAGACCCTTCTTCAGACTTCAATATTGCAGTTATTGCATGTTGCAATATATTGTTATATACACCGATGAGCCAAAACATTATGACCACTGACAGGCGAAGTGAATAACATTGATTATCTTGTTACAATGGCACCTGTCAAGGGGTGGGATATATTAGGAAGCAAGTGAACAGTCAGTTCTTGAAGTTGATGTGTTGGATGCAGGAGAAATGGGCAGGAGTAAAGACCTGAGCGACTTTGACAAGGGGCAAATTATTATGGCCAGACGACTGGGTCAGAGCATCTCTGAAACGGCAAGGCTTGTGGGGTGCTCCCGGTCAGCAGTGGTGAGTACCGACCGACAGTGGTCCGAGGAGGGACAAACTACAAACCGGCGACAGACAGGGTGTTGGGCGCCCAAGGCTCATCGATGCGCGAGGGCAACGAAGGCTATCCCGTCTGGTCCGAACCGACAGAAGGTCGACTGTGGCACAAGTCACAGAAAAATATTAATGGTGGTGACGGGAGGAATGTGTCACAATACACAGTGCATCACACCCTGCTGCGTATGGGGCTGCGTAGGCGCAGACCGGTCAGAGTGCCCATGATGACCTCTCTCCACCATTCAAAGCGCCTACATTGGGCACGGGAGCGTCAGAACTGGACCTTGGAGCAGTGGAAGAAGGTCGCCTGGTCCGATGAGTCCCGCTTTCTTTGAAAGCGAAACCAAGGGCAGGCTCGGCGATCGCTTCGCTCAACACCTGCGCTCGGTCCGTATTGACCAAACTGATCTCCCGGTGGCCGAGCACTTCAACTCCCCCTCCCATTCCCAGTCTGACCTTTCTGTCATGGGCCTCCTCCAGTGCCATAGTGAGGCCCATCGGAAATTGGAGGAACAGCACCTGTTCGCTTGGGCAGCTTGCAGCCCAGCGGTATGAACATTGACTTCTCCAACTTTAGATAGTTCCTCTGTCCCTCTCTTCCCCTCCCCCTTCCCAGATCTCCCTCTATCTTCCTGTCTCCACCTATATCCTTCCTTTCTCCCGCCCCCCTGACATCAGTCTGAAGAAGGGTCTCGACCCGAAACGTCACCCATTCCTTCTCTCCTGAGATGCTGCCTGACCTGCTGAGTTACTCCAGCATTTTGTGAATAAATACCTCCGCTTTCTTTTAGATCACGTGGATGGCCGTGTACGTGTGCGCCGTTTACTTGGGGACGTGATGGCACCAGGATGCACTGTGGGAAGACGACAAGCCGGTGGGGGGAGTGTGATGCTCTGGGCAATGTTCTGCTGGGAAACCCTGGGTCAGGTCATTCATGCGGATGTCAATTTGACACGTGTCACCTACCTAAACATCGTTGCAGACCAGGTACACTCCTTCATGGCAATGGTATTCCCTGATGGCAGTGGCCTCTTTAGACAATAGACAATAGGTGCAGGAGGAGGCCATTCGGCTCTTCGAGCCAGCACCGCCATTCAATGTGATCATGGCTGATCATTCTCAATCAGTACCCCGTTCCTGCCTTCTCCCCATACCCCCTGACTCCACTATCCTTAAGAGCTCTATCTAGCTCTCTCTTGAATGCATTCAGAGAATTGGCCCCCACTGCCTTCTGAGGCAGAGAATTCCACAGATTCACAACTCTCTGACTGAAAAAGGTTTTTCCTCATCTCAGTTCTAAATGGCCTACCCCTTATTCTTAAACTGTGGCCCCTTGTTCTGAACTCCCCCAACATTGGGAACATGTTTCCTGCCTCTAACGTGTCCTACCCCTTAATAATCTTATACGTTTCGATAAGATCTCCTCTCATCCTTCTAAATTCCAGTGTTCTTTCAGCAGGATAATGCGCCCTGCCACACTGCACACGTTGTTCGGGGATGGTTTGAGGAACATGATGAAGTGTTCACGGTGTTGCCCTGGCCTCCAAATTCTCCAGATCTCAACCCGATTGAGGATCTGTGGGATGTGCTGGATCGACAAGTCCGATCCACGACGGCTCCACCTCACAACTTACAGGACTTGAAGGACCTGCTGCTAATGTTTTGATGCCAGATACCCACAGGACACCTTCAGGGGTCTTGTGGAGTCCTTGCCTCGGCGGGTCGGCGCTGTTTTGGCGGCACACAGGGGTCCAACAGCATATTAGGCTGGTGGTCGTAATGTTTTGGCACATCAGTGTATGATTAGTATGATATTGCTGTTAACCAACAGTGCCACTTCCATTACAACTATTCTCCTTTCATCTTCGAAGTTGGTGTCATTAAGATAACCATTAATGAAAGATACGTACCCAGAGTTGTGATGAATTAGCCCGCCTGCATACTAATGAGAAGCCATTAGGAAAGGCGATTTAAAAAAACGATAAATACACACAGCCTCCTACTTTACCTGAGAGTCTAATGGTTCTCTCTCCCATTAACGGGTGCCTGCACTATGTCCCCTGCCGAGAACTCCCTGGGAACCAGCAACATTCATCAACCCACCACGCACTAGTTAACCAGTGTAGGATAGTTGCAGATCATTAAACAGCTGATACTCACATTCAAAGCCCAGAACATTTATCATCCCTACGGCATGTCATACATCCGCCGACAGGAACAATGGCTGCGATACTTTTACATGGAAGAGGAAATGCCATGTCCATAAGGTCGTGCAGCGTAGGTTTACTAGGTTAATTCCCGTAATGGCGGGACTGTCGTATGTTGAAAGACTGGAGCGACTAGGCTTGTATACACTGGAATTTAGAAGGATGAGAGGGGATCTTATCGAAACGTATAAGATTATTAAGGGGTTGGACACGTTAGAGGCAGGAAACATGTTCCCAATGTTGGGGGAGTCCAGAACAAGGGGCCACAGTTTAAGAATAAACGGTAGGCCATTTAGAACTGAAATGAGGAAAAACTTTTTCAGTCAGAGAGTTGTGAATCTGTGGGATTCTCTGCTTCAGAAGGCAGTGGAGGCCAATTTTCTGAATGCATTCAAAAGAGAGCTGGATAGAGCTCTTAAGGATAGCGGAGTCAGGGGGTATGGGGAGAAGGCAGGAATGGGGTACTTATTGAGAATGATCAGCCATGATCACATTGAATGGCAGTGCTGGCTCGAAGGGCCGAATGGCCTCCTCCTGCACCTATTGTCTATTGTCTATTGAGAGAGCTAGATAGAGCTCTTAAGGATAGCGGAGTCAGGGGGTATGGGGAGAAGGCAGGAACGGGGTACTGATTGAGAATGATCAGCCGTGATCACATTGAATGGCGGTGCTGGCTCGAAGGGCCGAATGGCCTCCTCCTGCACCTATTGTCTATTGTCTATAAGTGATAGGAGCAGAATTAGGCCATTCGGCCCATCAAGTCTACTCTGCCATTCAATCATGGCTGATCTATCCCTCCCTCCTAACCCCATTCTCCCGCCTTCTCCTCGTAACCCTTGACACCCGCACTAATCAAGAACCTATCTATCTCCACCGAAAAAATATCCATTGTCATGGCCTTCTGTGGTAAAGAATTCCACCGGATTCACCACCGTGGAAGTATAGAAATTCCTCCTCATCTCCTTCCTAAAGGAAGATCCTTTAATTCTTGATGCTGGAGTAATTCCACTGTGCAGACTAACACCAAAAACCTGTCGGGAGGAACTGCAGATGCCGGTTTAAACCAACGTCACCCATTCCTTCTCTCCGGAGATGCTGCCTGTCCCGCTGAGTTACTCCAGCTTTTTGTGTCCATCTCCGGTTTAAGCCAGCATCTGCAGTTCCTTCCTGCAGGTTTTTGGTGTTAGTCTGCACAGTGGAATTACTCCAGCATCAAGAATTAAAGTGGAAGACACCAGCATTATGCTGAAGACTGAAGAAGGGTCTCGAGCCGAAACGTCACCCATTCCTTCTCTCCAGAGATGCTTCCGACCAACAGAATTACTCCAGCATCTTGTGCCTAACGACGAAAGCTTATTCAGCTCACCTCCATTTCTTGTTTCCACATAACTACTTCTCCAGCATCATCTTCCAGCGGTCCAACGTCCACTTTTTTTTAAAACTCTTTACTTTACATAACTGAAAAAAAAGCTTTTTTATAGCATCCTCGTTTATATTATGGCAATGATGGTCCAATTCTATACTGCTATCATTGAGTCCGTCCTCACCTTCTTCATCATGGTCTGGTTTGGCTCAGCCACCAAGCACGACATCCGGAGGCTGCAACGGATCGTTCGCACAGCTGAGAAGGTTGTTGGCTGCAACCTTCCCCCCATCGATGAACTGTACACTGCAAGGGCCAGGGAGCGAGCGGGCAAGATCATCTCTGACCCCCTCTCACCCTGGCCACAAACCCTCTGAAGCACTTCCCTCAGGAAGGCGACTCCGGACTGTCAAAGCAGCCACAGCCAGACATAAAAACAGCTTTTTTTCCCCACGAGTGTTAGTTCTACTCAATAACCAAAGTCTGGAGTCTCTTTTTTGCTCTGGTTTATTTTCACCCTCATGTTTAGACCGTAACGTTGTATCCTTATTGTTTTGATGTGGTTATGCTTTATTCTTAATTGTTAACTGTATGTTTGTGTTGTCATTTGTGAGCGGAGCACCAAGGCACATTCCTTGTATCTGCACATACTTGGCCAATAAACCTATTCATTCATTCATTCATTCATTCATTCATTATTGGCTAGCTTACCTTCCTATTTCATCTTTTCTCCCATTATTGCTTTTCTATTGGAAAATTGAAAATTAGAAGGATGAGAGGGGATCTTATCGAAACGTATAAGATTATTAAGGGGTTGGACACGTTAGAGGCAGGAAACATGTTCCCAATGTTGGGGGAGTCCAGGACAAGGGGCCGCAGTTTAAGAATAAGGGGTAGGCCATTTAGAACTGAGATGAGGAAAAACTTTTTCAGTCAGAGAATTGTGAATCTGTGGAATTCTCTGCCTCAGAAGGCAGTGGAGACCAATTCTCTGAATGCATTCAAGAGAGAGCTGGATAGAGATCTTAAGGATAGCGGAGTCAGGGGGTATGGGGAGAAGGCAGGAACGGGGTACTGATTGAGAATGATCAGCCATGATCACATTGAATGGCGGTGCTGGCTCGAAGGGCCGAATGGCCTCCTCCTGCACCTATTGTCTATTGTCTATTGTTGCCTTCTGAGATTGTTCCTTTGCTATTTCCTGCTTCCAGTCCTGTGCCAGCTTAAAACCTATTCATCTCAAAACCTTTGGTTCTTGCAAAAGATTATTGACCTGCAATGTTGATATGTTGGATGATATAATTTGAAACATTTCTGGCAAGATTCAGCCTTGCTGATTGATAGATGGCTCAATTACAACAATTAACTTTTCAAATCCGCAATTTAACCCACTAATTCATAGTAAATATACTTATCACAAAATGCTGGAGTAACTCAGCGGGTCAGGCAGCATCTCAGGAGAGAAGGAATGGGTGGCGTTTCGGGTCGAGACCCTTCTTCAGACTGATGTCAGGGGAGGGGGCAGGACAAAGAAAGGATGTAGTTGGAGGCAGGAAGATAGAGGGAGAACTGGGAATGGGGAGGGGGAAAGAGAGGGACATAGTAAATGTACGATTGCTGTGAATCTACGAAGAACTAAAGATTGGACTATGATTATATGTAGATCAATCAATGGGATGTGATTAATTACCTTTGTGGCTAGCTGGCTATCTACTGATGCAAGGTCAATAAAAGGTCACATCGGAGAACTTTCTGCTTGTCACGGTACTTTTTGTTCCTCTAAAGTGCTTGAGGGTGCAAGCAAACAGCAGCATTCAAATATCACACTGCAGTGACTATTCTTCAAATCTGACTGTACATAGTGAGTAGACAATAGACTGTACATAGTGAGTAGACAATAGACTGTACATAGTGAGTAGACAATAGACTGTACATAGTGAGTAGACAATAGACTGTACATAGTGAGTAGACAATAGACTGTACATAGTGAGTAGACATTAGACTGTACATAGTGAGTAGACAAGACAATAGACAATAGGTGCAGGAGTAGGCCATTCGGCCCTTCGCCCCAGCACCGCCATTCAATGTGATCTTGGCTGATCATTTTATTGCTCTATTGCTGGACTGTGGGTGTGGAATTTCGTCCAAAAGACTTGTTTTTTTGGATGACAATAAAGACAATTCTGATTCTGTGGATGCAATATCACCAACAGCTTCTCCTGGATCACCCATATTGATGCAATGACCAAGAAAGCTCCCCAACGCCTCGACTTCCTTACAAGGCTCAGGATGTTTGGCATGTCCCCAACAACCCTCGCCAACTTCTACAGGTGCACCACCGTAGAAAGCATTTTATCGGGACGCATCGCAGCTTGGTTTGGGAACAGCTCAATCCAAGGCCGCAAGAAAATGCAGGGAATTGTGGACGCGGCCCAGACCATCACACAAACCTGCATTGACTCCATCGACACCTCACGCTGCCTCGGCAAGGCCAGCAGCATCATCAAGGACCAGTCGCACCCCGGCCACTCCCTCTTCTCCCCTCTCCCATCAGGCAAAAAGGTACAGAAGTGTGAAAACGCACACCTCCAGATTCAGGGATATTTTCTTCCCAGCTGTTATCAGGCAACTGAACCATCCCACCACAACCAGAGAGCAGTGCTGAACTACCATCTACCTCTCTATTGAACCTCGGCCTATCGTTGATCGGACTTTGCTGGCTTTACCTTGCACTAAATATTATTCCTTTATCATGTATCTATACACTGTAAATGGCTCAAATGTATGGTCCTTCTGCCACCTGGTTATCACGCAACAAGAGCTTTTCACTGTACCTCTGTGCACGTGACAATAAACTAAGGTGTGACTGGAGGGCCATTTTCCACACTGTATGACTCTATGACTCAATCACTAGTTATACAGTGACGCTACCCCACTGCCATAACAAGAGATAATGTAACCCATCATGAATTGAAGATTAAATGCCAGAAACTGAGACGTTAATTGCACTAATGTCACTCATGGCCTTAAGCACCTCTGTCATCCTGTAAGCCATGGTTTACATCTCGTAAGTCTACTCAGGCAGTATCCAGTACAGTTTCAGAATTATCTGCGGAAACGTTGCAAAATAGATTCGTCATCACCATGAAATGCAAAGAGTGTTGCATTACTAGTAATCTAGCCAACCTCCTCCTGCTTAATCTCTCTGTCAATGCCTCTAACGGACAATGCGTTATTTGCCAGGTCAATATGGGTCCGGCTTATAAAATTTCCCACCAAAGCAAAAAGGAAATCAATGCGAGGTGGGGCGGCACGGTGGCGCAGCGGTAGAGTTGCTGCCTCACAGCGCCAGAGACCCGGGTTCAATCCCGACTACGGGTGACAATAGACAATAGACAATAGGTGCAGGAGGAGGCCATTCGGCCCTTCGAGCCAGCACCGCCATTCAATGTGATCTTGGCTGATCATTCACAATCAGTACCCCGTTCCTGCCTTCTCCCCATACCCCTTGACTCCGCTATCCTTAAGAGCTCTATCCAGCTCTCTCTTGAATGCATTCAGAGAATTGGCCTCCACTGCCTTCTGAGGTAGAGAATTCCACAGATTCACAACTCTCTGACTGAAAAAGCTTTTCCTCATCTCAGTTCTAAATGGCCTACCCCTCATTCTTAAACTGTGGCCCCTTGTTCTGGACTCCCCCAACATTGGGAACATGTTTCCTGCCTCTAACGTGTCCAACCCCTTAATAATCTTATACGTTTCGATAAGATCTCCTCTCATCCTTCTAAATTCCAGTGTATACAAGCCTAGTCGCTCCAGTCTTTCAACATATGACAGTCCCGCCATTCAGGGAATTAACCTAGTAAACCTTTGGTAACCAGGGTGCTGCCTGTACGGAGTTTGTACGCTCTCCCTGTGACTGCGGTTTCTCCAGTTTCCTCCCACACTCCAAAGACGAACAGGTTTGTAGGTTAATTGACTTCTGAAAGTTATAAATCGTCCCCGGTGTGTAGGATAGAGAGTGCTGGTGTACGCGGGGATCGCTGGTCGGTGCAGGCCCGGTGGGCTGAAGGGCCTGTTTCCGCACTGTATCTCTAAAGTCTAAATAACCAATTCGAACGGGAGAATTAAAAGTAGGGAGCTCCATTATGAAAAAAAGATAAAATATCTAGAGTTCCGATACGGTGGAAAGAAATTAATTTCCATGTGGACAACTGAGCTAACCAAACTCAGGGATAACTGAAACAGAAAACAAACTGCAGATGCTGGGTGCAGTTTGCATCTACAGTGCATCTACTGGGCCTACAGTGCATGATTTCTAGGGCCACCTCCTTGAGTACTCTGTCATGCAGACCATCAGGCCCTGGGGATTTATCTGTCTTCAATCCCAACAGTTTACCCAACACCATTTCCTGACTAACGTGGATTCCCTTCGGTTCCTCCCTCCCACTAGATCCTTGGTCCCCTAGTATTTCCGGGAGAATTATTTGCGTCTTCCTTAGTGACGTCTTTGGAGTGTGGGACGAAACTGGTGCGCACGGGGTAGACCCACACAGGTCACGGGGAGAACGTACAAACTCCATACAGACAGCAGCTGTAGTCAGGATCGAACCTGGGTCTCTGGCGCAGTAGGGATGCAACTACCACTGCTCCACTGCGCCAGCAAACGACTAGTGGAATAAACGCCAGTGGAATCATTGATATTAATCGGAAGGGGAAAGATGGTCTTCCTTTACCACCTCATCCCATCTAATCTGAGGCTCTGCCGCAGTAGAATGACACCACCAATTAGAGTTGCCAACTGTCCCGTATTTTGGGCTAAATTGGTTTGTCCCGCACGGGACCGCCCTTGTCCCGTATAAGGCCCGGACGGCGCTGTAGGCCCGGACACTGTAGGCCCGGACACTGTAGGCCCGGACACTGTAGGCCCGGACACTGTAGGCCCGGACACTGTAGACCCCGACACTGTAGGCCCAGACACTGTAGGCCCGGACACTGTAGGCCCGGACACTGTAGGCCCGGACAGTGTAGGCCCGGACACTGTAGGCCCGGACACCGTAGGCCCCGATACTGTAGGCCCGGACACTGTAGGCCCCGACACTGTAGGCCCGGACACTGTAGGCCCGTGTGTTCGCTTAACGGAGGTTGCGTAACAACCCGCCTCCCGGCCCGGACGGCCTCCATTGGTGGAGCAGGAGCACGTGGCCGCTGGCTGGGTGAGGTCACGTGAATTGCGGGGCGGTGAAGTCACCTTGCCCCGTATTTGGGAGTGAGATAGTTGGCAACCCTACCACCAATGCAAGGCTAAGACTATAAAAATTCAAAGCCAAGCAATTGAGCATATTTTATGAGGTAGATGTACTGGAATTGTGGTAATCGGAATAAAACTGTCAATGATGATTTAACAGCGACACATTTATGGTTTCAAATGTTTCAAACTTCAATACTTAAAGATTCCAGACTCTGAAATATCAGTTTGTTGAAGCATTGCCTATTAAATGCTTTACCATAAAATTTTAATAGACCATTATTTTAGCTTAGTAAATACAAGGAACTGCCAGATGCTGGTTTACAGAAAAAGATACAAAGCGCTGGAGTAACTCAGCGGGTCAGACAGCATCTCTGGAGAACATGGATAAGTATATGTAACCTATTTACTTGTTCTCCAGAGATGCTGTCTGACCTGCTGAGTTTAGTTTAGTTTAGATATAGTGTGGAAACAGGCCCTTCGGTCCACTGGGTCAGTGCTGACCAGCGATCCCCGCACACTCACCCTATCCTACACACTCTCGGGACAATTATACCCCAGCAATTAACCTACAAGCCTGGAGTGTGTGAGGAAACCTGAGATCCCAGAGTAAACCCACGCAGGTCAATAGACAATAGACAATAGGTGCAGGAGTAGGCCATTCAACCCTTTGAGCCAGCACCACCAGTCAATGTGATCATGGCTGATCATTCTCAATCAGTACCCTGTTTCTGCCTTCTCCCCATAGCCCCGCTATCTTTAAGAGCTCTATCTAGCTCTCTCTTGAATGCATTCAGAGAATTGGCCTCCACTGCCTTCTGAGGCAGAGAATTCCACAGATTCACAACTCTCTGACTGAAAAAGGTTTTTCCTCATCTCCGTTCTAAATGGCCCACCCCTTATTCTTAAACTGTGGCCCCTGGTTCTGGACTCCCCCAACATTGGGAACATGTTTCCTGCCTCTAACGTGTCCAACCCCTTAATAATCTGATATATGTCACGGGGAGAACATACAAACTCCGTACAGGCAGCAGCCCGAGTCAGGATGGAACCCGGGTCTCCGGCGCTGTAGGGCGGCAGCAACTACCGCTGTGCCACCGTGCCGCCCTCCAGCTGTGTACATGTTTTTTTTAAATTACATTAGGTCTCCACGCTTGTTTCAAAGGGCAAACATGATACTGTTGTGATCTGCATAGATGGACAGATTGAGCAAAACAACAGGGACGTAAAGCCCAGGGCCATTTGAAGCACCCCCAGGCACATTCATTAACGCAATGCAATGCAGGCACACCGATTTGCGCGTGGTGAGAGGCTGACCAGGGAGCAGCGATGCCTTACCTGAATGGGCGGGGAGAGGAGAGTGTGGACATGGAAGGGCCGTCGACTGGCTGCTTCCTATCAGGCTTTTCCTGTTGTTAGTGCGGCAACTGAGAATAAAAGAGGGAAAACAAATGCTTACTTTTACATAATACAGCACTTCGTTAATCGCCATATTATACACCCCCATAAGACATAGGAGCAGAATTAGGCCGTTCGGCCCATTGAGTCCATTCTGTCACGATGGTTTAATAGCAAAAAAAAACAAAAAATAACAGGGACACATTTATGACTTCAAATGTTTTAAACTTCAATAGTTAAAGATTCCTCTTCAATCTACCTGTCTTATTCTATTTTAGACAGACAATAGACAATAGGTGCAGGAATAGGCCATTCGGCCCTTCGAGCCAGCACCGCCATTCAATGTGATCATGGCTGATCATTCTCAATCAGTACCCCGTTCCTGCCTTCTCCCCATACCCCCTGACTCCGCTATCCTTAAGAGCTCTATCCAGCTCTCTCTTGAATGCATTCAGAGAATTGGCCTTCACTGCTCTCTGAGGCAGAGAATTCCACAGATTCGCAACTCTCTGACTGAAAAAGTTTTTCCTCATCTCAGTTCTAAATGGCCTACCCCTTATTTTTAAACTGTGGCCCCTGGTTCTGGACTCCCCCAACATTGGGAACATGTTTCCTGCCTCTAACATGTCCAACCCCTTAATAATCTTAGCTTGTTTTTATTTTCTATTCTCTTTAATGACGGTTTTTAATTGCTTTTAACTGCTCTTTAATGTTTTATGTGAAGCACTTTGAATTGCCTTGTTGCTGAAATGTGATATATAACATATAACAACTTCAGCATGGAAACAGGCCTGTCCGGCCCTACCAGTCCACGCCGACCATTCTCCCTGACCTAGTCTCATCTACCTGCACTCAGACCATAACCCTCTAATCCCCTCTTATCCATATACCTATCCAATTTACTCTTAAATAATATAAACTATATAAATGAAGTTGCCTTGCCTTGCCTTCAATCATGGTTAACACAGACACAAAATGCTGGGGTAACTCAGGCAGCATCTGTGGAGAGAAGGAATGGGTGACATTTCGGGTCGAGACCCTTCTTCAGACATCAGCTCGACTCGAAACGTCACCCATTCCTTCTCTCCACAGATGCTGCCTGTCCCGCTGAGTTACTTCAGCATTTTGTGTCTATCTTCAGTATAAACCAGCATCTGCATTTCCTTCCTACGCATTCAATCAAGGTTGATCTATTTCTCCCTCTCAACCCCATTATAGTCGTAGAATGATACAGTGCCCACACCGGCCAACATGTCCCAGCTACACTAGTCCCACCTGCGCGCGTTTAGCCTGTATCCCACCAAACCTGTTCTACCCATGTACGTGCCTAACTGTTTCTTAAAGGTTGGGATAGTCACAGCCTCAACTACCTCCTCAACCTACTTTTGATTAATTAGTTAAAATTGTTGAAAACATTAGCGAGGCAGTGGTGCTGGTTTCCGGCGGGCACTGTGACGGACACCCCACACATCTCTGTCCTCCACACAGCTGGCAAGCTCCTCTTTTGTCCCTACATATGCGTCTTCCATCAACGTCTTCAGCATGGTCTTGTTTGGTGGTCCCGGGTTCCGTCTTCCGTGGGTGGATTCCCACAGCTACCACCTTGTTTGCCGGTATTTCTGGACTGCGGTTGGCAATGGCCTCATCCTTTGCGACCTGATCTTCTCGGGTCAGAGGTGGAATCTCCCCGTAGAGCTGGGCGTTGGTGGTGCAGTCCCTCCGACTGACATATTGAACTTTTCTGAGCATTCGGGCGCAGACGCCATCGAGAGACGAAGACCTCGCTGAATCTTCACTTCAATCTACAAATGAACGCAAAATGCGACTCTCTCCTTCCACAGACTCTTCCTGACCTGGTTTTCCAGCATTTTCAGTGTAAGACACTTCCCAACTTACACAATAGGCAACTTACCCATTCAGGGGTGATGGGGAGAAGGCAGGAGAATGGGGCTGAGAGGGGAAGATAGATCAGCCATGATTGAATGGCGGAGTAGACTTGATGGGCCGAATGGCCTAATTCTGCTCCGACAATAGGTGCAGGAGGAGGCCATTCGGCCCCTTCGAGCCAGCACCGCCATTCAATGTGATCATGGCTGATCATTCTCAATCAGTACCCCGTTCCTGCCTTCTCCCCATACCCCCTGACTCCGCTATCCTTAAGAGCTCTATCTAGCTCTCTCTTGAATGCATTCAGGGAATTGGCCTCCACTGCCTTCTGAGGCAGAGAATTCCACACATTCACAACTCTCTGACTGAAAAAGGTTTTCCTCATCTCAGTTCTAAATGGCCCACCCCTTGAAGGACCAAATGGCCTCCTCCTGCACCTATTTTCTATGTTTCTAATGATGGTGAGCTGGTGATAATGCCACCGATAGCCTGAATCTGCTGAACCCAGTATTTTTAAGGCAGCAGCAGCAGCAATCCACATTTGCAAGCAACACATTATAAAATGACAAGTGCTCCACATATAGATGGATTGAGATGGTTATCATGAAATTGCCGTCATGGTGAATAATTAAGGTATATCAGTTGAATCAATGAAAATTGTGATTTTTTAATGAAATTGATCTCAATGTGAAATACACTGACAATCACACACGTCATAATTACCGCTCAACATTAACAAACCTTGCAGACCCAAAAATGCAAGCTGATTGAAATTCACACCTACTATATTTCAAAGTGTAATCGACTTTGTGTTTTTACAAAGGTCATATAATCTTGACACACATATCTGTTTCTACTTTAAAGTTTAAGAATTGAGTTTAAAGTAAAATCTGAAAATGGTGTGTAGGAAGGAACTGCAGATGCTGGTTTACACCGAAGATAAACACAAAGTGCTGGAGTAACTCAGCAGGAGAAGCAGCCTCCCGCCGAGTTACTCCAGCATTTTGTATCTATCTAAAAACGGTGTGCTTTTTCCTTCCAGGTTTGGTCTTTGTTAACACAACGAACTGTTGTGTGCCACCATGCCAGCCTGAATATTATATCGTTTATCCGTGCTCCACGGGGTGATCGCTTATCGGCGAGATCTCGGTGGGCAGAAGGGTACTGAGTAGGGTTGCCAACTGTCCCGTATTAGCCGGGACATCCTGTATTTTGGGCTAAATTGGTTTGTCCCGCAAGGGACCGCCCTTGTCCCGTATTAGGATCGGGGCTCGCAGTAGGCCCGGACACTGTAGGCCCAGGCACTGTAGGTCCGGACACTGTAGGCCCGGACACTGTAGGCATGGACACTGTAGGCCCGGACACTGTAGGCCCGGACACTGTAGGTCCGGACACTGTAGTCCCGGACACTGTAGGCCCGGACACTGTAGGCCCGGACACTTTAGGCCCGGACACTTTAGGCCCGGACACTGTAGACCCGGACACTGTAGGCCCGGACACTGTAGGCCCGGACACTGTAGGCCCGGACACTGTAGGCCCAGGCGCCACCTAACGGAGGTTGCATAGCAACCCGCCTCCCGGCCCGGGCAGCCGCCATTGGTGGAGCGGGAGCACGTGGCCGCTGGCTGGGTGAGGTCACGTGGGGCGCGGGGCGGAGACATCACCTTGTCCCTTATTTGGGAGTGAGATAGTTGGCAACCCCTAGTGCTGAGGGTGGTGGGTGCGTGGAATGCACTGCCAGGTTTGGAGGTGGAGGCAGATATGATCAATAGCGTTTTAGACGTTTACGGAAAGGCACAAAGATACGCAGGGAATGGAGGGAGATGGATGACGTGATGGCAGCTGAGATTAGTTTATCATGGCATCATGTTCGGCAAGGACAGTGTGGGCCACATGGCCTGTTCTTGTGCTGAACTTTAGACTTTAGAGATACAGTGTGGAATCAGGCCCTTCATCCCACCAAGTCAGTGTCGACCATTACACTAACCTACACACACTAGGGACAATTATAAACAACTTACCAAAGCCAACTAACCTACAAACCTGCACATCTTTGGAGTGTGGGAGGAAAAAACCCAGGCAGTTACAGGGAAAATGTACAAACTCTGTACAGACAGCACCCGTGGTCAGGATCGAACCCGGGTCTCTAGAGCTGTGAGGCAGTAACTCTACCGAAACGTCACCCATTCCTTCTCTCCAGAGATGCTGCCTGTCCCGCTGAGTAACTCCAGCATTTTGTGTCTATCTTCTGTAACATGTTTTCTTCTGCCTTTTTGGCCAAAATTGTCCTTGGCTGAGATATGTTGACGTCATGGATGCTATGATCTTATATAGCTACAAATATAAGCTAGCATTTATTTCACGAGGTCTAGAATGCAAACACGGGGATGTAATGCTGAGGCTCTAATGCATTGGTCAGACCGCATTTGGAGTGTTGCGAGCAGTTTTGGGCCCCATATCTGAGGAAGGATGTGCTGGCTCTGGAGAGGGTCCAGAGGAGGTTTAATAGAATGATCCCAGGAATGAGTGGGTTAGCACATGATGAGCGTTTGTCAGCACTGGGCCTGTACTCGCTGGAGTTTAGAAGGATGAGGGAGGGGACCTCATTGAAACGTACCAAATAGTGAAAGACCTGGATAGAGTGGATGTGGAGAGGGTGTTTCCACTATTGGGAGAGTCCAGGACCAGAGGTCATAGCCTCAGAATTAAAGGACGTTCCTTTTGGAAGGAAATGAGGAGGAATTTCTTTGGTGAGAGGATGGTGAATCTGTGGAATTCTTTACCACAGAAGGCTGTGGAGGCCAAGTTAATAGATTATAGACCAAGTGGACCCGTTGGGCCCAAACCTCTCCTGCATTGGTGCAGCACCCTCTCCTCCCCCTACCTCCCTCCCCCCTCCCCCCTCCCTGCCCCTTCCCTCCCTCCTCCTACTCCCCTCCCCTTCCCTCCCTCCCCCTCCCCTCCTTCCCCTCCCCCCACTCCATCCTCCTCAACCCCCCTGATCCTCCCTCCTCTCCCCTCCCCCTCCCTCCCTTCCCCTCCCCCCACTCCATCCTCCTCAACCCCCCTGATCCTCCCTCCTCTCCCCTCCCCCTCCCTCCCCTCCCCTCCCCCCACTCTATCCCCCTCAACCCCCCTGATCCTCCCTCCTCTCCCCTCCCCCTCCCTCCCCTCCCCTCCCCCCACTCCATCCTCCTCAACCCCCCTGATCCTCCCTCCTCTCCCCTCCCCCTCCCTCCCCTCCCCTCCCCTCCCCCCACTCCATCCTCCTCAACCCCCCTGATCCTCCCTCCTCTCCCCTCCCCCTCCCTCCCCTCCCCTCCCCCCACTCTATCCCCCTCAATCCCCCTGATCCTCCCTCCTCTCCCCCTCCCTCCCTCTCTCCTCCTCCCTCCCTCAGAGATAGATTTAAAATGTGAATAACTTAAAAAATATAACACCAATTTCAATAAAACTATGCATTACCATTAAAGCAAGACGGTGAGTAAGGTGGGCCTAAAATTGCCGCGCTATCGTGTACCGTTTTGGCCGTAGTTCGATCACAAACAAACGAGACCTTTAGCATGTAGATTTTAAAGGCAGAGATAGATAGATTCTTGATCATAGACAATAGACAATAGACCATATACAATAGGTGCAGGAGTAGACCATTTGGCCCGTTGAGCCAGCACCGCCATTCAACGTGATTATGGCTGATCATCCACAATCAGTACCCCATTCCTGCTCTCAACCCATATCCGCTATCAGTAAGAGCTCTATCTAACTCTCCCTTGAAAGCATCCAGAGTATGGGTCCAGAATACCCATTAGTACGGGTGTCAGGTGTTATGGGGAGAAGGCAGGAGAACGGGGTTAAGAGGGAGAGATAGATCAGCCATGATTGAATGGCGGAGTAGACCTGATGGGCCGAATGGCCTAATTCTGCTCCTATATCACTTATGAACTGAACGCCATGAAGCAACTGGCACTATCATACATACAAGGGGACAATTTAGCAAGAGAAATGAATACTAATCCTAGGTGACTTTTCTCTTCAGTTTTAAACATGAAGCCAAAACCATTCTCAGGTTTGTTATTTCACAATGGGAACATTTAAGTTGCTGTTGAAACCAACTCTCTGTTTGAACTGCTAGGCAACGAGAAGTTCCATATTTATAAGATATTGGTACATTGCCAGTTTCAACAGAGTGCCAGAGAAATAAAGCTTTTAATCTCCCTATACTCTTGCTAGGCAACAGGGCAGAATAAGGACTTGATATCACCGTACTAGAATCAATGCCTCTGGTATTCGGTTCCAAAGGTTTAAAATCTGATATATTGTCAACAAAGCATGAAGGCACGGACAGAAAGGAAACCTTTTACATTCACACTTGCGCTGGGATGCGTTGAGAAAGAAAAAAATGCAGTTCGAGTAGTAATGGCCAACAAAGCACACCAACGCCTCTACTTCCTTAGAAGGCTCTGGAAGTTCGGCATGTCCCCAACAACTGAGTATAGGAGCAGGGAGGTTCTGCTGCAGTTGTACAGGGCCTTGGTGAGACCACACCTGGAGTATTGCGTACAGTTTTGGTCTCCTAATCTGAGGAAAGACATTCTTGCCGTAGAGGGAGTACAGAGAAGGTTCACCAGATTGATTCCTGGGATGGCAGGACTTTCATATGAAGAAAGACTGGATAGACTCGGCTTGTACTCGCTGGAATTTGGAAGATTGAGGGGGGATGTTATAGAAACTTACAAAATTCTTAAGGGGTTGGACAGGCTAGATGCAGGAAGATTGTTCCCGATGTTGGGGAAGTCCAGAACAAGGGGTCGCAGTTTAAGGATAAGGGGGAAGTCTTTTAGGACCGAGATGAGAAAGTTTTTTTTCACACAGAGAGTGGTGAATCTGTGGAATTCTCTGCCACAGAAGGTGGTTGAGGCCAGTTCATTGGCTATATTTAAGAGGGAGTTAGATGTGGCCCTTGCGGTTAAAGGGATCAGGGGGTATGGAGAGAAGGCAGGTACGGGATACTGAGTTGGATGATCAGCCGTGATCATATTGAATGGCGGTGCAGGCTCGAAGGGCCGAATGGCCTACTCCTGCACCTATTTTCTACGTCTCTATGTTTCGATGTAACTCACTCCAACTGCTACAGGTGCGCTGCAGAAAGCTTTTTTTAAAATCAGGATGCATCACAGCTTGCTTTGGGAACAGCTCCATCCAAGACCGCGAGAAATTGCAGAGAATTGTGGACGCAGCCCAGACCATCACACAAACCAACCTCCCTTCCTTCCATTGACTCCACCTACACCTCACGCTGCCTCGGCAAGGCCAGCAGCACAATCAAGGACCAGTCTCACCCCCGGTCACTTCTTGCACGAAACCTTATTCACGTTATTCCCTTTATCATGTATCGATACACGATCAGGGGTATGGGGAGAAGGCAGGAACGAGGTACTGATTGAGAATGATCAGCCATGATCACATTGAATGGCGGTGCTGGCTCGAAGGGCCGAATGGCCTACTCCTGCATGTATTGCATATTGTCTATTGATACACTGTAAATGGCTCTGTTGTAATCACGTATTGTCTTTCCACTGGCTGGTTAGCAAGCAACAAAAGCTTTTCCCTGTACCTCAGCACATGTGACTATAAACTCACCTGAAACTCAAAGCTGGCTCAAAGAGCCAAATGGCCTCCTCCTGCACCTATTTTCTATGTTTCACTCCTCTGTGACACCAGACATTTACTAATACTTCCTGATTACCATTGACTAGAAGTAATTTTGATTAAATTCTCCGCACATTAATACTATCTTACACACACTAGGAACATTTTTTACATTTGCCCAGCCAATTAACCTACACACTTGTACGTCTTTGGAGTGTGGGAGGAAACCGAAGATCTCGGAGAAAACCCACGCAGGTCACGGGAGAACGTACAAACTCCGTACAGACGGCACCTGCAGTCGGGATGGAACCCGGGTCTCCGGCGCTGCATTCCCTGTAAGGCAGCAACTCTACCGCTGTGCCACCGTGAAGCAGTCCCCTCAGCCTGAAGAAGGGTCTCGACCTGAAAGATTGCCTATTCCTTCTCTCCAGAGATGCTGCCTGTCCCGCTGAGTTACAATACAATACAATATACAATACAATACTATATATCTTTATTGTCATTGTTCAGAGTACAACGAGATTGGGAATACGACTTCCATTCGATGCAATAAATTAATTAGCTAATCAACAGCAATTTAGACAAGCCAGAGAAACAAAATTAGAAATAGTTAATACAGTATAAAATGCAAATAGGTCTGTGCCAGTTCGCTGTGCGACGTGACCATCCGAAGGAGACAGTTCATGGGGGGGCACTCAGCAGGACTGGTTCAGAGCAGCTATGGCCCTGGGGATGAAGCTGTTCCTGAGTCTGGAGGTGCGGGCGTAGAAGGCCTTGTATCGTCTGCCCGGTGGTAGAAGTTCAAACAGACTGTTGCAGGGGTGTGAAGAGTCTTTGTGGATGCTGGTGGCTTTTCTGAGGCATCGTGTGTTGTAGATGCCCTCCAAGGCTGGTAGCTGTGTTCCGATGGTCCTCTGAGCTCTATGGACTACCCGCTGAAGAGCTTTCCTCTCTGCCTCCGTGCAGCTGAGGTACCACACAGGGATGCCATGCGTTAGGATGCTCTCTATGGTGCAGCGGTAGAAGGTCGTCAGCAGCTGTTGGGCCAGACCAGACTTTTTCAGTGTTCTTAGGTAGAACAGTCGTTGCTGTGCCTTCTTGACCAGCGCAGCAGTGTTATTGGACCATGTGAGATCCTCCGAAATGTGAGTGCCCAGAAACTTGAAGCTGGACACTCTCTCCACACTGTCCCCGTTGATAGAGATCGGGGCGTATTCCCCGTTATGTGAACTACGGAAGTTGATGATCAGCTCCTTGGTCTTGGTGGTGTTTGGGGACAGGTTGTTATCCGAGCATCAGTCCGCCAGGTTCTGCACCTCCGCTCTGTAGTTTGTTTCATCACCGTTGGTGATCAGCCCGATCACCGTTGTGTCGTCTGCAAACTTGACAATGGTGTTGGTGTCGAATGCAGGAACACAGTCGTGTGTGAAGAGGGAGTAGAGCATGGGGCTCAGAACACAGCCCTGTGGTGTGCCGGTACTCAGGGTGATAGTGGAGGACAGGTGCGGGCCCATTCTCACTGCCTGCGGTCGATCCAGCAGGAAGTCCAGGATCCAGTCGCATAACGACGAGCTGAGGCCTAGCTGGTGGAGTTTGGTGATGAGCTTGGTGGGGATGACCGTGTTGAAGGCAGAGCTATAGTCAATGAATAGCATCCTCACGTACGTGCCCTGTCTCTCCAGGTGAGTCAGGACAGTGTGAAGAGCCAGAGAGATGGCGTCCTCTGTTAATCTGTTTGCCCTGTATGCAAATTGTTGCTAGTCCAGTGAAGCAGGGATGCTGGATTTGATGTGTGAGAGGACCAGCCTTTCAAAGCACTTCATGATTATAGGTGTTAGGGCAACCGGGCCGTAGTCGTTCAGGTTGGTGATTAATTCCTTTTTTCGGCACCGTCACTATGGTAGCCGACATCAGGCACTTGGGAACCGTAGCCAGAGATAGTGACAGGTTAAAGATCCTGGTGAATACCTCAGCCTGCTGTGTCCCTAAGTACCCTTCCTTGAACTCCATCCGTGCCTGCAGCCTTGCGTGGGTTGACCCTTCGCAGAGCGCGTTGTACATCCTGTGTGCTCAATGTTAAGACCTGTCTCTCCGCCTTGGCTGGGGTTCTTCCACTCATGGTGGTGTTGCCAGTTTCGAAGCGGGCAAAGAAGGTGTTAAGCTCCAGCACTGTGCGTCTATCTCCAGCCTGATACTGTAACTCATCTGAATGTCAATCCATGTAAACACATTTCCCTTTATTGCAAGTGCTTAGAATGTATGCAACTGCCAGTTACATGGGACAGTCTGAAGTGTCTTTCTCAAATTTAGCTCATAAATAACCTGGTTTTCAAGGAACTGTGCATTCAGTTTATGAGCTTGGCATTTGCAAAGCATAGATGGAGTGACGTGGCTGGGGTCAGGCCTGATGAGAAGCCATCTGCTGACAATCTACAATGTTGCTGCATGTTCAAGCAAATGTCGAACGTCTTGTGTGTCTGTACACTCATTGGTCTTCATGGAAAAAGTGGTCACCTGCCTAAGATTGACAAAAGATGGGACAGGCAGCATCTCTGGAGAGAAGGAATTGATGATATTTCAGGGTTGAGACCTTTAGGAGCAGGGAGGTTCTACTGCAGTTGTACAGGGCCTTGGTGAGACCGCACCTGGAGTATTGTGTACAGTTTTGGTCTCCTAATCTGAGGAAAGACATTCTTGCCATAGAGGGAGTACAGAGAAGGTTCACCAGATTGATCTCTGGGATGGCAGGACTTTCATATGAAGAAAGACTGGATAGACTCGGCTTATACTCGCTGGAATTTAGAAGACTGAGGGGGGATCTTATAGAAACATATAAAATTCTTAAGGGGTTGGAGAGGCTAGATGCGGGAAGATTGTTCCCGATGTTGGGGAAGTCCAGAACTAGGGGTCACAGCTTAAGGATAAGGGGGAAGTCTTTTAGGACCGAGATGAGAAAACATTTCTTCACACAGAGTGGTGAGTCTGTGGAATTCTCTGCCACAGAAGGTAGTTGAGGCCAGTTCATTGGCTATATTTAAGAGGGAGTTAGATGTGGCCCTTGTGGCTAAAGGGATCAGGGGGTATGGAGAGAAGGCAGGTACAGGTTACTGAGTTGGATGATCAGCCACGATCATATTGAATGGCGGTGCAGGCTCGAAGGGCCGAATGGCCTACTCCTGCACCTATTTTCTATGTTTTCTATGTTTCTATGTCTGTACGGAGTTGTATGTTCTCCCCGTGACCTGCGTGTTTGGTTTTCTCCGGGCGCTCCAGCATCCTCACGCACTCCAAAGACGGACAGGTTTGTAGGTAAATTGTTTGGTATAATTGCAAGTTGTCCCTAGATTGTAGGATAGTGCAAGTGTGTGTGGTGATCGCTGGTCGGTGTGGACTCTGTGTACTGAAGGGCCTGTTTTCCGCTCTGTATCTCTAAACTAAACTAAACAATGCAATGACGACATGGGTTAATCACAACAACAGCTGCAAGAAACTTAAACCACAGAGGACACTGGATATGGGTCTTATTTTGGACAATGTGTTGCAGACAGAGTGAATCAGCCTCCAAGTAAAGAAATAAATCTGTGACGACTTTGTACGCCAAGCTCCTCCAATGGGCCTTCATCGAGGTGCCACGGATCACCGCGTAGAAGTCAGGGCCCGGGTTGGGGCCTCGCGGGTCGTACGCGGGAGCCGTGCCTCGTGGGTAGGGGGTCAGTTCGGCGGAGCGGCCGACAGAGGCCGGATGTGCACTACAATAGACAATAGGTGCAGGAGGAGGCCATTCGGCCCTTCGAGCCTGTACGCACCGCCATTCATTGTGATCATGGCTGATCATTCTCAATCAGTACCCCGTTCCTGCCTTCTCCCCATACCTCCTGACTCCGCTATCCTTAAGAGCTCTATCCAGCTCTCTCTTGAACGCATTCAGAGAATTGGCCTCCACTGCCTGTTGAGGCAGAGAATTCCACAGATTCACAACTCTCTGACTGGGAGGCGGGAAGTGGGGGGTCGACTGCGGTGAGGCCTTGGCGGAGTTTGAAGCCTTGCGACGTTGGGGCCTCAGCCGTGGTGAAGCCTCTCTGTGTCGGCCCGTGGTCGACGAGAGCATGGAGGACCACCGTGAAGGCGGGGGGGGGGGGGTGCTGTGAGGGAGGTGGGGGGAGAACAATGGACAATTGGGGATGGGGGAGAACAATGGGCTATGGGGACCACTGTGGGGGGGGAGGGAGGAGCGCCGTGAGGGAGGTGGGGGGAGAACAATGGACAATTGGGGATGGGGGAGAACAATGGACAATGGGGACCTCTGTGGGGGGGGGAGAACAAAAGGGGGAGCTGGCGTGCTTTGTAACTTTGTCAGCGCCGTAGATGGCCGCTATTTGTACACATTGGGTACGCAAGTAAAGAATCTCACTGTGCCTAGCCACACGTGACAATAAAAGTATTCCATTCCATTATCTTCAAAGATTCAAAAGAAAATGTATACGTTATTTACAACGTCTTTAGCGCATTGGTGCACGCATCCGGTGCCGGTTCATCCACTCAGTTTATGTTGAATGATAAAGAACGGGGGGGGGATAAAAGGTTGATAGAGCCCTCTCTAACTTTCAGTGAGATCATGGCTAACTTTAGCCTGCACATCACCATCCCGCTCCCAACCCATCCCCTTAACTCCCTTTCAGTTTCAACTTCTGTACATCTCCAGCTTTTAATATTAGGGGTCGGAGATGCAGGGGTGGGGTAGATCTGCTGCCTCACGGCGCCAGAGTCCCGGGTTCGATCCTGACAGCGGGTGCTGCCTGTACGGGGTTTGTATGTTCTCCCCGTGACTGCGTGGGATTTCTCCGGGTGCTCCAGTTTCCTCCCGTACTCCAAGGACAATAGACAATAGACAAAAGGTGCAGGAGGAGGCCATTCGGCCCTTCGAGCCAGCACCGCCATTCAAGGGTAGCGCAGCGGTAGAGTTGCTGCTTTACAGCGAATGCAGCGCCGGAGACTCAGGTTCGATCCTGACTACGGGTGCTGCACTATAAGGAGTTTGTACGTTCTCCCCGTGACCTGCGTGGGTTTTCTCCGAGATCTTCGGTTTCCTCCCACACTCCAAAGACGTACAGGTATGTAGGTTAATTGGCTGGGTAAATGTAAAAAATTGTCCCTAGTGGGTGTAGGATAGTGTTAATGTACCGGGATCGCTGGGCGGCACGGACTTGGTGGGCCGAAAGGGCCTGTTTCCGGCTGTATATATATGATATGATATGATAATATGATCATGGCTGATCATTCTCAATCGGTACCCCGTTCCTGCCAAAGTCGTATATGCACACACACACATATGCACACACACACACACACACACATATATATATATATATATAAACCTACACACACACACACACGCATATATGCGTATTTCAGGCAGTTTCCAGACAGTGCTGCACAGATGCTGCCTGACCCGCTGAGTTACTCCAGCACTCTGTGAAACGTCACCTATCCATGTTCTCTAGAGGTGCTGCCTGACCCTTATAGATGTTTCTTATAGAAACATATAAAATTATAAAAGGACTGGACAAGCTAGAAGCAGGAAAAATGTTCCCAATGTTGGGCGAGTCCAGAACCAGGGGACACAGTCTTAGAATAAAGGGGAGGCCATTTAAAACTGAGGTGTGAAAAAACTTTTTCACTCAGAGAGTTGTGAATTTGTGGAATTCTCTGCCACAGAGGGCAGTGGAGGCCAAATCACTGGATGGATTTAAGAGAGAGTCAGATAGACCTCTAGGGGCTAGTGGAATCAAGGGATATGGGGAGAAGGCAGGCACGGGGTATTGATTGGGGACGATCAGCCATGATCACAATGAATGGTGGTGCTGGCTCGAAGGGCCGAATGGCCTCCTCCTGCACCTATTTTCTATGTTTCTATGTTTCTATGACCCGCTGAGTTACTCCAGCACTCTGTGAAACGTCGCCTATCCATGTTCTCCAGAGATGCTGCCTGACCCGCTGAGTTACTCCAGCACTCTGTGAAACGTCACCTATCCGTGTTCTCCAGAGATGCTGCCTGACCCACTGAGTTACTCCAGCACTCTGTGAAACGTCACCTATCCGTGTTCTCCAGAGATGCTGCCTGACCCGCTGAGTTACTCCAGCACTGTGTGAAACGTCACCTATCCATGTTCTCCAGAGATGCTGCCTGACCCACTGAGTTACTCCAGCACCCTGTGTATCTGGAAACTGTGTGCCTGAAATGTGATGTTACAACAGTGATGGAACATCCCGGCAGGAGAGGAGACAGTTCAGTCTAGTTTATTGTCACATGTACTGAGGTACAGTGGAAAGCATTTGTTGCATGGTTTGGATCCCTTGTAACCAATGCTGAAATAGGCCCGGTCTCTGGTGGAGGGAGGGTTGGTTCAGTCTGCGAGGCACGTGATGGGACAACTACACTCCAATTATGTCTGATGCCCACTGTACACGCTCCCTGCCCTTCCGACAAATCTGGATTTCACGCACATTTGGCCACATCAATAGACAATAGACAATAGACAATAGGTGCAGGAGGAGGCCATTCAGCCCTTCGAGCCAGCACCGCCATTCAATGCGATCATGGCTGAAAATCAGTACCCCGTTCCTGCCTTCTCCCCATACCCCCTCACTCCACTATCCTTAAGAGCTCTATCCAGCTCTCTCTTGAAAGCATCCAACGAACTGGCCTCCACTGCCTTCTGAGGCAGAGAATTCCACACCTTCACCACTCTCTGACTGAAAAAGTTCTTCCTCATCTCCGTTCTAAATGGCCTACCCCTTATTCTTAAACTGTGGCCCCTTGTTCTGGACTCCCCCAACATTGGGAACATGTTTCCTGCCTCTAATGTGTCCAATCCCCTAATTATCTTATATGTTTCAATAAGATCCACATCCAAGTGAAGGTGGTGATATGAGGATTGGTGGCGCGGCGGTCGAGTTGCTGCCTGACAGCGCTGGAGACCCGGGTTCAATCCTGACTACGGGCGCTGTCTGTCCGGAGTTTGAGTTCAGTTTAGTTTGTGTTTATTGTCACGTGTCCCGAGGTAGACAATAGATAATAGACAATAGACAATAGGTGCAGGAGTAGGCCATTCGGCCCTTCGAGCCAGCACTGCCATTCAATGTGATCATGGCTGATCATTCCCAATCAGTACCCCGTTCCTGCCTTCTCCCCATACCCCCTGGTACAGGTACAGTGTACAGTGTCCCGAGGTACAGTGAAAAGCTTTTGTTGCGTGCTAACCAGTCAGCAGAAAGACAAAGCATGATTCCAATCGAGCCGTCCATAGTGAACAGATTCATGATTTGTGTCTGAGTATTGTATTTATATTTGTAAACAGGAGTTCGTACATTCTCCCCGTGGGTTTTCTCGGGCTGTTCCGGTTTCCTCCCACACTCCAAAGACGTACAGGTTTGTAGGTTAAAACTGTAGATTATCCCTGGTGCGTAGCATAGTGTTAGTGTGCGGGGATTGCTAGTCGGCGTGGACTCGGTGGGCCGAAGGGCCTGCTTCCGAGCTGTATCTCGAGATTAAACTGCAGGTGCTGCACTTTGACATTCGGGCACTTGTTTCAATGCCGAAGATAAAGTGGAGCAGTAACTCAGCGGGTCAGGCAGCATCTACGGAGGACATGGATAGGCCCCACTTCTGATCGGAACCCCTCGTCAGTCTGAATTTCGCCAGCGCTTTGTGTTCTCTCCAAGTTAAGGCGCAGAGAAGATAGAGGATCAGTCATCAACTTAATAAACGGTGAAGTACTAGTGAGGGATTGGAGAGAATCATCCCACTTCTATTGCTCATGAACTAAAGGGCAGCACAATGGTACAGCTGGTCGAGCTGCTAGCTCACAGCACCAGAGACCCAGGTTCGATCCTGACCTCGGGTGCTGTCTACGTGGAGTTTGCACGTTCTCCCCGTGACCGCGTGGGTTTCCTCCCGCATCCCAAAGACATGCGGGTTTGAAGGTTAGTCGGCCTCTCTGTAAAGGAAAAATGCCCCCCAGTGTGTAGAGAATGGATGTTTAGTTTAGTTTAGAGATACAGCGCGGAAACAGGCCCTTCAGCCCACCGAGTCCGCGCCGACCAGCGATCCCCGCACACTGACACTATCCTACACACACACCAGAGACAATTAACCTCCAAAACCTGGACGTCTTTGGAGTGTGGGAGGAAACCGGAGATCCCGGGGAAAATTCACGCAGGTCTCGGGGAGAACGTACAAACTCCGTGCGGACGAGAAAGTGGGATAACATCGAACTAGTGTGAATGGGTGATCGATGGTCGGCGTGGACTCGGTGGGAGGAATAGCCTGTTGTACCTCGAAACTAAACTAAAACTGAACTGATTAGCGATGCAACCAACTGGATAAAACAAGCTTCAGAAATTGGCCTGAAGTCAGCCGGCATTGGCTGGTCGCAGCAAACAAAAAAAACAACAGATGCTGGAAAGCCGAAAGGAACAGAAAATGCTGGGAGCACTCGACAGGTCAGGCGGTATCCATGGAGAGAGAAACAGTCAAGGACTCTTCAGCGAACCAGAGTGTCTTCTCTTCAAAACCAGCTGTTCAGAGCTGCAGCGAATGGGAGTGGTGAAACGAAAAGAGGAAAACACTGGTGATATTGTACAGAACAAGGTCAACGGAGGTTCCAATTACTTTTTTAAAAAACACAGCTGTCAGTGGCAGATGAGAGAAAAAGCAGCAATTGGGACAAAAAGGTGCAGCCATTTTGTAGAAAGAGGGAGGGGAAAAAAAAAGGTGGATACTTGCAAATGTCAAATTCATTATCAAGACCAAGGGCCACTGTGTGTTTGGACAGAATGCACAAGTGTTTGCAGTTTTGTGGGGAATATATACAGTGCCCATACAAGTATAAACGTCACTTTATCTACCAAAGAAAGCTAAAGTCAAAGATTGAAATTCAATGAAGATGGCCACAAAATTCTGGTATCACAAAACGCTGGAGTAACTCAGCGGGTCAGGCAGCATCTAGGAGAGAAGGAATGGGTGACGTTTCAGGTCGAGACCCTTCTTCAGACCCCCTCTGTGTATATTTCCTACACAAAATGCTGGAGTAATTCAGCAGGATAAGCAGCATCTCTGGAGAGACGGAATGGGTGACGTTTCGGGTTGAGACCCTTCTTCAGACCTGACGAAGACAGAGATATGAAGAAGGGTCTCGACCTCGAAACGTCACCCATTCCTTCTCTCCAGAGATGTTGCCTGTTAGGCTGAGTTACTCCAGCACTTCGTGTCAGTCTTCGGTGTAAACCAGCATCTGCAGTTCCTTAGTGAGGAAAGAACTGCAGATGCTGGTTTAAATCAAAGGTAGACGCAAAATGCTGGAGTAACTCAGCGGGACGGGCAGCATCTGTGGAGAGAAGGAATGGGTGACGTTTCGGGTCGAGACCCTTCCTTCCTACACATCGGATTGGCATGGCTGTGGTGGGCTGAATGGCCACCTTTCTTTTTAGTTTAGTTTGGTTTAGAGATATAGTGCGGAAACAGGCCCTACAGCCCATCGAGTCTGCGCCGACCAGCGATCCCCGCACACTGACACTATCCTACACACACACCAGAATTAACCTAATAACCTGTACGTCTTTGGAGTGTGTGAGGAAACCGGAGATCCCGGAGAAAATTCACGCAGGTCTCGGGGAGAACGTACAAACTCCGTGCGGACGAGAAAGTGGGATAACATCGAACTAGTGTGAATGGGTGATCGATGGTCGGCGTGGACTCGGTGGGAGGAATAGCCTGTTGTACCTCGAAACTAAACTAAAACTGAACTGATTAGCGATGCAACCAACTGGATAAAACAAGCTTCAGAAATTGGCCTGAAGTCAGCCGACATTGGCTGGTCGCAGCAAAACTGAAACAACAGATGCTGGAAAGCCGAAAGGATCAGAAAATGCTGAGAGCACTCGACAGGTCAGGTGGTATCCATGGAGAGAGAAACAGTCAAGGACTCTTCAGCGAACCAGAGTGTCTTCTCTACAAAACCAGCTGTTCAAAGCTGCATCGAATGGGAGTGGTGAAACGAAAAGAGGAAAACACTCATGATATTGTACAGAACAAGGTCAACGGAGGTTCCAATTACTTGGGAAAAAAACACAGCTGTCAGTGGCAGATGAGAGAAAAAGCAGCAATTGGGACAAAAAGGTGCAGCCATTTTGTAGAAAGAGGGAGGGAAAAAAAAGGTGGATGTGGAGAGGATGTTTCCACTGGTGGATATTTTTAAGGCAGAGGTAGACAGGTTCTTGATTGGAATGGGTGTCTGGGGTTATGGGGGGAAGGCAGGAGAATGGGGTTTGGAGGGAGAGAAGATCAACCATGATTGGATGGTGGAGTGGACTCGATGGGCCAATTGGCCTAATTCTACTCCGAGAGCTTGTGAGGTCCGAGAGCCTGAGGTCGCGCTGGGGCCCCCGGGGACGGGGATAGGTGCGAGCCTCGAGGTCGGGTCAGAGTCCAGAATGGAGTCGGGCTGACGGACGGAGCCTTGGGGTCGAGACGGGCCAAGGTGGACGAGGCACATCGCCAAGAACAAGAGGGGATCCAACCTGTGTGGGGGTGGGGGGAAGGGGGCCACTAGGGTTGCCAACTGTCCCGTATTAACCATGACATCCCGTATATGGGGCTAAATTGGTTTGTCCCGTACGGGACCGCCCTTGTCCCGTATTAGGTCTGGGGGGCGATGTAGGCCCAGACACTGTAGGCCTGGGGGCCGCTGTAGGCACAGACAGTGTAGGCCCGGACACTGTAGGCCCGGACTCCGTAGGCCCAGGGGCCGCTGTAAGCCCGGACACTGTAGGCCTGGACACTGTAGGCCTGGGGGCCGCTGTAGGCACAGACAGTGCAGGCCCGGACACTGTAGGCCCGGACTACGTAGGCCCGGGGACCACTATGGGCCCGGACACTGTAGGCCCGGACACTGTAGGGATGGGGGCCGCTGTAGGCACGGACAGTGTAGGCCCGGGTGCTGCCTAACGCAGGTTGCATTGTAACTAGCCTCCCGGCCCGGGCGGCCGCCGTTGGTGGAGCGGGAGCACTTGTCCGCTGTGTGGATGACGTCACCTTTTGTCCCTTATTTGGGAGTGAGGAAGTTGGCAACCCTAGGGGCCACCGAGAACTAAGGGGGACCTTAGTTTTTATCTACGATTTGAAGATAAAATTCTTATGGGATTGAACAGGCTAGATGCAGGAAAGATGTTCCCCACGCTGGGGAGTCCAGAACCAGCGGTCACAGTTTAAGAATAAGGGGTAGGCAATTTAGGACTGAGATGAGGAAAACCTTTTTCACCCAGAGAGTTGTGAATCTGTGGAATTCTCTGCCACAGAAGGCAGTGGAGGCCAATTCACTGGATGTATTCAAGAGTTAGATTTAGCTCTTAGGGCTAACGGAATCAAGGGGTATGGGGAGAAAGCAGGAACGGGGTACTGATTTTGGATGATCAGCCATGGTCACATTGAATGGCGGTGCTGGCTCGAAGGGCCGAATGGCCTACTCCTGCACCTATTTTCTATGTAACACAAAAAATGCTGGAAATACTCAGTAGATCAGGCTTGCACCTCTGAAGTAAATTGATGTCTCATCTGCCCTAACAATGTGGGGGGAATAAAAGATCCCATGAGTTTCAGTTTCAGTTTAGTTTATTGTCACGTGTACCGAGGTACAGTGAAAAGCTTTTGTTGCGTGCTATCCTGTCAGCAGAAAGACAATACATGGTTACAATCGAGCCATTTACAGTGTGCAGGTACATGATAAGGGCTTACAAATTGCTGTAGGAGCAGAGATGTAAGAGTGTAGAGCGATTGTAATGTGTGATCGTAGATCTGCTTCCTTGGCTGGCACGCAAAGTGTCGCCTGGGTTGGGCGCCATCTTGGGAGCATGATAAAGTACCCTGTCTTCATCAAATAAACAGATTAATCAGAACAGGTCATTATTTCCCTGCTGTTTGTTGGATCTTGCAGTGAGCAGAGTGGCAACGGTAATTACATTTCAAAACTGATTCATTGACCAAATAGGCCTTTGGGATGTCTGCTGAAGAACATTGTATAAATATGACGTCCCTTCTAAAGTGTTCCGTGAGAACAGTAAACTGCAGCGGTAGAGTTGCTGCCTCACCGCTCCAGAGACCCGGGTTCAATCCTGACTACGGGTGTTGTCTGTACGGAGTTTGTACGTTCTCCCCGTGACTGCGTGGGTTTTCTCCGGGTGCTCCGGTTTCCTCCCACATCCCAAAGACGTGCAGGTTTGCAGGTTAATTGGCTTCTGTAAACTGTCCCTAGTAGGATAGAGCTTGAGTATGGGTGACTGAAGTAGGTTTGTATTTATTCACAAAATGCTGGAGTAACTAGGCAGGTTAGGCAGCATCTCAGGAGAGAAGGAATGGGTTTGTAGGTAAAATTGGCTTCTTAAGTTGCCAATTAACTTGCTGTTGTTGTTGTTGTTGTTCGTCCTTCGGGTTGGAAGATGACCATGATTTCACTTTTCAGTTGGAGGATTGGTGACTGTGGGTCCGGAAGCGACTGGTGAGGCCAATCCGGGCCCGGAAGGCACGCCTACACGTTATGATACAAGTGGATGGGTGCTGCAGTGGAAGTGGAGGTAGCCCGGGCCTTGCGTGCGGTGCGTTTCCTCTGGGCCTCTGCAGTGCGTCTGTTCTCTGCTGTACGGGCTCGCCAGTTTGGACGGTCCAGAGCAAGAGACTCCCAAGTGCTGAGGTTGATGTCCAAGTCTTTGAGGGACACTTTGAGGCAGTCCTTAAACCGTTTCTTCCGTCCTCCTACTGAGCGCTTGCCCTGACACAGTTCTCCATACAGAAGCTGTTTTGGCAGTCGACTCTCGGGCATTCTGACGACATGGCCTGCCCATCTGGCTTGGGCTTTCCGTAGGAGGGTGTGGAGGGGTGATGAGGGGTGGAGTATAGGATGATGAGGGGTGATCTCAGTAGGGTTGCTAACTGTCCCGTATTAGCCGGGACATCCCATATTTAGGCTAAATTGGTTTGTTCTGTATGGGACTGCCTTTGTCTGTATTAGGCCTGGAGGGCGCTGTAGGCCCGGACGCTGTAGGCCCGGACGCTGTAGGCCCAGCCGCTGTATGCCCGGAACGCTGTAGGCCCGGACAGTGTAGGCCCGGACAGTGTAGGCCCGGACAGTGTAGGCCCGGACAGTGTAGGCCCAGACCCTGTAGGTCCAGACAGTGTAGGTCCGGACAGTGTAGGTCCGGACAGTGTAGGTCCGAACAGCGTAGGTCCGAACAGCGTAGGTCCGAACAGCGTAGGTCCGAACAGCGTAGGTCCGAACAGCGTAGGTCCGAACAGTGCTGGTCCGGAGGTCCGGGCACCACCTAATGGAGGTTGCGTAGCAACCCACCTCCCGGCCCGGGCGGCCATCATTGGTGGAGTAGGAGCACGAGGCCGCTGGCTGGGCTAGGGTCGGTGACGTCACCTTGTCCCGTATTTGGGAGTGAGATAGTTGTCAACCCTAGATCTCAGAGTAGTGTATAACATAATGAGAGGAATAGATAGGGTAGACACACATAGTATTTTACCCAGAGTAGGGGAATCAAGAACCAGAGGACATAGGTTTAAGGTAACGGGGAAAGATTTAATAGGAACCTGAGAAGCAATGTTTTCCTCACGGAGGGTGGTGAGCATATGGAATGAGCTGCCAGAGGAGGCAGTTGAGGCAGAAACTATAACAACATTTAAAAGATATTTGGACAGCTACATGGATCAGAAAGGTTTAGAGAGATGTGGGCCAAACACATATGGGACCAGTATAGATAGCGCATGTGGGTCGGCGTGGATAAGTTAGGCCGCAGGGCCTGTTTCCATGCTGTAGGACTCCAAGAGGTGGGACTAGTGTAGAGGGGGCATCTCGGTCAGCATGGATGTTGGGTCGAAGGGCCTGTTTCCGTGCTGTATGAATCTAATTCAGGCTGATGATGCTTTACTAAATGGACCAACTTCAAATTCACAAACGTAAATAGGCAATCAAGTGACCATGTTTTTGTGCAGTTTTGCTGAAACAGAGAAGTGGGAGGAATTGTACACCGAGTTAATATGCGTGCAGTCAACTGTAAAAAGAGATTTGTGGATCACGCACGATGATTCTAATCTGCACAGCTACTCAATAATTCAAACCCACACAGCAGTGAAAGTTGGCACTCAGCTATTTCTCTCTATATTCACTTACTGCAGCCGACTCTACACCACAATCAGAATTTAAGGTTTTAATTTGAATCAAACCGATTTAGATTAGTTTAGTTCAGAGAAACAGCGCGGAAACAGGCCCCTCCGGCCCACCGAGTCCACAACGACCAGCGATCCCCGCACATTAACACCACCCTACGCGCACTAGGGACAATTTACATTTTATACCAAGCCAATTAACCTGCAAAGCTGTACGTCTTTGGAGCGTGGGAGGAGACCGAAGATCTCGGAGAAAAGGTCGGGATCTAAGCCGGGTCTCTGGCGCTGTAAGTCAGCAACTCTACCACTGTTCCACTGTGCCATGCACAAATTACCTTTTGGGAATATAAAGAGAACGGTTTAATCTCTTTAAATGCCATTACTCAATCATCACATTGCCACTGAATGCATTCAATAAATGCACCCCGAGTCCATTCTGGTATAAATTTGCTTCGCGCAGAAGTTAAGAAATCTTTGGACTTTACAATAAAAATGTCAAGTGACATTAGGGTTGCCAACTATCTCACTCCCAAATACGGGACAAGGTGACGTCACCGCCCCCGCCCCCGCGCCCCACGTGATCTCACCCACGTGAGCCAGCGGCCACATGCTCCCGCTCCACCAATGGTGGCCGCCCGGGAGGTGGGTTGCTACGCAACCTCCGTTAGGCGGCACCCGGGCCTCCGGACCTAGACTGTCCAGAACTAAAATGTCGGAAACCTAGAGTGTCTGGACCTAAACTGTCAGGAGTTACAGCGTCAGGGCCTACAGCATCCGGACCTACAGCGCCCCCCCGGGCCTAATACGGGACAAGGGCGGTCCCGTACGGGACAAACCAATTTAGCCCAAATGTACGGGATGTCCCGGCTAATACGGGACAGTTGGCAACCCTATGTGACATATTGTGAAGTCATCACATAATTCACTAAGTAGCCCAGTACTTGCAGTAAACAAACCACAAACAATGGAGTTAGACTACAAAGTGCTGGAGTAACTCAGCAGGACAGGCAGCTTCTCTGGCGAAAAGGAATGGGTGACATTTCGGGCCGAGATCCTTCTTCAGACTGAGAGTCGGAGGGATGGGGGGGGGGGGGAGTCAGAGAGGTATGAAAAGGTTCAGAACAAATCAGAGGTGACATTGATGACTCTGGAAAGGTGGAGCCCACAATGGTCCATTGTTGGCTGTGGAAGAGGTGACGATGAAGGGATATATGGATGTGAACAGTGGAACTGGCAGGATGACCTGGGGCTGGGGAGAGAGAGGGAAAGCAAGGGTTACTTGAAATGATACAAACCAATGTTCATACCGCTGGGGTGTAAGCTGCCCAAGTGAAATACGAGGTGCTGTTCCTCCAATTTGCGCTGGGCCTCACTCTGACAATGGAGGAGGCCCAGGACAGAAAGGTCAGTGTGGGAATGGCAATGATCAATGGAGCACTCAATGTAATAAAGCTTATGCTGCAGATAGAATGTCTGCACTGTAGATTCACACAGCATGGAAACAGGACCTTCTGCCCAACCCGTTCATGCTGACCAAGATGTCCCTTGTAATCTAGTCCCATTTTCCTGCATTTGGCCCATACACATTTCCTATCTATGTGCCCGTCCAAGTGTCTTTTAAATACTGTTATTCTACCTGCCTCAACTACCTCCTCTGTGGCTCATTCCAAACACCCAGCACCCTTTGAGTGTCCTTCAAATATTCTTACCAAAACCTGCCGCAATACTACCCTGGGAAATGATTCTGTGCATTCACACCGGCCCCATCCCCGAACTCTACCTCCGCTACATCGACGACTGCATTGGTGCTACCTCTTGTACCCATGCAGAACTCGGTTCCCAGGCCTCCACTCCCTCATCTTCACCATGGATGCCCAGTCACTCTACACTTCCATCCCCCACAAGGATGGTCTCGAAGCCCTCCGTTTCTTCCTCGACCGTAGAACCAGCCAATCCCCATCTACCAACACTCTCCTCCGCCTAGCAGAGCTGGTTCTAACCCTCAACAACCTCTCCTTTGACTCCTCCCACTTCCTCCAAACCAGAGGCGTAGCTATGGGCACTCGCATGGGCCCTAGCTACGCCTGCCGCTTTGTCAGGCACGTCGAACAATCCCTGTTCCAGACGTACACTGGCCCCATCCCTGAACTCTACCTCCACTACATCGACAACTGCATTGGTGCTACCACTTGTCCCCATGCAGAACTCCAGCATTTTGTGATACCTTCGATTTGTACCAGCATCTGCAGTTATTTTCCTACACTACTGTACATTCACTTTATCATTTCCTCTCATGATTTTATACACCTCTTCAAGAAATAAAGTCCTAGCCTGCCCAACCTCTCCCTTTGGCTCAGGCCCTTTAGTCCTGGCAACATCCTCGTCAATCTTCTCTGCACCCTTTCCACTTTAACAACATCCTTCCTATATAGGGGTTGCCAACTATCTCATTCCCAAATAAGGGACAAGGTGATGTCACCGCCCCGCGCCCCACGTGACCTCACCCAGCCAGCGGCCACGTGCTCCCGCTCCACCAATGGCGGCCGCCCGGGGCGGGAGGCGGGTTGCTATGCAACCTCCGTTAGGCGGAGCCCGGGCCTCCGGACCTACACAGTCCGGACCTACAGTGTCCGGGCCTACACTGTCCGGGCCTACACTGTCCGGGCCTACACTGTCCGGGCCTACACTGTCCGGGCCTACAGTGGCCCCCGGGCCTACACTGTCCGGGCCTACACTGTCCGGGCCTACACTGTCCGGGCCTACACTGTCCGGGCCTACACTGTCCGGGCCTACACTGTCCGGGCCTACAGTGGCCCCCGGGCCTACATTGTCTGGACCTACAACGTCCGGGCCTACAGCGCTCCCTGGGCCTAATACGGGACATGGGCGGTCCCGTATGGGACATTACAATTTATCCCAAAATACGGGATGTCCTGGCTAATACGAGACAGTTGGCAACCCTATTCCTATAGCAGGGTGACCAAAACTGAACACAATACTCCAAATGCGGCGTTGCCAACTGTGACATAACATTCCAACTTCAGTACGCAATGAGGCTGACTGATGAAACACAAAGCAACTTAAAAGCGATGGGAATGCAGAATTCAAAGCCAAAGAAACTGGAACAAATATTTTCGCCCATAAGGCCATGTGGGAGGAAATTTAATGTGCAGGAAAAAAACTGCAGATGCTAGTTAAAATCGAAGGGAGACACAAAATGCTGGAGTAACTCAGCGGGTCAGGCAGCATCTCACGAGAGAAGGAATGGGTGATGTTTCGGGTCGAGACCCTTCTTCAGACTGATGTCAAGGGAGGGGGTGGTTCTTGACCTGAAACATCACCCATTCCTTCCCTCCCGAGATGCTGCCTGACCCGCTGAGTTACTCCAGCATTTTGTGTCAAACTCCGGGAGGAAATTTAAGATGTTTGGAAATTTAATTCAAGAGTATCACCTTCTCAAAGCGAGTGAGGGTGAAAAAGACAAATTCTACAACGTTTGTCATCATATTGTAAATTATTGTGGCAGGTTTTAGTGCGAATATTTGCAACGAGATAGCATGCAGTAATGGATGCCAAAACTGGAGACAGAAATATGTAATCTATGTCCTGAGGAAAAGCATGCAAGTGCAAATAACTACTCGAGCCATCATCTGTTAGTGCAACTGCAGATTGTGACACGCTGATGCAAGGGAACCTTCCCAAATTGGTTCCCAAATGAAACATCAGTGTAATGAAGACACAAGAGACTGCAGATGCTGCAATGCTGAGCAAAAAAAATCAAAGTGCTGGAGGCACTCAGCGGGTCAGTCTGAAGAAGGGTCTCGACCCGAAACGTCATCCATTCCTTCTCTCCTAGATGCTGCCTGCCCCGCTGAGTTACTCCAGCATTTTGTGACACCTCGATTTGTACCAGCATCTGCAGTTATTTTCCTACACAGCGGGTCAGGTAGCATCTGTGGAGGGAAATGGACAGGCGGCGTTTCGGACTGGGACCCCTTCTTCAGACTGACGTTGTGGGTCGAGACCCTTCTTCATTCTGAAGAATAGTCCTAACTAGGGTTGCCAACTGTCCCATATTAGCCGGGACATCCCGTAAATTGGGCTAAATTGGTTTGTCCCATACGGGACCGCCCTTGTCCCGTATTAGGCACGGGGTGCGCTGTAGGCCGGGACACTGTAGGCCCAGGGGCCGCTGTAGGCCCAGGGGCCGCTATAGGCCCGGACACTGTAGGCCCGAGGGACACTGTAGGCCCAGACACCCTAGGCCCAGGGGCCGCAGTAGGCCCGGACAGTGTAGGCCCGGAGGCCCGGGCGTCGCCGAACGGAGGTTAAGTAGCAACCCACCTCCCAGCCCGGGCGGCCGCCATTGGTGGGGCGGGAGCACGTGGCCGCTGGCTGGGTGAGGTCACGTGGGGCGCGGGGCGGTGACGCCACCTTTTGTCCCTTATTTGGGAGTGAGAAAGTTGGCAACCCTAGTCCCAACGCACAACGATGTCTGTTCATTCCCCTCCGCAGATGCTGCCTGACCTGCTGAGTTCCCCCAGCACTTTGTTTTTTTGGAATCATCAGGTTTTTTTGATGGGGCATTCATGGAGCACAGGAACAAGCACTTCAGCCCACAATATCTGTGCTGAACAAGATGCCAAAGTAAACTAAATCATCTGCTTGCACGTGATGCATACAACTTCAGTCCCTGCATATCGCAATCATACTTTATTAGCCAAGTATGTTTTGCAACATACGAGGAATTTGATTTGCCATACAGTCATACCAATAAAAAGCAACAGGACACACAAAATGCATTTTAACATGAACATCCAGCACAATGACTCCTCCACATTCCTCACTGTGATGGAAGGCAACAGAAAGGTTCAATCTCCTCCATTCTTTGTTCTGCGGTCGAGGGCCTTGAGCCTTCTAGATTTTTAGATTTTTAGAGATACAGGGCGGAAACAGGCCCTTCGGCCCACCGAGTCTGCGCCGCCCAGCGATCCCCGCACATTAACACTATCTACACACACTACGGACAATTAAAAAAAACTTTTTTTTTACATTTACCCAGTCAATTAACCTACAAACCTGCACGTCTTTGGAGTGTGGGAGGAAACCGAAGATCTCGGAGAAAACCCACGCAGGTCACGGGGAGAATGTACAAACTCCGTACAGACGGCGCCCGTAGTCAGGATCGAACCCGAGTCTCCGGCGCTGCATTCGCTGTAAGGCAGCAACTCTACCGCTGTGCCACCGTGGCGGGACGATCTTACTCCTGTAGCTGGCGGTCGGGCCCTCCGTGTCGGGGCGATCAAGCTCCCGCATTGGGGGGGGAATCTCAGCTCCCCCGCGCAACATATCCATGTGTTTATCTAAAAGCCTCTCTTAAACTTACAATGATCAGCCATGATCACATTGAATGGCGGTGCAGGCTCGAAGGGCTGAATGGCCTACTCCTGCACCTATTGTCTATAAACGGCACTATTGTACCAGCCTCCACTACCGGGAGCAGTTTCCACGCACCCACTTCTCATAAGTTATAGGATTAGAGTTAGGTCATTCAATAGACAATAGACAATAGACAATAGGTGCAGGAGGAGACCATTCGGCCCTTCGAGCCAGCACCACCATTCAATGTGATCATGGCTGATCATTCTCAATCAGTACCCCGTTCCTGCCTTCTCCCCATACCCCCTGACTCCGCTATCCTTAAGAGCTCTATCTAGCTCTCTCTTGAATGCATTCAGAGAATTGGCCTCCACTGCCTTCTGAGGCAGAGAATTCCACAGATTCACAACTCTCTGACTGAAAACGTTTTTCATCATCTCAGTTCTAAATGGCCTACCCCTTATTCTTAAACTGTGGCCCGTTGTTCTGGACTCCCCCAACATTGGGAACATGTTTCCTGCCTCTAACGTGTCCAACCCCTTAATAATCTTATACGTTTCGATAAGACCCGACAAAGTCTACTCCGCTATTCAATTATTGTTGATCTATCCCTCTCGCTCAGCCCCATTCTCCTGCCCTCTCCCCATAATAGTGCAAGGCCTGGATAGAGTGGATGTGGAGAGGATGTTTCCACTAGTGGGAGAGTCTAGGACCAGAGGGCACAGCCTCAGAATATAGAAACATTCACCTGCTAAATAACTTACAAATGCAACAAAAAAAAGAATATAGAAACATAGAAAATAGGTGCAGGAGGAGGCCTTCGAGCCCGCACCACCATTCATTGTGATCAAGGCAGATCATCCACAATCAGTAACCTGTGCCTGCCTTCTCCCCATATCCCTTGATTCCACTAGCCCCTAGAGCTCTATCTAACTCTCTCTTAAATCCATCCAGTGATTTGGCCTCCACTGCCCTCTGTGGCAGAGAATTCCATAAATTCACAACTCTCTGGGTGAAAAAGTTCCTTCTCACCTCCGTTTTAAATGGCCTCCCCTTTATTCTAAGACTGTGGCCCCTGGTTCTGGACTCCCCCAACATTGGGAACATTTTCCTGCATCTAACTTGTCTAGCCCCTTTATAATTTTATATGTTTCTATAAGATTCCCTCTCATCCTTCTAAACTCCAGTGAATACAAGCCTAGTCTTTTCAATCTTTCCTCATATGACAGTCCCGTCATCCCAGGGATCAATCTTGTGAACTTACACTGCACTGCCTCAATTACAAGGATGTCCTTCCTCAAATTAGACCAAAACTGTACACAATACTCCAGATGTGGTCTTACCAGGGCCCTATACAACTGCAGAAGATCCTCTTTACTCCTGTACTGAATATAGAATAAAAGGCCGCACCTTTAGAAAGGAGTTGAGGAGGAATTTCTTTAGTCAGAGGGTGGTGAATCTGTGGAATTCATTGCCACAGAAAGCTGTGGATGCCATCAATGGATATTTTTAAGGCAGAGATAGATTCTTGATTAGTACGAGTGTCAGGGTAATGGGGAGAATGGGATTAGAAGGGAGAGATAGATCAGCCATGATTGAATGGCGGAGTAGGCTTGTGTAGGAAAGAACTGCAGATGCTGGTTTAAATTGAAGGTAGACACAAAATGCTGGAGTAACTCAGCGGGTCAGGCTGCATCTCTGGAGAGAAGGAATGGGTGACGTTTCAGGTCAAGACCCTTCTTCAGACTGATGTCAGGGGAGGGGGCTAGGCTCGGTGATCGTTTCGCTGAACACCTCCGCTCAGTCCATCTTAACAAACCTGATCTCCCGGTGGCTCAACACTTCAACTCCCCCTCCCATGCCAAATCTGACCTCCCTGTCCTGGGCCTCCTCCATTGTCAGAGTGAGGCCCAGCACAAATTGGAGGAACAGCACTTCATATTTCGCTTGGGTAGCTTGCACCCCAGCAGTATGAACATTGACTTCTCTAACTTCAAATAGCCTTTTCTTTCCCCCTCTCTCCATCCCCTCCCCCTTCCCAGTTCTCCCACTAGTCTTCCTGTCTCCCGACTACATTCTATCTTTGTCCCGCCCCCTCCCATGACATCAGTCTGGAGAAGGGTCTCGACCCGAAACGTCACCCATTCCTTCTCTGGCCGAGACGCTGCCTGACCCGCTGAGTTACTCCAGCATTTTGTGTCTACCGGTGGAGTAGACTTGATGGGTCGAATGGCCTCAATCTGTCCCCGTCACTTGCGCATTTATGTTTCTGGATGAAACACAATGAAGAGACTGTGCCGACGTACAAGCCTGTTGTTTGTTTTATCCATTACCAACCGCAAAGTGTTACACCCAACCGAATTAAGCAGGTCTACTTCATGACTCTGCAGTGAGACAGTAACAGGATGTAACAAATTTGATGTGTCAATCTTTCACGCCACTCTCGATTAAAAAAACATGAGGCAAAGCCACTGAGGTTTCATTAAATCTCCAGATGACGGAGCTTAAAAGCAAGCCCATCATTTAGCATAACTCTGGGGTTGTTACAATAATAATTCATGGGACATTTGCAATTCAAATATTGTCTTTGGTATTTATTATTGATAGCTTCCTTGACAGGTGACACATAATCAACAATGTTTTTTTAATGGTTTTAAGATCCACTGAATTCATAATCTAACGGTGCAATGTACCAATTTTATTTTTAAAATAATGATGTTGAATAGTGCAACCATCACTAGGAATATTTTGTCGATGATGAATGACTTTCAATACTAATTTTCATAACGGAAGAAGTTACATTGGCCGTCCAAACTAGAAAGACAATGACTCATTAATAGCTTTAACAGCTGTATTGGATTAGCTTAGCTTGGAGATACGGCGCGGAAAGAGGTCCTTCGGCCCACCGAGTCCGCACCGACCAGCGATCCCCGCGCGTTAATGCTATCCTACACATGTTTTTACACTTACACCAAGCCAATTAACCTACATAACTGTACGTCTTTGGAGTGTGGGAGGAAACCGAAGAGCTCGGTGTAAACCCACGCAGGTCACGGGGAGAACGTGCAATCTCCGTACAGGCAGCACCCGTAGTCGGGATCGAACCTGAGTCTCTGGCGCTGTAAGGCAGCAGCTCTACCGCTGCGCCACCATGTATCTAAAGCACGTGACAATAATAAACTATACTAAAAAAGCTGGTTTAAGTAGGTCTTGTCAAAAGTGAAGGTAGACACAAAATGCTGGAGTAACTCAGCGGGTCAGGCAGCGTCTCGGGGAGGGAAGGAATGGGTGACGTTTCGGGTCGAGACCCTCCTTCAGACTCGCTGAATTCTCGTCGGAGAGAGGAGGAGGAGAACTTCTTCAAAGATCTTGTCAAAAGTGCCCCCAGCTTTGGTCCTACTGCCTCCTGCAGCATCTGATCCAGGTCCCACTGACTTGCCTCTCCCATTCTCCCAGTTTAGTTTAGTGTATTATCATGTGTACAGAGGTACAGTGAAAAGCTTTTGTTGCGTGCTATCCAGGGAGCGGAAAGACAACACGTGGGTACAATCTTTTACAAGGTTCACGGAACAGCATGGCCTAGTTTCTCAGTGTCGGTTACAATCGATCCATTTACAGTGTGCCGAAGCATGATAAGGGAATAGACACAAAAAGCTGGAGTAACTCAGCGTGACAGGCAGCATCTTTGGAGAGAAGGAATGGGTGACCAGCATTTGCAGTTCCTTCCCACACATGTTAAGGGAATAATAATAATAATAATAATAATAATAATAATAATAATAATAATAATAATAATAATAATAATAATAATAATTATTATTATTATTATTATTATTATTATTTATTGTCATTGCAACGAGTACAACGAAATTAAAAAATAGCCAATCCTGACGGTGCGTAAAAACATATATGCAATAAATGCAAAAACAAATAAATACAATTATATTAAGTACAAAAGTTTTAACAGTGTTGCCTAGTGCAGAAGGTAGTGTTCAGTTCTCGTATGGCCCTGGGGTAAAAACTGTTCTTAAGTCTGTTTGTTCGGGATTTGATCGACCTGAAACGTCGACCAGAGGGCAGATGAACAAACAGACGGTAAAGTCAGGTAAAGTCAGGTTCATGCAAGGTAAAGTCAGCAAAGTCTGATCAAGGATAGTCCAAGGGTCACCAAAGAGGTAGATATCTGAGGGGAGTTTAAGATCATAGTTAAAGTAAGAAGTGTTGCTGTGGGAGCAGAGATTTAAGAGTGTGGAGTGATTGTAATATGTGATTGCCGAAAAGCTATAACCGCACCTCGGTACACGTGACAATAAATTAAACTGATGCACAAAGTCTTTTACCCACAGTAGGGGATTCAAGATCCAGAGGACCGAGGTTTAAGGTGAGGGGGGAAAGATTTAATAGGAACAATTTATTTAACAGAAATGGTCTTGGAACAAGTTGTTGGAGGAGGTAGTTGAGGCCGATACTACCGCAACTTTTAAGAAACATTTAGACGGGTACATGGATAGGACAGGTTTAGAGGGATATGGATCAAACGCAGGCAGGTGGGACTAGTGTAGATGGGACATGTAGGTCGGCATGGGCCAGATGGGTCAAAGGGCCTGTTTCCACGCTGTGTTAAGATTCCCCACCAAGGTGGTGTTGCAGCATGGCAACTCTTTCCCAGAGTACCATCTGATACCCTTCTAAAATCTCTTTTTATCTATTAGACAATAGACAATAGGTGCAGGAGGAGGCCATTCGGCCCTTCGAGCCAGCACTGCCATTCAATGTGATCATGGCTGATCATTCTCAATCAGTACCCCGTTCCTGCCTTCTCCCCATACCCACTGACTCCGCTATCCTTAAGAGCTCTATCCAGCTCTCTCTTGAATGCATTCAGAAAATTGGCCTCCACTGTCTTCTGCCTATTATATTTCAGTTTGAACTGATTGCATTTAGGTACGGTATATCTGATCTGATGGATAGGACCTGTTTCCACACTTTTCACTGTGCCTTGGCCTGCAAAGTCGGCCTCGGAGGTCGGCTATTGGAACGGACTGTTGGATCTAAATCATTTAGTTTAGTTTAGAGATACAGCACGGAAACAGGCCCTTCGGCCCACCGGGTCCGCGCCAACCAGCGATCCCCGCACATTAACACTATCCTACACCCACCAGGGACAATTTTTACATTTACCAAGCCAATTAACCTACAAACCTGTACGTCTTTGGAGTGTGGGAGGAAACCGGAGCACCCGGAGAAAACCCACGTGGGTCACGGGGAGAACGTACAAACTCCGTACAGACAGCACCCGTAGTCAGGATCGAACCCGAGTCTCCGGCGCTGCATTCGCTGTAAGGCAGCAACTCTACCGCTGCGCCACCGTGCCGCCTCATTTGTGTAACGGTTTTTGAAAAAAACTCTAATCTTTTTAAATTGTTGTAGAGGTGTGGTGTACCGTTGAACATTTGGTTCAGAACGGGGTATCAACCTGAAATGTAACTTTCTGCTGCTTTACAGATGTTGCCCGAGTCTGTTAACTTAGTTTAGAGACACAACATGGACGCAGGCCCTTCAGCCCACCAAGTCCGTTCTGACCAGCCATCACCCTGTACACCAGCACCATCCTACACACTAGGAACATAGAAAATAGGTGCAGGAGTAGGCCATTTGGCCCTTCGAGCCTGCACCGCCATTCAATATAATCATGACTGATCATCCAACTCAGTATCCCGTACCTGCCTTCTCTCCATACCCCCTGATCCCTTTAGCCACAAGGGCCACATCTAACTCCCTCTTAAATATAGCCAATGAACTGGCCTCAACTACCTTCTGTGGCAGAGAATTCCACAGATTCACCACTCTCTGTGTGAAAAAAAACGTTCTCATCTCGGTCCTAAAAGACTTCCCCCTTATCCTTAAACTGTGACCCCTTGTTCTGGACTTCCCCAACGATTTACAGAAGCCAATGAACCTACGGACCTGCACGTCTTTGGAGTGTGGGAGGAAACCGGAGCTCCCGGAGAAAACCCACACAGTCACAGGGAGAACGCACAAACTCTGTACAAACCCCGCTACCAAAGCCGAGAGTCTAAATGATGGCAGGTGAAAGAACGTCCAAGAGATCAAAGGAGGGGACGACGTTGAGACCGACACCGAGAAACTCGCCCATGCTGTTCCGTGAACCTTGCAAAAGATTGTACCCACGTACAGGCTTTCCGCTGACTGGTCAGCATGCAACAAAAGCTTTTCACTGCACCTCGGTGCACGAGACAATAAACTAAACGGAAGATGATCTCAATCTCGACAGGGCCTTCACGAACAGCTGCAGGATTGTCAACAACACTACTTTAACAGCATGAAGAGGCATTAAGGCGATTTAATGCAAACTTTCTAAATTTTTAGATCTATTTAGATTTAGAGATACAGCGCGGAAACAGGCCCTTCGGCCCACCGAGTCCGCGCCGCCCAGCGATCCCCGCACATTAACACTATCCTACACACACTAGGGACAATTTTTTAAAAACATTTTACCCAGTCAATTAACCTACAAATCTGTACGTCTTTGGAGTGTGGGAGGAAACCGAAGATCTCGGAGAAAACCCACGCAGGTCACGGGGTGAACGTACAAACTCCGTACAGACGGCGCCCGTAGTCAGGATCGAACCCGAGTCTCTGGCGCTGCATTCGCTGTAAGGCAGCAACTCTACCGCTGCGCCACCGTGAAAATAAATGTGTCAGCCTTAAATCATTTCTCACGACCCAGAAGCCTAATTGCCACTGTTGTACTCTCAAGGTACTCTTAAAGTGTGGCTGTCGATTTGTCGAGTACGTCTAATCAGGTCAACGCAGGCTGTGCGTGATCGTTACTAAATCCCTTCGGCCACTTTGCAGAAGGAGCCGCCTGGGTGGTGTCACGCGCTGTACTGATGGGTGCCCCACTGAAACCATCGCCCCAATCTCACCCCCCCCCCCCCCCCCCCGGTCTTGCTCGTACACCACTGCTCTTATTGTGCCATTCGGCCCATCAAGTCTACTCCAACATTCATAGTGTCAGAGAATCATGCAGCATGGAAACAGGCCGAGTGAGCCAACTCAATCAGCGATAGGAGCAGATTTAGGCCATTCGGCCCATCAAGTCTACTCCGCCATTCAATCATGGCTGATCTATCTCTCCCCCTCAACCCCACTCTCCCGCCTTCTCCCCATAACCCCTGACCCCCGTTCTAATCCACAATCTATCTCTCCATCTCTACCTTTGAAATATCCATTGATGGCCTCCACAGCCATCTGGGGCAATGAATTCCACAGATTCACCACTCTCTGACTGAAGAAATTCCTCCTCATCCCCTTCCTAAAGGAACGTCCTTTAATTCTGAGGCTCTGACCTCTGGTATTGGACTCTCCCACCAGTGGAAACATCCTCTCCATATCCACTCTATCCAGGCCTTGCCCATGTCGACCACGATGCCCCATCTAAGCTAGCCCCACCTGCCCGCATCTGCCCCATATCCCTCGAGATTTTCCTATCCAAATGTTTTTTTTAATGTTTTAATAATACCTCCCTCAACTACCTCCTCTGGCAGCTCGTCCCATATATCCACCTATAGTCTCTGGTTTTCATTCCCCTTCATTGGGTGTATTCATCTCATCTATTTCACCTCATTATTTCATACAAGTTCTATAAGATCACCCTTTAACCTCCTGCGCTCCAAGGAATAAAGTCCTAGCCTGCTCAACCTCTCCCTACAGCTCAGGCCCTCGAGTCCTGGCGACATTCTCGTAAATCTTCTCCACAATTCTATTATTCAATAGAACATGATCAGTGCGGGTGTCAGGGGTTATGGGGAGAAGGCAGGAGAATGGGGTTAGGAGGGAGGAATGGATCAGCCGTGATTGAATGGCGGATTAGACTTGATAGGTCGAATGGAATAATTCTACTATCATTTATGACCTGATGAACAGAGGGCATAAGAAGGGTCCCGATCCAAAACGACACCTCTGGAGAATGTGGATAGGTGACGTTTCACAGAGTGCTGGAGTAACTCAGCGGGTCAGGCAGCATCTCTAGAGAACATGGATAGGTGACGTTTCACAGAGTGCTGGAGTAACTCAGCGGGTCAGGCAGCATCTCTGGAGAACATGGATAGATGATGTTTCAAGTCGGGACCCTCTTTCAAACCCAGTCCCAATCTAAAATGTCGCCCATCCATGTTCTCCAGAGATGCTGCCTGACCCGCTGAATTACTCCAGCACTCTGTGAAACGTCACCTATCCATGTTCTCCACATATGCTGCCTGACCCGCTGAGTTACTCCAGCACTTAGTGTCTATCTATAGGATACAGGGCAGTGAACAGTTCAGGAACATGCCTTTTGCCCACAATATCTGCGCCCAACACAAAGCCTGGACAAACCAATATCATCCGCCTGCACATCATCCATATCCCTCCAGATCAGTACCTATTTAAAAGCTTCATTAATAGAAAAATGGATGCAGGAGTAGGCCATTCGGCCCTTCGAGCCAACACCGCCATTCAATGTGATCATGGCTGATCATTAGGGTTGCCAACTTCCTCACTCCCCAAATATGAGACAAGGCAACGTCACTGACCCGCGCCCCACGTGACCTCACCCAGCCAGCGGCCACCTGTTCCCGCTCCACCAATGGCGGCCGCCCGGGCCAAGAGGCGGGTTGCTAAGCAACCTCCGTTCGGCGGCGCCAGGGCCTCCGGGCCTACACTGTCCGGAGGTAAAATGTCGGAAACCTAGAGAGACGGGATCTAAACTGTCCGGACCTACAGCGTCGGGGCCTACAGCGTCCGGGCCTAATACGGGACAGTTGGCAACCTTACCTGCTAGTCACATTGGTGACTATGCTAGATCCACTGTAATCATGTACAGTCTGTCCACTGACTGGATAGCTGGTAACAAAAAACCTTTTCACTGTACCTCGGTACACTAGTGAGAGATTCTAGGACCAGAGGCCACAGCCTCAGAATTAAAGGACGTGCCTTTAGAAAGGAGATAAGGAGGAATTTATTTAGTCAGAGGGTGGTGAATCTGTGGAATTCATTGCCACAGACGGCTGTCGAGGCCAAGTCAATGGATATTTTTAAGGCAGGGGTAGATAAATTCTTGATTAGTACAGGTGTTATGGGGAGAGGGTAGGGAAATGGGGTTGAGAGGAAAAGATGGATCAGCCATGGTTCAATGGCGGAGTAGACATAGAAACCTAGAAAATAGGTGCTGGAGGAGGCCATTTGGCCCTTCGAGCCAGCAACGCCATTCATTGTGATCATGGCTGATCATCCTAAATCAGTAACCCGTGCCTGCCTTCTCCCCATACCCCTTGATTCCACTAGCCCCTAGAGCTCTATTTAACTCTCTTTTAAATTCATCCAGTGAATTGGCCTCCACTGCCTTTTGTGGCAGAGAAATCCACAAATTTACAACTCTCTGGGTGAAAAAGTTTCTTCTCACCTCAGTTTTAAATGGCCTCCCCTTTATTCTTGGACTGTGTGGCCCCGGTTCTGGACTCGCCCCCCCCCCCCCCCGCCACTGGGAACATTTTTCCTGCATCTGGACTTGATGGACCGAATGGCCTAATTCTGCTCCCGGAACTGATGGAAGCGTTCTTGTCAGCGCTCAATCGACCCGTGAGGCCACTTTCAGAGACGGGCTCGGCAGGTTTACCAGGCATCCTTTAGAAGGATGAGAGGAGATCTTATCGAAACATATAAGATTATTAAGGGGTTGGACACGTTAGAGGCAGGAAACATGTTCCCAATGTTGGGGGAAGTCCAGAACCAGGGGCCACAGTTTATGAATAAGGGCCAGGCCATTTAGAACTGAGACGAGGAAAAAACTTTTTCAGTCAGAGAGTTGTGAATCTGTGGAATTCTCTGCCTCAGAAGGCAGTGGAGGCCAATTCTCTGAATGCATTCAAGAGAGAGCTGGATAGAGCTCTTAAGGATAGCGGAGTCAGGGGGTACGGGGAGAGGGCAGGAACGGGGTACTGATTGAGAATGATCAGCCATGATCACATTGAATGGCGGTGCTGGCTCGAAGGGCCGAATGGCCTCCTCCTGCACCTATTGTCTATTGTCTATTGTCTATTGCAACAGCTAATGGATTACAACACAGGAGCTGAGTCACACGTATCCAAGTTCAGCTCCGATGGCCAGGTTACCACACATACACACACGCACACGCACACACACACGTAGTTGCCGTTCTGTATGTAAACATTACACATGAGTGGCTTCGGAACGATAGAATATTAATGCAGGCCAGCTGCAAACCCCCGCAGAATTCAAACAGGAAGCAAAACGCTCCCTTCAGCCAAAAAGCAACCAAAAAAGTGCCTCAAATTACTGACCTCTTTTTGTTTTTTAATCAAAAAAATTTATTCAATTATTTTTAAAACAATATTTACGATGCAATAAAACACAAAACAGAACCCCTCCACCAGAATACAATACAAACAAACATGCCGAATGAAACTATATACAAGTATATTACAATCCTTGTCCAGGGTGCTTCCAATCCCCCCCCCCAGGCAGTCCCGGACACCCCCCAGGGCACCCGTGAGCAGCGCGCAGTCCCTCTCCGACACCACCCCGGGTGCGGACGCAACCCCGGGATAAAGGGGGCAGGCAGCCGGCTCGGGCAGAGCCCTCTTCCGACCTTAAATCACTCACCTCTTGGACCTCCGCAGCCTGATCCTGCTGAGAAAATGTGGCAAGGAGATGTTGGAGAGGGCGGACCACAGGCCGGAGTCGGACATGGTCCAGACGGGACGGGCAACGCTTCAGTCCACCCGGGGAACAGAGGCGGCCCTTCCGCGGCTCGGCCGAGGCGACGACTCCCGCGACCAGCCTCCGACGGGAAGCATTTCTCCCCCGCTCGCCAGATCAGTCCAGCGCTGGGCGCCTGCCACGAACAAAAACCCCTGGTCCAAGTTTTTTTGACAACACTGCGCTGCCTTTAAAGGGAACGCACTCTGTTCCTAAGAGAGACACACATAAACGCCGGAGTAACCCAGCAGCTCAGGAGGCATCTCCGGGGAGAAGGAACGGTGTTTTGGGGTCGAGACCCTTCTTCAGACACTTTTGTTCCACTTTGCTTGTTGTTCTGCTCGCTCTCTGAAGGAGTCCAGTTACACCTTCATTTGCAGCGGCGGAGGGGCCAGGCTGCACGCACACACACACACACAATGCCCCACAGTCAGAGACACCTCAGCACTGAGGTAAAGCGTCTATCCGGAGTTCACCGCTCCCTGCAGTCACGAGAGAGCCACCCGCACAACTGAAGCCGAGTTCAGAGCAGGAGGTCAGACACTCCGTCCATCCGTCCGCACTGCCCATTTCTGACCTCAGATATCGCAAGTCAAACAAGCACCACACGTTAAATAGACAAACGACTTCCCCCTTCCCCCTGAAAACGCATTTTCAATTCTTTCCACCCTCCCCCCCAGGCAACTCCTGCACATATAGCAAACCCTTGACTGCTTCCAGCAGAACAAAGCTTGCTCTCAAAGCAGGGCAGGTACAAGATGAACCAATGAATGAATAACCTTAACCGGAATTACATTACTCACTGTCAACAATGAGAGGCAGTAAAAAAGAAAGCAGTAAAACACACAATCACAAACACCAACAAGGGGCCACAGTTTAAGAATACCATTTGGAACTGAGGTGAGGAAAAACTTTTTCAGTCAGAGAGTTGTGAATCTGTGGAATTCTCAGCCTCAGAAGGCAGTGGAGGCCAATTCTCTGAATGCATTCAAGAGAGAGCTGGATAGAGCTCTTAAGGATAGCGGAGTCAGGGGGTACGGGGAGAAGGCAGGAACAGGGTACTGATTGAGAATGATCAGCCATGATCACATTGAATGGCGGTCCTGGCTCGAAGGGCCGAATGGCCTCCTCCTGCACCTATTGTCTATTGTCTATTGTCTAAAACAAAAAGAAACATCCATCGCAGTGAGTCTCCTCCAGTCACCTCCTCACTGTGATGGGAGGCCAGAATGTCTTCTAGACAATACACAATAGGTGCAGGAGGATGCCATTCGGCCCTTCGAGCCAGCACCGCCATTCAATGTGATCATGGCTGATCATTCTCAATCTTTCTTCTCTCTTCCCTGCCGTCTTCTCCTGCGGTCAGTGAGTCGAAATTGCCACATCGGGGCGGTCGTGGCTCCCGACATTGAAGCCCCCGCCGGCGATGGAAAATCCCGCGGCCTATTCCAGGCCGCGCTGGACGGTGAAAAGTCCGCAGTGGGCCAACCCAAGCCCCGCGATTCGGGGCGGGCGAAGACGCCAGCACTGCCGGAGCTGCCGATGTCGTCCCCCACCCTGGGGCATGCGAGCCTCCGGCGCCCACAGGGCCCGCAGTGTAGTGCAGGAGATCACACTCAGCCAGTACTGGGAATCCTGGTCCAAATACAAGCCTTGCGTGGTCACACAACGAGTTTCACAGAGCTCTCTCTATTATTATCATCCCAATGGATATATACATACATACATCTTAACACATCTTTAGCTGTCAACCCTGGTCCTTCTGCAGATGTGTCTTGGAGCCTGTGTTTGGAGTTATATCGAAGGTAGACAGAAAATGCTGGAGTATCTCAGCAGCTCAGGCAGCATCTCTGGAGAGGAGAGTGAATGGGTAACGTCACCCATTCCTTCTCTCCAGAGATGCTGCCTGACCCGCTGAGTTACTCCAGCATTTTGTGTCTACCTTTGATTTAAACCAGCATCTGCAGTTCTTTCCTACGTATTTTGTGTTATGATTGATTGATTGATTGATTGATTGATTGATTGATTGATTGATTGATTGATTGATTGATTGATTGATTGATTGATTGATTGATTGATTGATACTTTGTTGTCTTGCTACAGCTGTTGCATAACAGTCAGTTCAAGTAAGGGCTTGCTCGGTGGCGCAGCAGTAGAGTTGCTGCCTTGCAGCGCCAGAGATCCGGGTTTGATCCTGACTACGGGTACTGTCTGTGCGGAGTTTGTACGTTCTCCCCGTGACCTGCGTGTTTTTTTCTCCGGGATCTCCGGTTTCCTCCCACACTCCAAAGACGTAAAGGTTTGTAGGTTAATTGGCTGGGTACAAATGTGAATTGTCCCTAGTGTGTGTAGGATAGTGTTAGTATGCGGGGATCGCTGGTCGGTGCGGGACTTGGTGGGGCCGATGGGCCTGTCTCCGCGCTGTATCTCTACAATTAAACTAAAGTGATCCACCCCTCGTTAATGGAGATGCAAGAGACTTCAGATGCTGGTGCCTTGAGCAATAGACAGCAGGTCAGGTCAAGTAGCATCACTGGAGGGAAACTGACAAACGATGCCTTGGGTCGGTATCCTTCTTCAGATCCCACCTGAAACATCATGCTCATAAGTTATAAGCAGAATTAGGCCACTCGGCTCATCAAGTCTACTCCGCCATTCAATCATGGCTGATCTATCTTTCCCTCTCAACCCCATTCTCCTGCCTTCTCCCCATAACCCCTGACACCCCGTACTAGGTCTGAAGAAGGGTCTCGACCCGAAACGTCACCCATTCCTTCTCTCCAGAGATGCTGCCTGACCCGCTGAGTTACTCCAGCTTTTTGTGATGCCTTCGATTTGTACCAACATCTGCAGTTATTTTCCTACACCCCGTACTAATCAAGATACTTAGGGGAAAAAACTACAGATGCTGGTTTAAATCGAAGGTAGACACAAAAACCTAGAGTACCCCAGCAGGTCAGGCAGCATCTCGGGAGAGAAGGAATGGGTGATGTTTCGGGTCGAGACTCTTCTTCAGACTGATGTCAAGGGAGGGGGAGGGTCTTGACCTGAAACGTCCCCCAATCCTCCTCTCCCGAGACGCTGCCTGGCCCGCTGAGTAACTCCAGCTTATAGTGTCTACCTAATCAAGATACCGCCTGACCTGCTGAGTAACTACAGTGGTTTTTCGTGTAAAGTGGAGTTCCTGTATCTACCAAATGTGAAGAAACAAAATGAGGAAAGAGGAAACGGAATTATGAGATAGTTAATGTACGTCATTTCTGAAACTGCAAAAGCCCCAAAAAAACATGTTTCAAGCTCATAACTCTTCTGGGGCTGTATTAATTATCATCAGTTTATAACAGAGAAATGCCTTTGTTTTTAACACAAAACATGCAGCAGTCAAAATACATACACGTATTCCTTTAGAGGTAGTTTAGTTTAGTTTAGTTTAGTGTCACGTGCATCAAGGTATACAGAAAAGCTTCTGTTGCTTGTTATCCAGTCAGCAGAAAGACAATACGTGATTACAATCAAGCTGCCCACAGTGTACAGAGGCGGGACAAAGGGACTAACATTAGTGCAAGATATAGTCCATCAGTTATTGTACCTCATTGTAGACCCTCCGTACGGACAGCACCTGGGTCTCCGGCGCTGCATTCGCTGTAAGGCAGCACCTCTACCGCTGCGCCACCGTGACCGCCCTAAATATCTAACCCCTGTGATAAGAGCCATGCTGAGAGATACACAAAAAGCCGAGGGACATGCTTTTACACGAGCATTTGGTGTCTGTCCTCCATTACTTTGTTTTACTCCAGATTCAAGCGTCTGCTAGCTTTATCTATTGGCTGACACTATTCACGTCATTCCCTTTATCCTGTATCTATACAGTGTAAACGGCTCGATTGTAATCATGTGTTATCCAGTTCATCTCCATTAACAACTGTAAATCCCCCACCGCTCCCCTCCCCCAAGGTGTCCCCCAAGGCTCAGTCCTTGGCCCCCTCCTCTTCATCCTCTACCTGTTCCCCCTTGGTCAATTAATCCACCGTCATGGTCTCAACTTCCACTGCTTCGCCGATGATATCCAGCTCCTCATCTCCACCAAGTCAATCTCCACCACCACACACTCTACATTGACAAACTGCATCACTGAAATAAAATCTTGGCTTCAATCAAATTTCCTCAAACTCAATTGCAACAAATCTGAAATCATCATCATTGGTCCAAAAACGCTCACCAAATCCACCCAAAACTTCATCCTCAACATTGATGGTCTCCCAGTATCCACCTCCCCTCACATCCGGAATCTTGGAATCATCTTTGATCAAACCCTCTCCTTCGACAAACACATCAAACACATCACAAAGACAGCCTTCTTCCACCTCAAAAACATTGCCCGTCTCCGTCCATCCCTCTCCTCCACAGCTGCAGAAACCCTCATCCACGCCTTCATCACCTCCCGTCTGGACTACTGCAACAGCCTCCTCTATGGCGCACCCTCAAAAATCATCAGTAAACTTCAATACATTCAAAACTCCGCTGCCCGTCTACTCACCCACACCCCGATCCGTGACCATATCACCCCCGTCCTTTACAAACTCCACTGGCTCCCCATCCCCCAGAGAATCCAGTACAAAATCCTCCTCATAACCTACAAAGCCCTCCATAACCTGGCCCCATCCTACCTGACCGACCTCCTCCACAGGCACACTCCCACCTGCACCCTCCGCTCTGCTGCTGCCAATCTCCTATCTCCCCACATCCGGACCAAACTCAGATCCTGGGGGGACAGGGCTTTCTCCATCGCTGCTCCCACCCTATGGAACTCACGACCCCAAACCGTTAGAGACTCCCCCACACTCACCACATTCAAAACATCGCTGAAGTCTCACCTGTTCAGTACTGCCTTCAACCACTGAAGGTCACCTCACCTTCTGTCTCCTTTCTCTATTCGTTTACTTATTTACTTATTTATCTATTTATTCATTTCCCTATGTTCTCTAAATCTCTGTAAAGCGTCTTTGAGTATATGAAAAGCGCTATATAAATAAAATGCATTATTATTATTATTATCTTTCCGCTGACAGGAAACTAGGCCATACTGTGCTGTGAACCTTGTAAAAGATTGCACCCATGTACAGTCTTTCCACTGACTGGACAGCACGCAACAAAAGCTTTTGACTGTACCTCGGTACACGTGACAATAAACAAAACAATAGACAACAAAGCTGCCTGTCCTGCTGAGTTACTCCAGCATTTTGTGTCGAACACCAACAAAAATCTGCTTAAATGTCAGACAGAGCAAGGAAGCCCGTCATTATTCCCATCCCCTCCCCTTTCTGCGTTCTGCAGAGACCGTTCCCTCCGTAACTCCCTGGTCCACTCGTCCCTTCCTACCCAAACCACCCCATCCCCGGGCACTTTCCCCTGCAACCGCACGAGATGCAACACCTGTCCCTTTACCACCCCCCTCAACTCCATCCAAGGACCCAAACAGTCTTTCCAGGTGAGACAGAGGTTCACCTGCACCTCCTCCAACCTCATCTATTGCATCCGCTGCTCTAGATGTCAACTTCTTTACATCGGCGAAACCAAACGCAGGCTCGGCGATCGTTTCGCTCAACACCTTCGCTCAGTCCGCCTTAACCAACCTGATCTCCCGGTGGCTGAGCACTTCAACTCCCCCTCCCACTCCCAGTCTGACCTTTCTGTCATGAGCCTCCTCCAGTGCCATAGTGAGGCCCACCGGAAATTGGAGGAACAGCACCTCATATTTCGCTTGGGCAGCTTGCAGCCCAGTGGTATGAACATTGACTTCTCCAACTTTAGATAGTTCCTCTGTCCCTCTCTTCTCCTCCTCCTTCCCAGTTCTCCCTCTATCTTCCTGTCTCCACCTATATCCTTCCTTTGTCCTGCCCCCCTGACATCAGTCTGAAGAAGGGTCTCGACCCGAAATGTCACCCATTCCTTCTCTCCTGAGATGCTGCCTGACCCGCTGAGTTACTTCAGCATTTTGTGAATAAATACCTTCGATAAATACCTTTGATTCTTACATTATTTACCTTTCAATCAGCAGCAATAATAAGAAGAATAAATCGTATACCTCATTGCTAGTGGTGAGTCCGTGTGTAGAAATCTGCTGCTATATAACTCTGTAGCCTTCACTATAAAATAATTCGTTTTGAAACGTTATAATAAATCTCAAAGAGATCATCTCGGTTTGTGAAGTAAAACACTACTTGGAAGTGGAAGATTATAATGATTGCTAATTGTATTCCAACGCAGGTTACAGCCCACAGAATTACTTACTTAGCAAAGGAGATGTCTTCATCGGAGGGACTTATCACAGCAAGGTGGGGCGGATACGAAATCAGATAACTAGGGCGCAAAAGCAGAACTGAGACAGCAAGGAAACGACCAGCTCCGCACTTTAACAGAAATTAAACCCAATTTATGAGAGAGAAGCGGGGGGAGAGCAGGGAGGGTGGAGAGGGGAGTGGGGTAAAGGGAGGGGGAGAGAGGGGACGGGGGAGGGGGAGAAGGGGGGAGTGGGCAGAGGGAGAGAGGGGAGGGGGAGAGCGGGGGAGGGGGCAGGGAGAGAGAGGGGAGGTGGGAGGAGGAGAGGGGGAGAAGGGGGAAAGGGTGGAGGGGGAGAGGGGAGATGGGGAGAGAGGGGACGGGAGAAGGAGGGAGGGGGAGAGGGGGGGAGGGGGAGAGAGGGAGGGGGGAGGGGGAAGGGGGAAGGGGGGGAAAGGTGAGTGGAGAGGGAGAGGGAGAGAGGGAGGGGAAGGGGGGAGGGGAAGGAGGGAGGGGAAGGGGAGGGGAAGAGGGGAGATGGTGAGGGGGGTGGGAGAGGGAGGGAGAGAAGGGGAGAAGAGGGGAGGTGGAGAGAATTCACAAGTTTATAAGTTCTACGAGCAGAATTAGGCCATTCGACCCATCGTCGACTCCGCAATTCAATCATGGCTGATCAATCTCTCCCTCTTTCCCATTCTCCTGCCTTCTCCCCATAACCTCTGACACCCTTACTAATCAACGTTCTCCCCCGTGACCTGCGTGGGTTTTCTCCAGGTGCTCCGGTTTCCTCCCACACTCCAAAGACGTGCAAGTTTGTTGGTTAATTGGCTTCGGTAAAATTGTAAATTGTCCCTCGTGTGTGTAGGATAGTGTTAATGTATGTGGTGATCGCTGGTCGGCGCGGACTCGATGGGCCGAAGGGCCTGTTTCCACACTGTATCTCTAAATAAACTTTTTAAAAAACTATAAGTACAATCCCCGGTTCAGTACAGAATGGACAGAAACAGCCCACTGAGTCCATGTACCAGAGTTATTCACAAAATGCTGGAGTAACTCAGCAGGTCAGGCAGCATCTCGGGAGAGAAGGAATGGGTGACGTTTCGGGTCGAGACCCTTCTTCAGACTGTACCAGAGTTGCCAGGCCAGGTCTGGGCACCGTTCCCCAGACCCAGCAGGCCTGTTGCAGCCGACACCTCCGTCCGGATTAGGGTTGCCAACTGTCCCGGGACATCCCGGAGAGTGGGCTAAATTGGTTTGTCCCGTACGGGACCGCCCTTGTCCCGTATTAGGCCCGGAGGAGTATTGTAGGCCCGGACAGTGTTGGCCCGGACAGTGTAGGCCCGGGGGTGGCACTGTAGGCCCGGACACTGTAGGCCCAGACAGTGTAGGCCCGGAGGCTGCTGTAGGCCCGGACAGTGTAGGCCCGGGGGGCACTGTAGGCCCGGACACTGTAGGCCCAGACAGTGTAGGCCCGGGGGCTGCTGTAGGCCCGGACAGTGAGGTCACGTGGGGCGCGGGGCGGTGACGTCAACTCTTGTCCCTTATTTGGGAGTTGGCAACCCTAATCCGGATCGTCCTGTGAACCGTCGTCCCTCTCCTCGCCTGGCCCCCTCCAGCCTTCGTGGCCCAGGGGGTCCTTGAGTGGGCGCGGAAGTAATGTTGTAACCTATCCCCTTGTTGATTCTGAGAATGTAAATGCACCGTGTCCACACACATACAGTGCGACACTGAAAGACGAGAGGTAGAACTGGTTCTGTGCGCAGAGACCCTTAGGAAACTGCCAGTGCTCACCACAATAGTATTTCCCGGATTAAAAGAAATAAGAGGAATGATTCAAGCAAGATAAAACGGGGGGGCTTTTCATTTTCCTTTCCTCAACTCTCACTCCTGTTTATTTCCTGAACTTATCATTTAATTAAGGATGCAAACTGTAGCCAATGATTCCCGGGATCATTCTCGTAAACCTCCTCTGGACCCTCTCCAATGCATTTAAAAGGACATTTGGACAGGGATATGGATAGGAAAAGTTTAGAAGAGTACGGGCCAAACGCAGGTAGGTGGGATTCGTGGAGACATTAGATGGATAGATAGAAAATAGGTGCAGGAGGAGGCCATTTGGCTCAGCACCGCCAATCATCATGATCATGGCTGATAATCCACAATCAGTAACCCGTGCCTGCCTTCTCCCCATATCCCTTGATTCCGCTAGCCCCTAGAGCTCTATCTTAGTCAGTGTAATAGACAATAGACAATAGGTGCAGGAGGAAGCCATTCGGCCCTTTGAGCCAGCACCGCCATTCAATGTGATCATGGCTGATCATTCTCAATCAGTACCCCGTTCCTGCCTTCTCCCCATACCCCCTGACTCCGCTATCCTTAAGAGCTCTATCTAGTCAGAGACAGTGTACGTTGGTTGGCGTTGGGGAGAGTAGGGCCAGAAGGGCCTTTGCTTCCATGCTGTACGACTCAACGACCCTCCTGTAATAGATTCCCAGTGTCCAGATTCCTGGTGGGGAACCAGCCTAGTAGGTCTGGTATCGGTCAACATGGACCTTACAAGCACCAGAACGACTAGCTTCTACAAAGCATAATCTACACTATGTTTGAGTGAAGCAGAATTGCAAACTCTAAAATTACTAGAGCATCTACTACAAAAGCTCAGTCAAGTAAAACCTGAGATTTTCTTCTACTTTGGTGTTTCCAAAGGTTAGACAGTATTTCTTCCAGCCGTGCAGTACCGGCAGTGCCGTTCCATGGGATTTATCTGCTGAGGTTAATGACTAAATGGTGATATTAGACAATAGACAATAGGTGCAGGAGGAGGCCATTCGACCCTTCGAGCCAGCACCACCATTCAATGTGATAATGGCTGATCATTCTCAATCAGTACCCCGTTCCTGCCTTCTCCCCATACCCCCTGACTCCGCTATCCTTAAGAGCTCTATCTAGCTCTCTCTTGAATGCATTCAGAGAATTGGCCTCCACTGCCTTCTGAGGCAGAGAATTCCACAGATTCACAACTCTCTGACTGAAAAAGTTTTTCCTCATCTCAGTTCTAAATGGCCTACCCCTTATTCTTAAACTGTGGCCCCTTGTTCTGGACTCCCCCAACATTGGGAACATGTTTCCTGCCTCTAACGTGTCCAACCCCTTAATAATCTTATAGGTTTCGATAAGATCTCCTCTCATCCTTCTAAATTCCAGTGTATACAATAGACAATAGACAATAGACAATAGGTACAGGAGTAGGCCATTCAGCCCTTCGAGCCAGCACTGCCATTCAATGCGATCATGGCTGATCACTCTCAATCAGTACCCCCGTTCCTGCCTTCTCCCCATACCCCCTCACTCCGCTATCCTTAACAAGCCTAGTCGCTCCAGTCTTTCAACATATGACAGTCCCGCCATTCCGGGAATTACATAACATAACATAACAACACTTTATTGTCACTCGGCACAACACCGAGCGAAATTTCAGCAGTCACACAAAATACAGCAAAAAGAAAAGAACACAGGACACCCGACCCCAACACAAACATCCATCACAGTGACTCCAAACACCCCCTCACTGTGATGGAGGCAACAAAAACTTCCCCTCTCTTCCCCCCGCACCCACGGACAGGCAGCTCGACCCCTACCGAGGCAAACGACACGCACAGCCCCCGCAAGGGGATGGAAGGCCCCCCGGCCGAGCCGCCCCGGGCACCGAAACGTCCCGCGGCCGCACCGGGCGATGTTAAGTCCAACGGCCGAGCCGCACCGGGCACTGAAACGTCCCGCGGCCGAACAGCGCTGACGATGTTAAGTCCAGCGGCCAAGCCGCACCGGGCACTGAAACGTCCCGCGGCCACACCGGGCGATGTTAAGTCCAGCGGCCAAGCCGCACCGGGCATTGAAACGTCCCGCGGCCGAGCCGCACCGGGCACTGAAACGTCCCGCGGCCACACCGGGCACTGAAACGTCCCGCGGCCACACCGGGCGATGTTAAGTCCAGCGGCCAAGCCGCACCGGGCACTGAAACGTCCCGCGGCCACACCGGGCGATGTTAAGTCCAGCGGCCGAGCCGCACCGGGCACTGAAACGTCCCGCGGCCGCACCGGGCGATGTTAAGTCCAGCGGCCGAGCCGCACCGGGCACTGAAACGTCCCGCGGCCGAGCTGCGCCGGCAATGTTAAGGCCCGCAGCCGAGCCGCACCGGGCACTGAAACGTCCCGCAGCCGAGCTGCGCCGGCAATGTTAAGGCCCGCAGCCGAGCCGCACCGGGCACTGAAACGTCCCGCAGCCGAGCTGCGCCGGCAATGTTAAGGCCCGCAGCCGAGCCGCGCCCCGGGGAAGAGACCTAATAAAATAAAGGTTTCCCCCCGCCCCACCCCCCCACCCCACCCCACCCCACACCCCCACCACACACCCCCACCACACATACACAGCCAAAAACAGAAACAAAAACCATCCCAACACCGACACAAACCTAGTAAACCTACACTGCACACCCTCAATAGCCAGATCTCATTGTACGTCCCCTGTTCCTAACTTGACACCATTCAGATAATACTCTGCCTTCCTATTCTTACCACCAAAGTGAATAACCTCACACTTATTCACATTAAACCGAATCTGCCATGCATTCGCCCACTCACACAACCTGTCCAAGTCACCCTGCAACCTCATAGCATCTTCCTCACAGTTCACACTACCACCCAGCTTTGTATCATCTGCAAATTTGCTAATGGTACTTTTAATCCCTTCATCCAAGTCAAATCCCTTCATTTTGTGCTGCTTGGTCCTCCTGCTGTGCTGTTGACAGGTTGGCGGCCAGTTGCCATGGTTGCTGAGAGGGGAATGGTGCACCGGGAGAGGGGGGGGGGGGGGGTGGGTTGGTATAATGCCGCGTGGGGTTGATCATGAAATTGAAGTGCTTGTCTGTGCGCGACAGCCGGTGAACTAACTGCTGCCAAAAAGATGCACTGTGAAATTTGTTTAGTTTAGTTTAGTTGAGCGACACAGCGCGGAAACAGGCCCTTCGGCCCACCGGGACCGCGCCAACACTAACACTATCCTACGCACCCTAGGGACAATTTTTACATTTACCAAGCCAATTAACCTACATGCCTGTACGTGTTTGGAGTGTGGGAGGAGACCTTGAAGACAGAAGCAGGTGAATTTACTATGGGGAACAAGGAAATGGCAGACGAGTTGAACCGGTACTTTGGATCAGTCTTCCCTAAGGAAGATACAAACAATCTCCCAGATGTTCTAGTGGCCAGAGATCCTAGGGTGACGGTGGAACTGAAGGAAATTCACATTAGGCAGGAATTGGTGTTGGGTAGATTGATGGGACTAGCTGATAAATCCCCAGGGCCTGATGGTCTGCATCCCAGGGTACAAACGACGTCGGGAGGAAGAGGAAGGAGATACTGCAACGTGAGTTTAGAGAGTTGGGAAGATGACTGAGAAGTAGGACGTCGAGGGTGGTTGTCTCTGGACTGTTACCTGTACCTCGTGCTGGTGAGGGCAGGAACAGAGAGATCGGGGATATGAATGTATGGCTGAGGGGCTGGTGCAGGGAGCAGTGATTTAGATTTCTAGACCACTGGGATCTCTTCTGGGGTAGGGGTGACCTGTACAAAAGGGACGGGTTACACCTTAACAGTAGGGGGACCAACATTCTGGCAGGCAGGTTTGCTAGTGCGACACATGTGGCTTTAAATAATTAGTGGGGGGGGGAGGGGTTGACAAATTGGGAATATGAAGATGGAGTTAAAGGGGAAGCGAATACAGGAGAAATTGCAAAGAACTCTCGAATAAATGGGAAGGGAAGTTCTGGATGGGATAAGAGAGTAAGGTCAGGGCCAATTGTGACCGGTGTGAGAGGGGAGGTGAATACGGAAATTAAAGTGTTGTATTTAAATGCGCGAAGTATGAAAAATAAAGTGGATGAGCTTGAGGCTCAGTTAGACATTGGCAAGTATGATGTTGTGGGAATCACAGAGACCTGGCTACAAGAGGACCAGGGCTGGGAACTGAATATTCAGGGGTACACAACGTATAGAAAAGACAGACAGGTGGGCAGAGGGGGTGGGGTCGCTCTGTTGGTGAGGAATGATATTCATTCCCTTGCAAGGGGGGACATAGAATCGGGAGATGTAGAATCAGTATGGGTAGAAATGAGGAATTGTAAGGGTAAGAAGACCCTAATGGGAGTTATCTACAGGCCCCCAAACAGTAGCCTCGACATAGGGTGCAAGTTGAATCAAGAGCTAAAATTGGCATGTCGCGAAGGTAATGCTACGGTGGTTATGGTGTAACCATCTACCCATCTACAAGAGTTCAGTTCGGTTTAGTGAAAAGCTTTAGTTGATTTTATGAAGGTATACACTAGTCCCACCTGCCTGTGTTTGGCCCAAATCCCTCTAAACGTGCGGCACGGTGGCGCAGCGGTAGAGTTGCTGCCTTACAGCGAATGCAGCGCTGGAGACTCAGGTTCGATCCTGACTACGGGCGCCGTCTGTACGGAGTTTGTACGTTCTCCCCGTGACCTGCGTGGGTTTTCTCCGAGATCTTCGGTTTCCTCCCACACTCCAAAGACGTACAGGTTTGTAGGTTAATTGACTGGGCAAATGTAAAAATTGTCCCTAGTGTGTGTTGGATAGTGTTAATGTGCGGGGATCGCTGGGCGGCGTGGACTCGGTGGGCCGAAGGGCCTGTTTCCAAGCTGTATCTCTAAATCTAAAAAAATCTAAATCTAAAAAAAAAAAAACTATCCGAAAGTAGAAACCATAGAAAATAGGTGCAGGAGGAGGCCATTCGGCCCTTCGAGCCTGTACGCACCGCCATTCATTGTGGTTATGGCTGATCGTCCACAATCAGTAACCCGTGCCTGCCTTCTCCCCATATCCCTTGATTCCGCTAGCCCCTAGAGCTCTATCTAACTCTCTTTTAAATTCATCCAGTGATTCGGCCTCCACTGCCCTCTGTGGCAGAGAATTCCACAAATTCACAACTCTCTGGGTGAAAAAGTTTCTTCTCACCTCAGTTTTAAATGGCCTCCCCTTTATTCTTAGACAGTGGGCCCTGGTTCCTATTCATGTACCTGTTTAAATGTTTCTTAAACGACAAAATGTGAACAATAACATTGACGTTTTCACCATAAAATGTGATCTTTAAACAATAAAGTGTCCCCGTGATGCTGCCAGGGTGTTGTTAAAAGGCCACACTGTTGTCCCTCAGGTATGGAACTCTGACTCTCCCCAAGGTCTGACCTCAACGTGATCCCAGGACACTGCTCTTGAGTCCGTGCAGAAAACAAAGTGCTGGAGATACTCAGCGGGTCAGTTCATAAGATCATAATTGATAGGAGCAGAATCAGGCCATTCGGCCCATCATGTCTACTCCCTCATTCAATCATGGCGGATCTATATTTCCGTCTCAAACCCATTCTCCCGCCTTCTCCCCATGACACCCGCACTAATCGAGAACCTATCAATCTCTGCCTAAAAAATATCCACTGAACTGGCCTCCACAGCTTTCTGTGGCAATGAATTCAACAGATTCACCACCCTATATGTTATCCACCAGGAGGGTTGCCAACTATCTCACTCCCAAATAAGGGACAAAAGGTGACGTCACCGCCCCCGCGCCCACCCAGCTCCACCTATGGCAGCCACTCGGGCCCGAGAGGCGGGTTGCTACGCAACCTCCATTAGGCGGAGCTCGGACCCCCGGGCCTACACTGTCGGGGCCTACAGCATCCGGGCCTACAGAATCGGGGCCTACAGCATCGGGGCCTACAGTGTCCAGGCCTACAGCATCGGGGCCTACAGCATCGGGGCCTACAGTGTCCAGGCCTACAGCATCGGGGCCTACAGCGTCCGGGCCTACAGCGTCCGGACCTACAGTGTCCGGGCCTACGGTGTCCAGGCCTACAGCATCGGGCCTACAGAATCGGGGCCTACAGAATCGGGGGCCTACAGCATCGAGGCCTACAGGGTCCGGGCCTACAGCGTCCGGGCCTACAGCGTCCGGGCCTACAGCGTCCGGGCCTACAGCGTCCGGGCCTACAGCGTCCGGGCCTACAGCGTCCGGGCCTACAGCGTCCGGGCCTACAGCGTCCGGGGCCTACAGCGCCCCCCAGGCCTAATACGAGACAAGGGCGGTCCTGTGTGGGACAAACCAATTTAGCCCAAAATACGGGATATCCCGGCTAATACGAGACGGTTGGCAAGCTATCCACCACCTTACATGTACTGAACTCCTTTTCTTTTGTTGTTGTTTATTACGGGTTTTACAGGCTGCTATATTTACATATCTGTTGTGATGCTACAAGAAGGAACTTCATGTTCTGTTTCGGGACACGAGACTGTAAAACACTCTTGACATTCCAACACTGGCAGGCTTGGTGTTCCTGCTCATTACTCTTCAACAGCTCTCACCAGCTCCATCCCCTCCCCCAGCTCCATCTGTCCACTGTCCTTCACCCCTCCTCAATCCTCTAATCACCCTCTGGCTTCAGTCTCAACACTCCCCCGCTCTGTGTTGGCCATCTCCCCTCTCTTCTCCCCTCTCCCGTTGGGCAAGAGGTGTAGAAGTGTGAAAACACACACCTCCAGATTCAGGGACAGTTTCATCCCGGCTGTTATCAGGCAACTGAACCATTCTACGAGCAACGAGAAAGCTGTCCTGAACTTCTACTTACCTCATTGGTGACCCGCGGACTATTTTTGAGCGGACTTTACCGGACCTTATTTTGAACAAAACGCTTTATTTGCGTTATCTATATAATAAACCTCTTGTTTGTTTGTTTGTTTGTTCCTGAACGCCAGCCAAAACGGTACACGGTAGCGCAACAATTTTAGGCCCACCTTACTCACCGTCGTCCCTTTGGTGCTAATGGAAGAAGTTTCATTGAAATCGGTGTTATATTTTTTAAGTTATTCACATTTTAAAGTTTAAATCTATCTCCTAGGGGTGGAGGGGGGTAGGGAGGGGGGAGGGGAAGGGGAGAGGGGAAGAGGGAGGGAGGGGAAGGGGAAAGGGGAGGGGAAGGGGGGAGGGGAAGGGGATGAGGGGAAGGGAATCAGGAGGGAGGGAGGGGGAGGAGGGAGGGAGGGGGAGGAGGGAGGGAGAGGGAAGAAGAATGGAGGGGGAAGGGGGGAGGGGAGGGGGAGGATGGGGAGGGAGGGGGAGGAGGGAGGGGGAGGAAGAAGGGAGGGGGGAAAGGGGGAGGTGAGGGGGGAGGATGGGGAGGGAGAGGGGGCGGGAGGTGGTGCTTCACCAATGCAGGAGAGATTTGGGCCCAACGGGTCCACGTGGTCTATTCCCTTTAACACTGTGGATGCCTCGATTGTCATCATGTATTGTCTTTCCGGCCGGTACGGTGGCGCAGCGGTAGAGTTGGTGCCTCACAGCGCCAGAGACCCGGGTTCGATCCCGACTACGGGTGCTGTCTGTACGGAGCTTGTATGTTTTCCCCGTGACCTGCGTGGGTTTTCTCCGAGATCTTCAGTTTCCTCCCACACTCCAAAGACGTGCAGGTTTGCAGGTTAATTGGCTTGGTTATACATGTAAAATTGTCCCCAGTGTGTTTAGGGTAGTGTTTATGTGCGGGGATCGCTGATTGGTGCGGACTCGATGGGCCAAAGGGACTGTTTCCGTGCTGTTGAGTTGAATATAGGAGCAAAGAGGTGAGGAGTTGAGTATAGGAGCAAAGAGGTCCTTCTGCAGTTGTACAGGGCCCTAGTGAGACCGCACCTGGAGTACTGTGTGCAGTTTTGGTCTCCAAATTTGAGGAAGGATATTCTTGCTATTGAGGGAGTGCAGCGTAGGTTTACTAGGTTAATTCCCGGAATGGTGGGACTATCATATGTTGAAAGACTGGAGCGACTAGGCTTGTATACACTGGAATTTAGAAGGATGAGGGGAGATCTTATCGAAACGTATAAGATTATTAAGGGGTTGGACACGTTAGAGGCAGGAAACATGTTCCCAATGTTGGGGGAGTCCAGAATAAGGGGCCACTGTTTAAAAATAAGGGGTAGGCCATTTAGAACGGAGATGAGGAAAAACTTTTTCAGTCAGAGAGTTGTGAATCTGTGGAATTCTCTGCCTCAGAAGGCAGTAGAGGCCAATTCTCTGAATGCATTCAAGAGAGAGCTAGATAGAGCTCTTAAGGATAGCGGAGCCAGGGGGTATGGGGAGAAGGCAGGAATGGGGTACTGATTGAGAATGATCAGCCATGATCACATTGAATGGTGGTGCTGGCTCGCCGAATGGCCTCCTCCTGCACCTATTGTCTATTGTCTATTGTCTATTGTATCCCAAACTAGATGCTTGGTGCACGTGACAATAAAGTAAACTGAACACAAACTCATCCGGATGCAGGGTTTCGACCCAAATGGTCAACAATTCCTTCCCCCCTCCCTCCACAGACGCTGCTCATCCCACTGACTGTTTGTTGTTGCAGCTTCCAGCATCTGCAGTCTCCGTTGGTTGATTCTTTACTGCCCAATAAATCCAACATACCTGACAGGGAAATACACAAAACACTGCAGCGGGTCAGGCAGCATCTCTGGAGAACATGGATAGGTGACGTTTCAGGTCAGGGCCCTTTTGCAGTCTCACCTCTATCCCCCTCATCTGCATCCACCTATCACTCACCATGCGTTGCCCTGCCCCTCTTCTCATCCAACCCTCGTTCAGTCTGAAAAAGTCTCATCCAACCCAAAATGTCACTTACCCATGTTCTAGAAACATAGAAAATAGGTGCAGGAGTAGGCCATTCGGCCCTTCGAGCCTGCACCGCCATTCAATATGATCATGGCTGATCATCCAGCTCAGTAACCCGTACCTGCCTTCTCTCCATACCCCCTGATCCCTTTAGCCACAAGGGCCACATCTAACTCCCTCTTAAATATAGCCAATGAACTGGCCTCAACTACCTTCTGTGGCAGAGAATTCCACAGACTCACCACTCTCTGTGTGAAGAAATGTTTTCTCATCTCGGTCCTAAAAGACTTCCCCCTTATCCTTAAGCTGTGACCCCTTGTTCTGGACTTCCCCAACATCGGGAACAATCTTCCCGCATCTAGCCTCTCCAACCCCTTAAGAATTTTATATGTTTAAATAAGATCCCCCCTCAGTCTTCTAAATTCCAGCGAGTACAAGCCGAGTCTATCCAGTCTTTCTTCATATGAAAGTCCTGCCATCCCAGGGATCAATCTGGTGAACCTTCTCTGTACTCCCTCTAAGGCTAGAATGTCTTTCCTCAGATTAGGAGACCAAAACTGTACGCAATACTCCAGAGATGGTGAAAATCGATGCAGAATGCTGGAGTAATTCAGCAGGCACTATATACCAAATAAATTGTGTATTCAACTTAATGATGTACATCAGGACAGCACGAGAGAGAATAATTTTATCTAAACTCATCTCATGGGCAAATGATTAGATCCATCACCCATTCAATGCACCATCCATTGCCTTTCCTTTTTTTACAATTTCAAGTTAGAACTTAAAATGAGGTAAAGATATAAAAAAGGTAAACAATCTGATCCAGTCAGCTTCCTGTTGGAAATAGCTGATTTTTCTCTTTTTTTTCTCTCTCTCTCTCTCTCCCCCTCTCTCCCCCTCTCCCTCCCTCCCCCTCCCACTCCCCCTCCCCCTCCCTCTCCCTCTCCCCCTCCCCCTCCCTCTCCCTCTCCCCCTCCCTCTCCCTCTCCCTCTCCCTCTCCCTCTCCCTCTCCCTCTCCCTCTCCCTCTCCCTCTCCCTCTCCCTCTCCCTCTCCCTCTCCCTCTCCCTCTCCCCCTCCCTCTCCCTCTCCCTCTCCCTCTCCCCCTCCCTCTCCCTCTCCTTCTCCCTCTCCCCCTCCCCCTCCCTCTCCCTCTCCCTCTCCCTCTCCCCCTCCCCCTCCCTCTCCCTCTCCCTCTCCTTCTCCCTCTCTCTGTAATTACAGAAATTAGCCCCAGAGAAAAAATAATAATCTCGCAGTTCGCCGGAACATGTGACAATTTCGAAAGGGAAGAAAACACACAGAGAGCAGACGTGGAGAAGTTTTATATAGAATGAATTGTAAATGAGAAACAAGGGGAGCATGGTGACCCGGCGGTAGAGTTGCTGCCTCACAGCGCCAGAAACCCACCTGACTAACGGGTGCTGTCTTTACGGATTTCTCCCTGTCACCACGTAGGTTTTCTCCGGGTGCTCCGGTTTCCTCCCACTCTCCAAACACGTGCGGGTTTGTAGGTTAATTGGCTTCGGTGAAATTGTGAATTGTCCCTAGTGTGTGCAGGATAGTGTTAATGTGCGGGGATCGCTGGTCTGCACGGACTTGGTGGGCCGAAGGGCCTGTTTCCGCGCTGTATCTCTAAACTAAACTAAAACTAAAGTTAAGTAGACCTTTTACTCCATCATCAAATGAAGTTGAAACTTCCCGATGTTGGGGAAGTCCAGAACAAGGGGTCACAGTTTAAGGATAAGGGGGAAGTCTTTTAGGACCGAGATGAGAATGTTTTTCTTCACACAGAGAGTGGTGAATCTGTGGAATTCTCTGCCACAGAAGGTATTTGAGGCCAGTTCATTGGCTATATTTAAGAGGGAGTTAGATGTGGCCCTTGTGGCTAAAGGGATCAGGGGGTATGGAGAGAAGGCAGGTACGGGATATTGAGTTGGATAATCAGCCATGATCATATTGATTCCTGGGAATAATGCAGAGGTTGCAGGATCAATTTATCCCAAAGAGGTGGAAAGACTCTAAGGGGAGTAAGAGACACCTGTGGCTGACGAGGGAAGTCAAGGACAGCATAAAAATTAAGGAGAGGAAGTATAACATAGCAAAGAGAAGTGGGAAGACAGAGGATTGGGACTCTTTTAAAGAGCAACAAAAGTTAACTAAAAAGGCAATACGGGGAGAAAAGATGAGGTACGAGGGTAAACTAGCCAATAATATAAAGGAGGATAGCAAAAGTTTTTTTAGGTACGTGAAGAGGAAAACAATAGTCAAGGCAAATGTGGGTCCCTTGAAGACAGAAGCAGGGGAATTTATTATGGGGAACAAAGAAATGGCAGACGAGTTAAACCGTTACTTTGGATCTGTCTTTACTGAGGAAGATACACACAATCTCCCAAATGTTCTAGGGGCCGGAGAACCTAGGGTGATGGAGGAACTGAAGAAAATCCACATTAGGCAGGAAATGGTTTTGGGTAGACTGATGGGACTGAAGGCTGATAAATCCCCAGGGCCTGATGGTCTGCATCCCAGGGTACTTAAGGAGGTGGCTCTAGAAATAGTGGAAGCATTGGAGATCATTTTTCAATGTTCTATAGATTCAGGATCAGTTCCTGTGGATTGGAGGATAGCAAATGTTATCCCACTTTTTAAGAAAGGAGGGAGAGAGAAAACGGGTAATTATAGACCAGTTAGTCTGACATCAGTGGTGGGGAAGATGCTGGAGTCAATTATAAAAGACGAAATTGCTGAGCATTTGGATAGCGGTAACAGGATCATTCCGAGTCAGCATGGTTTTTACGAAGGGGAAATCATGCTTGACAAATCTACTGGAATTTTTTGAGGATGTAACTAGGAAAATTGACAGGGGAGAGTCAGTGGATGTGGTGTACCTCGACTTTCAGAAAGCCTTCGACAAGGTCCCACATAGGAGATTAGTGGGCAAAATTAGAGCACATGGTATTGGGGGTAGGGTACTGACATGGATAGAAAATTGGTTGACAGACAGAAAGCAAAGAGTGGGGATAAATGGGTTCCTTTCGGAATGGCAGGCAGTGACCAGTGGGGTACCGCAGGTTCGGTGCTGGGACCCCAGCTATTTACGATATACATTAATGAAGGGATTAAAAGTACCATTAGCAAATTTGCAGATGATACTGAGCTGGGGGGTAGTGTGAATTGTGTGGAAGATGCAATAAGGCTGCAGGGTGACTTGGACAGATTGTGTGAGTGGGCGGATACATGGCAGATGCAGTTTAATGCAGATAAGTGTGAGGTTATTCACTTTGGAAGTAAGAATAGAAAGGCAGATTATTATCTGAATGGTGTCAAGTTAGGAAGAGGGGATGTTCAACGAGATCTGGGTGTCCTAGTGCATCAGTCACTGAAAGGAAGCACGCAGGTACAGCAGGCAGTGAAGAAAGCCAATGGAATGTTGGCCTTCATAACAAGAGGAGTTGAGCATAGGAGCAAAGAAGTCCTTCTACAGTTGTACCGGGCCCTGGTGAGACCGCACCTGGAGTACTATGTGCAGTTTTGGTCTCCAAATTTGAGGAAGGATATTCTTGCTATTGAGGGCGTGCAGCGTAGGTTCACTAGGTTAATTCCCGGAATGGCGGGACTGTCGTATGTTGAAAGGCTGGAGCAATTAGGCTTGTATACACTGGAATTTAGAAGGATGAGGGGGGATCTTATTGAAACATATAAGATAATTAGGGGATTGGACACATTAGAGGCAGGAAACATGTTCCCAATTTTGGGGAAGTCCAGAACAAGGGGCCACAGTTTAAGAATAAGGGGTAGGCCATTTAGAACGGAGATGAGGAAGAACTTTTTCAGTCAGACAGTGGTGAAGGTGAGGAATTCTCTGCCTCAGAAGGCAGTGGAGGCCAGTTCGTTGGACGCTTTCAAGAGAGAGCTGGATAGAGCTCTTAAGGATAGCGGAGTGAGGGGGTATGGGGAGAAGGCAGGAACGGGGTACTGATTGAGAGTGATCAGCCATGATCGCATTGACGCATTGAATGGCGGTGCTGGCTCGATGGGCTGAATGGCCTACTCCTGCACCTATTGTCTATTGTCTATTGTCTATTGAATGCGGTGCAGGCTCGAAGGGCCGAATGGCCTACTCTTGCACCTATTTTCTATGTTTCTATGTTTCTACATTCCTCACAAGAGCAAATTTTTACTCGTCTTTCATTTTGCCAGGATTGTTTTGATAAGTCTTAGTTTAGAGATACAGCGTGGAAAAAGGCCCTTCGGCCCACCGAGTCTGCACAGACCAGCGGTCCCCGCACATTAACACCATCCTACACACACTAGGGACAATTTTTACATTTGCCCAGCCAATTAACCTACATACCTGTACGTCTTTGGAGTGTGGGAGGAAACCGAAGATCTCGGAGAAAACCCACGCAGGTCACGGGGAGAACGTACAAACTCCGTACAGACAGCACCCATAGTCGGGATCGAACCCGGGTCTCCGGCGCTGTAAGGCAGCAACTCTACTGCTGTGGTAGAGGTAAATACCGATCAGCAAAAACACTGTGACCTAATGAGCCAAAACATTATGACCACCTGCCTAATATGCTGTTGGTCCTCCGTGTGCAGCCCCATACGCAGCAGGGTGTGATGCACTGTTTATTGTGACATTCCTCCCGTGACCACCATTAAAGTTTTCTGTGACTTGTGCCACAGTGGACCTTCTGTCGGTTCGGACCAGATGGGATAGCCTTCGTTACCCTCGTGCATCGATGAGCCTTGGGCGCCCAACACCCTGTCTGTCGCCGGTTTGTGGTTTGTCCCTCCTCGGACCACTGTCGGTCGGTACTCACCACTGCTGACCGGGAGCACCCCACAAGCCTTGCCGTTTCAGAGATGCTCTGACCCAGTCGTCTGGCCATAACAATTTGGCCCTTGTCAAAGTCACTCCTGCCCATTTCTCCTGCATTCAACACATCCACTTCAAGAACTGACTGTTCACTTGCTGCCTAATATATCCCACCCCTTGACAGGTGCCATTGTAACGAGATAATCAGTGTTACTCACTTCGCCTGTCAGTGGCCGTAATGTTTTGGCTGATGGGTGTAGATGTTATAACTCTGCTCAATTCAAATAGATCTACTCAACTCAATTCAAACTCTACTCAAACAGACAGCACTATCTCCACAAACGACAACGCAGTGACCAGGCTGTTTCGCCACCATGCAGTCCCTTTTAAAAATTAGTTTAAAACATTAATGTTCTAAAGCAACACTAATGTCGCTAAAAATGTTCTTAGCCCAGCGCGCGCACACAAACATTATCTTCATTTAAGGTTTCCCAAGCAGGTCAAAGCAGTATCGTCCACCTTACCTCCAAAAGTGAAAGGCATGTAGCGGGCTACATGGACTACATGGGCTCGTGGGAGTTGGACTCAAACTTCTTGGTGTCAGGCTGAAAGTCAAAATGTCACATCTAATCAGAAAACTGACTGCGCTTCACATCGTGCATGCCACAGCGGCCAATAGACGAGAACACAAAAAGGTTGCAGTAATTGACATTGTTATAAATAATCTCCTTGCCGAGAAATGCTAAGGAAATTGCAGCAGACAGCCTATGCTTATAGAGTGATACAGCGTGGAAACAGGCCCTTCGGCCCAACTTGCCAACATGTCCCATCTACCCTAGTCCCACCTGCCCGCATGTGGCCCGTATCCCTCCAAACCTGTCCTATCCATGTACCTGTCTAATTCACAAAATGTTGGAGTTACTCAGCAGGTCAGACAGCATCTCAGGAGAGAGGGAATGGGTGACGTTTCGGGACGAGACCTTTCTTCAGACTGAAGTACCCCTCTATAAGATCACCCCTCATCCTCCTGCACTGCAGGGAATAGAGTCCCAGTCTGCTCAACCTCTCTCTATGAGAAACATAGACGATAGGTGCAGGAGTAGGACATTTGTCCCTTCGAGCCAGCACCGCCATTCGATGTGATCATGGCTGCTCATTTAAAATCAGTACCCCGTTCCTGCTTTTTCCCCATATCCCTTGATTCCTTTAGCCCTAAGAGCTAAATCGCTCTCTTGAAAACATCCAGTGAATTGGCCTCCACTGCCTTCTGTGGCAGAGAATTCCACAGATTCACAACACTGGGTGAATTTTTTTTTCCTCATCTCAGTCCTAAATGGCCCACCCCATATTCTTAAACTGTGACCCCTGGATCTGGACTCCCCCAACATTGGGAACATTTTTCATGCATCTAGCCTGTCCAATCCTTTAAGAATGTTACATGTTTCTATAAGATCCCCTGTAAGAGCTAAATCTAACTCCCTCTTGAAAACATCACTGCTCTCTTGAAAAGATATTGCTCAGGCCCTCGAGTCCTGGCAACATCCACGTAAATCTTCGCTGCACTCTTTCCAGCTTGACAACATCTTTCCTTATTTAAGCACATGCCTTTCCCCCTCGGGGCCTGGAACTGTGTCCTCACCTCGCTATGACCTTGCTCTAACTCTTTGCCTGAGCCTCTGTTTATCTTGTTCAACTCCTCCCTTTCCCTTCAACACTCTGCAGTTTAGAAGGTTGAGGGGGGATAGGGGTGCCAACTATCTCACTCCCAAATACGGGACAAGGTGACGTCACTGCCCCGCGCCCCACGTGACCTCACCCAGCCAGCGGCCGCGTGCTCGAGAGGGGGTTGCTAAGCAACCTCCATTAGGCAACGCCCGGGCCTCCGGACCTAGACTGTCCGGAGCTAAAATGTCGGAAACCGAGCGTGTCGGGACCTAAACTGTCGGAATCTACAGTGTCGGGGCCTACAGTGTCCGGCCTACATTGCTCCCCGGGCCTAATACGGGACAAGGGCGGTCCCATACGGGACAAACCAACTTAGCCCACATAAGGGACAGTTGGCAACCCTACCTTCAACACTCTGCAGTTTAGAAGGTTTAGGGGGGACCTCATTGAAACTTACATTATAATGAAAGGCATGGATAGAGTTGATGTGGAGAGGATGTTTCCACTGGTGGGAGAGTCTAGGACCAGAGGGCACAGCCTCAGAATTAAAGGGCGCTATTTTAGAAAGGAGGTGAGGAGGAACTTCTTTAGTCAGAGGGTGGTTAATCTGTGGAAGTCATTGCCACTGAGGGCTGTGAAGGGCCAAGTCAGCGGATATTTTTTGGACAGATTCTGAAGGTTAGAATGGGTGTCAAGGGTTATGGGGAGAAGGCAGGAAAATGGGATTAGGAGGCAGAGATCAGACATGATTGAATGGCGGAATGGACTCAATGGGCCGAATGGCTTAATTCTACTCCTATAACTTGTGAACTCTGACCCGACATGCCCTCTTCCCCCAGCGTCTCCATTCCATAGAACTGCAGTGTGGTGCAGCGGTAGAGTTGCTGCCTTACAGCGCTTACAGCGCCGGAGACCCGGGTTCGATCCGAATCCCTTGATTCCTTTAGCCACAAGAGCTAAATCTAACTCTTGAAAACATCCAGTGAATCGGCCTCCACTGCCTTCTGTGGCAGAGAATTCCACAGATTCACAACTCTCTGGGTGAAAAGGTTTTTCTTCATCTCAGTCCTAAATGGCCTACCCCTTATTCTTAAACTGTGGCCCCTTGTTCTGGACTCCCCCAACATTGGGAACATGTTTCCTGCCTCTAACATGTCCAATCCTCTTAATTTACATCGGCGAAACCAAGTACAGGCTCGGCGATCGCTTCGCTGAACACCTGCGCTCGGTCCGCATTAACCAAACTGATCTCCCGGTGGCCGAGCACTTCAACTCCCCCTCCCATTCCCAGTCTGACCTTTCTGTCATGGGCCTCCTCCAGTGCCATAGTGAGGCCCACCAGAAATTGGAGGAACAGCACCTCATATTTCGCCTGGGCAGTGGTATGAACATTGACTTCTCCAACTTTAGATAGTTCCTCTGTCCCTCCCTTCCCCTCCTCCTTCCCAGATCTCCCTCTATCTTCCTGTCTCCACCTATATCCTTCCTTTGTCCCGCCCCCCCCCCCCTGACATCAGTCTGGAGAAGGGTCTCGACCCGAAACGTCACCCATTCCTTCTCTCCTGAGATGCTGCCTGACCTGCTGAGTTACTCCAGCATTTTGTGAATAAATCCCCTCATTCTTAAACTGTGACCCCTGGTTCTGGACTCCCCCAACATCGGGAACATTTTTCCTGCATCTAGACTGTCCAATCCTTTAAGGATTTTATGTTGCACATGCAGGCAGAGGTGCTTAATTTAACTTGGCATCAGGTATGCCTGGAAATTATGGGACAAAGGGGCCTGTGCCTGAACTGCACTGTTCTATGACTTCTAGGGCATGAAGAGCTATCAGAAACACATTAAAAAAGTATCTAATCTGTCTCTTTGTGCCTTCCTGGGATGGCAGGACTTTCATATGAAGAAAGACTGGATAGACTCGGCTTGTACTCGCTGGAATTTAGAAGATTGAGGGGGGGATTTCTATGTTTCTACATCAATAAGCAGGGAAGAGACGTGTATGGATCACATGCAGGCAGGTCTTTGGATACAGTGTAGAAACAGGCCTTGCGACCCGCCGAGCCTGTGCCGACCGGCGATCACCTGCAAACTAGCACTATGCTACACACGAGGGAGACTTTAGAGAAACCTGTCCGTCTTTGGAATGTGGGAGGAAACCGGAGCACCCGGAGAAAACCCACGCAGTCACAGGGAGAACGTACAAACTCCGTACAGACAGCACCCGTAGTCAGGATGGAACCCAGGTCTCCGGCGCTATAAGGCAACAACTCTACCGCTGCACCCCTGGGCTGCCCCAGAAGTAATTGGTTTAAGAAGATAACTGCAGATGCTGGTACAAATCGAAAGTTTTTATTCAAAAAATGCTTGAGTAACTCAGCAGGTCAGGCAGCATCTCGGGAGAGAAGGAATGAGTGACGTTTCGGGTCGAGACCCTTCTTCAGATTGGTTTAATTTGGCATCTTGTTCGACATAAGGCTTGTTTCTGTGCTGCACTGTTCTATATTCACGTAATACGTTCTAACATTTAACATTATTATGTAAAGGTTTTGCAACTGTAATTCTAGATCTTTTTTTACAGTTTTGTAGGTTAATTGCTTTGGTATAATTGTAAATCGTCCCTAGTGTATGTAGCACAGTGTTAATGTGCGGGTTAGTCTTAATTGGCGCGGACTAAGTGGGCCGAAGGGCCTGTTTCCGCGCTGTATCTCTGAACTAAATTAAAAACTGACGAGGAGGATTGCCAGTTTACAGATTAAGATGTGATTAGACACATTAAACATTTATCAAAATGTCTCCCTTCCCTATTTAAGAAAGCTTCAAGTCAGACTCAGGCAGAACAGAAGCTTTTTTCCAACGATTGTGCTTTGAATTATTCCTGAAAAATGAAAGTAACCAGACCTTTTAATGATTATTTTCACAACTCATAATTGGGTGCCCGCTTCGCCCGCAGAACGTGCAAGATGAAGGTACTGGGAAAGGTGTGTGGGAGCTAGGAAAATTGACATCATCCGTATAATGAACCCAAAGCAGCACTGATTAACTAAGGTAGGCAATACACTGACATAGACAATAGACAATAGGTGCAGGAGGAGGCCATTCGGCCCTTCGAGCCAGCACCGCCATTCAATGTGATCATGGCTGATCATTCTCAATCAGTACCCCGTTCCTGCCTTCTCCCCATACCCCCTGACTCCACTATCCTTAAGAGCTCTATCTAGCTCTCTCTTGAATGCATTCAGAGAATTGGCCTCCACTGCCTTCTGAGGCAGAGAATTCCACAGATTCACAACTCTCTGACTGAAAAAGTTTTTCCTCATCTCAGTTCTAAATGGCCTACCCCTTATTCTTAAACAGTGGCCCCTGGTTCTGGACTCCCTCAACATTGGGAACATGTTTCCTGCCTCTAACGTGTCCAAGCCCTTAATAATCTTATACGTTTCGATAAGATCTCCATAATCTTATATGTTTCGATAAGATCACCTGTAATTAGTTAAACTAATTAAAGCTAATTATTTCAGGATGAGATTATATTTAACAATTTTGTTCCTGGTTCAAGCAATTATTTAATTACTTTTGATGTCCTAGCAGGTACTATCGCAATGGTTTAAGGCACAATTGGACAGGTAGGTGTCTTGGACAGTTTTGGAGAGACATGGGCCAAAGGCAGGCAGGTGGGACTAGTGTAGGTGGGGCATGTTGGTCGGTGTGGGCAAGTTGGGCCCAGGGGGCCTGTTTCCATGCTGTGTGACTCTATGAATCAGGGAAATCCAAACATAAGCACTGCATCAGAGAAAATGTCAAATATTATGGATTGTCTTCATATTGTGCTTTGCATATGAACTGGTCAAATGTCGGGAGAATGGGATGAATTGCACAATGTACACTTTAGGATTGCCAACTGTCCCGCATTAGCCAGGACATCCCATATTTTGGGCTACTTTGGCTTGTCCTGTACGGGACCGTCCCTTGTCCTGTATTAGGCTCTGGTGGCACTGCAGGCCCGGACGCTGTAGGCCCGGACATTGTAGTAGGAAAAAAACTGCAGATGCTGGTTAAAATCCGTGCCTACCTTCCGGACAGTGTAGATACGCACAGTCTAAGCCCGGAGGCCCCAGGAGCCGCCTAACGGAGGTTGCGTAGCAACCCGCCTTCCGGCCCGGGTGGCCGCTGGCTGGGTGGGGCACGGGGCGGTGACGTCACCTTGTCCCGTATTTGGGAGTGCTATAGTTGGCACCCCTAGTATACGTTGACCTGAGCAAACTGCTAACAACATCACAATATGAAGACAATCAATTTGCAAGAACACCAATGAATTATCCCGAGCGGTTTGCCAGATCAACGTTGCTTAAAATCTGTATTTCAGTGTAATAATGCTCTACGTTTATCAAATACTGACGGGATAGATTGCCCAATCTATTCACGAGAAATGGATCACCCCACTGACCTCGATTCATTTTTCACCATGATAGTTTAGTTGAGAGATACAGTGTGGAAACAGGCCCTTCGGCCCATCGAGTCTACACCGCCCAGCGATCCCTGCACGGTAGCGCAGCGGTAGAGTTTCTGCTTTACAGCGAATGCAGCGCCGGAGACTCAGGTTCGATCCTGACTACGGGTGCTGCACTGTAAGGAGTTTGTACGTTCTCCCCGTGACCTGCGTGGGTTTTCTCCGAGGTCTTCGGTTTCCTCCCACACTCCAAAGACGTACAGGTATGTAGGTTAATTGGCTGGGTAAAATGTAAAAATTGTCCCTAGTGGGTGTAGGATAGTGTTAATGTACGGGGATCGCTGGGCGGCACGGACTTGGAGGGCCGAAAAAGGCCTGTTTCCGGCTGTATATATATGATATGATATGATACACACACTAGGGACAATTAACATTTATACCAAGCCAATTAACCTACAAACCTGTACGTCTTTGGAGCGTGGGAAGAAAACAAAGATCTCGGAAACATAGAAAATAGGTGCAGGGGTAGACCATTCAATATGATCATGGCTGATCATCCAAAATCAGCACCCCTGCATTCCTGCTTTCTCCCCATAATCCCTTGATTCTGTTAGCCCCAATCTAACTCCCTCTGAAACACATCCAGTGAATTGGCCTTCTGTGGCAGAGAATTCCACAGATTCACAAATCTCTGGGTGAAAAAGTTTTTCCTCATCTCGGTCCTAAATGGCCTACCCCTTATTCTTAAACTGTGGCCCCTGGTTCTGTGGTAACCGTGGTACAAACAGTTAGGATCGAATCCCGGTCTCTGGCGCTGTAAGGCAGCAACTCTACCGCTGCACCTCTCGAGTAAGATGGGTCACATTTCTGTTCAACCTTCATGTTCCTTTTTCCTGATTTAAACATTGATTGAAGTTAAAAACTGACTCTGGGTTCCAGTCTGGGTGCCCTACATTTTATAGATTGAAAAGTATATAATTTACTGCTAAAATACCTGGATAAATACATACAATGGACCTTTGTGGGCCCCACCTTTCCTCAAAACATCTGACTGACTTTGATTTGTTCTATTCACGCCTTCCATTCATTTGTCGTTTGCACCTTTTCATATTTCTGGGTTCCCTCTCCCCTGACTCTCAGTCTGCAGATGATCTCGACCTGAAACATCACCTGTTCCTAAGACGGGCACAAAATGCTGGAGTAACTCAGCGGGACAGGCAGCACCTCTGGAGAGAAAGGAATGGGTGACGTTTCGGGTCGAGACCCTTCTTCAGACTGAGAGTCGGGGGGAGGGAGACGTAGAGATATGGAAGGGTTAGGTGTGAAAACGACAGATCAAAGTGGACGGTGATCAAGGGAAAATGTAAGATGGTCCATTGGTGGCTGAGGGGAAGATGACAACGGGGCATACAATCAGTAAAATGAATCAGTGAAACTAGTCGGAGAACCAGGATGGGGGTGGGATGGAGAGAGAGAGAGAGGGAAAGCAAGGGTTACTTGAAGTTAGAGAACCTATTCCTATTCTCCACAGATGCTGCCTGACCCGCTGAGTTACTCCAGCATTTTGTGTCTCCCTGCCAGCATCTGCAGTTCCTTCCTGCACTAAATGCAAGAGGGGTCAGGCTGTCAAATGTACAGCTCTGCTGAGACACTGGCGTGCTGCGTTATTACACAGTCAGAGGATGGTTCCCCTCTGGGCAGCGAGTTCCCATTTTAACCAGGCTAACTAGGTCACCGCTTCCCCTAAGGGTTAGGAAGAAAATCAGTCCAATACCTCGACCCTAGGGTATCTTCTGGATTCTGTAGCAACTGCTTTCCCAGTTGCATTCGGTGCAAATCTGTAACCCCCCCCCCCCCAGTCGACAACATCCCCTCTCTCTCCCCCCGTCCCTCTCCCACTCTCGCCATCATGCCAGTTACCAGTCTCTCTGTCATCCTGGCGAGTTTCATTGTTTGTATCCATGCGTTATCACCTAGCCCACAGCCAACAATCGATCATTGTGGGCTCCACCTTCCCTTGATCATCACTGCTGCCTTTGATCTGTCTCCTCTTGTATACCTTTCAATCATTTAGAAACATAGAAAATAGGTGCAGGAGGAGGCCATTCGGCCCTTCGAGCCAGCACCGCCATTCATTGTGATCATGGCTGATCGTTCACAATCCGCGCCTGCCTTCTCCCCACATCCCTTGATTCCACTAGCCCCCTAGAGCTCTATCTAACTCTCTCTTAAATCCATCCAGTGATTTGGCCTCCACTGCCCTCTGTGGCAGGGAATTTCACAAATTCACAACTCTCTGTGTGAAAAAGGTTCCTTCTCACCTCAGTTTTAAATGGCCTCCCCTTTATTCTAAGACTGTGGCCCCTGGTTCTGGACTCGCCCAACATTGGGAACATTTTTCTTTGTACATTTTCATATCTCTAGATTTCCTCCCTCTCCTCCTGACTCTCAGCCTGAAGAAGGGTCTCGACCCAAAACATCACCCGTTCCTTCCCTCCAGAGATGCTGCCTGACCCGCTGAGATACTCCAGGTTTATGTGCCTTTCTTTGCTTATTTACCCCTCCTGGTTATAAAATACTGGGGTGGGAGTAAAATAGGCTGATCGGGATCTTAAATCATTTAAAAAGCCAAATGAAAAGGGTTCATTCTTTAATAAATGTGTACATTCCTCTGTAATGCTACAACTTACAGTGAGTGACCTGCGTTATCAACATTAGACACTCAATAATGCATATACTTGTGTCAGTTTTCATATCATGAGCAGAATTAGGCCATTCGGCCCATCAAGTCTACTCTGCCATCCAATCATGGCTGATAGAGTCATAGAGTCATCGATTGATGAGGTGTGGAAACAGGCCCTTCGGCCCAACTCGCCCACACTGGCCAACAGTGTCCCAGCTACCCTAGTCCTGCTTGCCTGCGCTTGGCTGCACAACCTATCTCTCCCTCCCAACCCTGATCTAACTCTCCCCTCCAAAACCCCATTCTCCTGCCCTCTGATCAGCCATGATCATATTGAATGGCGGTGCAGGCTCGAAGGGCCGAATGGCCTACTCCAGCACCTATTTTCTATGTTTTCTATGTTTCACCCCACAAACCCCTGACACCCGTACTAATCAAGAATCTATCCATCTCCGCCTTGAAAAATAACCGCTGACTTGGCCGTCTGTGGCAATGAATTTCACAGATTCACCACCCTCTTTCGTGCTTTTAACCTACAGCGTGGGGGATACGCATGACATGAATGTGATTGGGGTTGATATATTCCCTCGTCTCTCGTCTCTCAGTCTGCTTTTCATCAGCAATGCCTGCGCTGTTTGTCAGATGCAGAGGGCACTGGGATTGATGTGTGTGATTCGCAAATAACTGCGGGGTCTATTTGATCGTGGGATGAAGATACACTCAATTTCCCTTGTGCCACCCCCCCCCCCCCCCAAAACCAACCCACCCACCCAAGGTCCCCCTTCTCCTTTTAACACCGAGGTGCTGATTATGCGGCTGCCTGTCACACAAGTCTGCAGAGTGGGGTGGCGTAGAGGAGATACAGCAATTACCCACGGCTACAGGGACCTCAGGAGTAAAATAAAGCAACCGCCGGCGGATATCATAAACCCGGAATCTTTTTCAAATGGTTTATTAAAGAGGAATACTCACTCCAAGGTCAGCCCGGGAATTCGGAGTCGTTCCCGCTGGGGTTTCATGGCTGCTGTTTTTGTGTGTTAGCACCCTCTGTCGTGAACCATTACAAAATCACTGCCACTGACAGGGAGCCGGGACGAAGCCTTGCTAAAAAAAAAGGAAGGGACTAAATCCCCCTCGGAAAGGGGGCACTGCTTTTGGGATCTTCCACCACCGGGAGTCACGGAGGCAGAGAGAATAACAATCAGCTGACTGCATGGTGCCGAGCAACAGACCATCGGGGCTGCAGAAATGCTGCAGCGAGACACAAATCAGATTAGAGGACGCACTATTGTGTTACACCACTGACATCATTCGCTGCTCCTTCTGTATATTGATAACGCCGGCCTTCCCTGGCCACACAAAACACAACGTACTTAAAGCAGGCACGTTTAAAAACCCTCCTCATTCTACACGCACTTTCAAAACGCCAAGGCGAGCACTTGCCACACAGCACGACGCACGAGTTCAAAATGCCTCCTTTAACGAACCGTTCCAATGTGCAGAATTGACGGCCTATTTTGCTCAGATTTGTGATCCCCACAGGCTTTCCCCCAAACTAAATTTAACAGACCGCTGGGAGCAAAACAACAGCTGATCAGCCCTACGGGGGGCACTTACACAGCACAAATGGGTGAAATATTATCTGTCACACAGATCCTACAGGTCAGCTGAGCTTCCATTATGTTTGCATTATCCATGGAGCACAGGGGATCTGAGGGGCGATCTGACCTGACAGAGGCGTGTAACATCACCAGGGGGATAGATCGGGTGAATGCACAGAGACCTTTAGAAAAGGGCCGGGGAAATCAACAACCAGTCAACCAGAGGAGAGATGAAACAAGGAACTGCAGATGCTGGTTTACATAGAAACATAGAAAATATGTGCAGGAGTAGGCCATTCGGCCCTTCGAGCCAGCACCGCCATTCAATATGATCATGGCTGATCATACAACTCAGTATCCCGTACCTGCCTTCTCTCCATACCCCCTGATCCCTTTAGCCACAAGGGCCACATCTAACTCCCTCTTAAATATAGCCAATGACTGGCCTCAACTACCTTCTGTGGCAGAGAATTCCACAGATTCACCACTCTCTGTGTGAAAGAAAACTTTCTCATCTCGGTCCTAAAAGACTTCCCCCTTATCCTTAAACTGTGACCCCTTGTTCTGGACTTCCCCAACATCGGGAACAATCTTCCTGCATCCAGCCTGTCCAACCCCGTAAGAATTTTGTAAGTTTCTATAAGATCCCCCCTCAATCTTCTAAATTCCAGCGAATTACAAAAAAAAGACACAAAGTGCTGGAGTAACTTAGCGGGTCAGGCAGCATCTCCGGAGATCATGGATAGTGGCGTTAGATAGAGCTCTAAAAGATAGCAGAGTCAAAGGATTATGGGGAGAAGGCAGGAACGGGGGTACTGATTGTGGATGATCAGCCATGATCACAGTGAATGGCGGTGGTGGCTCGAAGGGCCGAATGTCCTTCTCCTGCACCTGTCGTCTATTTTCTATTGACCAGCGATCCCTGTACACTTGCACTTTCCTCCACACCATGGACAATTTACAATCTTTATTGAGGCCAACAAGCCTGTAAACCAGCACACCTTTGGAGTGTGGGACGAAAAACCGTGGCATGCAGAGAAAACCCACTCAGGTCGCGGGGAGAACGTATAAACTCCGTACAGACAGCACCCGTAGTCAGGATCGAACCCGGGCCTGTGGCGCTGTAAGGCAGCAACTCTACCGCTGCGCCACCGTGCCGCCCAAATGAGTTGGGGCGTCAGTCCTGCCCATCAGTCTCCTCTGATTATTGACACAAAATGCTGGAGTAACTCAAAAGGACAGGCAGCATCTCTGGATGGAAGGAATGGGTGACGATACAAGTTGAGACCTTTCTTCAGACCCTCACGATTCTTCAGCAAGGGGGCGGAAGGTGTCCGCAAGCTGGATTTACTCACCAGTTATAGACCCAAAGTGCTAGAGTAACTCAGCGGGACAGGCAGCATCTCTGGAGAAAAGGAATGGGTGACGTTTTCAGGTCGATCCATTCCGTCTCTCGAGAAATGCTGCCTGAGTTACTCCAGCATTTAGTCTCCAGCATCTTCGGTTTAAGCCAGCATCTGCTACACATTTACTCACCAGTAACCTAACCACCGATGTTCAGAGCAGCTAATAGACAATAGACAATAGGAGCAGGAGGAGGCCATTCGGCCCTTCGAGCCAGCACCGCCATTCAATGTGATCATGGCTGATCATTCTCAATCAGTACCGCCGTTCCCTGCCTTCTCCCCATACCCCTGACTCCGCTATACTTAAGAGCTCTATCTAGCTCTCTCTTGAATGCATTCAGAGAATTGGACTCCACTGCCTTCTGAGGCAGAGAATTCCACAGATTTACAACTTTCTGACTGAAAAATAGACAATAGGTGCAGGAGGAGGCCATTCGGCCCTTCGAGCCAGCACCACCATTCAATGTGATCATGGCTGATCATTCTCAATCAGTACCCCGTTCCTGCCTTCTCCCCATACCCCCTGACTCCGCTATCCTTAAGAGCTCTATCTAGCTCTCTCTTGAATGCATTCAGAGAATTGGTCTCCACTGCTTTCTGAGGCAGAGAATTCCACAGATTCACAACTCTCTGACTGAATTCCACAGATTCACAACTCTCTTGACTCGGTGAGCCAAAGGGCCTGTTTCCACGCTGTATCTCCAAACTAAACTAGACTCAACTAAAAAATACATTAATCCTCAAAACACCAAATTATGTCTGCAACGCGTGGTCATTCAGATAGCATCTAAGGCACTTGGATCCAGGCATCCATGGTCTGAGCAAAGGCAAAGGAGCCAAAGTCTAGGGATGGGCCACATGAGGCAGCATAAAAAATCCTCTTAAAGTACCTCATCCTGGTGCATATGCTGGAATCATCATGGGTTGTTCTGTGTCATGGAGTCTTAGAGTCATAGAGTGATCCAGTGTGGAAACAGGCCCTTCGGCCCAACTCGCCCACACCGGCCAACAATGTCCCAGCTACCCTAGTCCCACTTGTCTGCACTTGGTCCATATCCCTCCAAACCTGTCCTATCCATGTACCTGTCCAACAGTTTCTTAAACGAGCCTCAACTACCTCCTCTGGCAGCTTGTTCCATACACCCACCACCCTCTTCTGTGTGAAAAGGTTACCCCTCGGATTCCTATTAAATCTTTTCCCCTTCACCTTGAACCAATGTCCTCTGGTCCTCGATTCTCCTACTCTGGGTAAAAGACTCTGTGCATCTACCCGATCTATTCCTCTCATGATTTTGTACACCTCCACAAGATGTTCCCTCATCCTCCTGCGCTCCATGGAATAGAGAGGTCAGCCTACTCAACCTCTCCCTGTAGCTCACACCCTCTAGTCCTGGCAACATCCTCGTAAATCTTTTCTGAACCCTTTCAACCTTGACAATATCTTCCCTATAAGGAGGCCAAGTCATTTTATGTGGAGACCGAGTCATTTGGTATAGACAATAGACAATAGACAATAGGTGCAGGAGGAGGCCATTCGGCCCTTCGATCCAGCACTGCCATTCAATGTGATCATGGCTGATCATTCTCAATCAGTACCCCGTTCCTGCCTTCTCCCCGTACCCCCTGACTCCGCTATCCTTAAGAGCTCTACGGGGATTACGGGGAGAAGGCAGGAGAAAGGGGTTGAGAGGGTAGAGATAGATCAGCCATCATTGAATGGCAGAGTAGACCTGATAGCCCGATTCTGCTCCTAAGACCTATGAATGGCGAAGGCTTCACTTGGAGAGGTTTCATGGGATGTTAGAGAGAAGTGCGTCCAAATGATAAGCTTTCATTTAATTCTTCAGCTGTAACACACTTGAATAACTGAAGCAGAACGTCTAAGTGCAGACCAGTTCCATAAAAGTGAATGAAACGCTCTGCATATCCATATTTAAAAGAAAACGGAAAGCTTTTTTTAAATGATGTTTAAATTAATCATTAGGCAGCGAATATGAGACAAAATTACACATGAATTATAAAGACAAACTAAATGTCTCTGACACAAAAACCACGAACGCTCCTGGTGTCTTACGTAACGGACGTATGTAGCCGTATGAACCAAGTCATGGCATTAGATGTTCAATGGCTACAGAGTCAAGGTGTCAAGAACAGGGGCAAGCAGACGAAGGAAAGATCATGTCATGTCCAAGTTCTCCCGAGAAATCCCCGCACGAAAGAACAAGGCTTGGATAGAGTGGATGTGGAGAGGATGTTAGACAATAGACAATAGGTGCAGGAGGAGGCCATTCGGCCCTTCGAGCCAGCACCGCCATTCAATGTGATCATGGCTGATCATTGTCAATCAGTACCCCGTTCCTGCCTTCTCCCCATACCCCCTGACTCCGCTATCCTTAAGAGCTCTATCTAGCTCTCTCTTGAATGCATTCAGAGAATTGGCCTCCACTGCCCTCTGAGGCAGAGAATTCCACAGATTCACAACTCTCTGACTGAAAAAGTTTTTCCTCATCTCAGTTCTAAATGGCCTACCCCTTATTCTTAAACTGTGGCCCCTTATTCTGGACTCTCCCAACATTGGGAACATGTTTCCTGCCTCTAACGTGTCCAACCCCTTAATAATCTTATACGTTTTGATAAGATCTCTTCTCATCCTTCTAAATTCCAGTGTACAGTGTACAGTGTATATTCCCATTAGTGGGAGCGTCCAGGACCGGAGGGCGTAGCCTCAGAATTAAAGGACATTCCTTTAGGAAGGAGATGAGGAGGAATTTCTTTGGTCAGTGGGTGGTGAATCTGTGGAATTCTTTGCCACAGAAGGAGGCTGTGGAGGTCATGTCAATGGATATTTTTAAGGCTGAGATAGATTCTTGATTAGTACGGGGTGTCAGGGGTTATGGGGAGAAGGCAGGAGAACGGGGTTGGGAGGGAGATATAGATCAGCCCCTCTTCCCCTCTACACTCCCAATATACAATCGAAGTGCAGAAGAGGTGATGAAGAATCTTTGATGCCTCTCCTCCCCAGTTACCAAGTGGTCCACACTAGAACTTAGAAGGATGAGAGGGGATCTTATCGAAATATATAAGATTATTAAGGGGTTGGACACGTTAGAGGCAGGAAACATGTTCCCAATGTTGGGGGAGTCCAGAACCAGGGGCCACAGTTTAAGAATAAGGGGTAGGCCACTTCGAACGGAGACGAGGAAAAACTTTTTCAGTCAGAGAGTTGTGAATCTGTGGAATTCTCTGCCTCAGAAGGCAGTGGAGGCCAATTCTCTGGATGCTTTCAAGAGAGAGTTAGATAGAGCTCTTAAGGATAGCGGAGTCAGGGGGTATGGGGAGAAGGCAGGAACGGGGTACTGATTGAGAATGATCAGCCATGATCACATTGAATGGCGGTGCTGGCTCGAAGGGCCGAATGGCTTACTCCTGCACCTATTGTCTGTTGCCTATTGTCTAATAGGTAATGATTTGAGATACAGATGAAATATTTGTAATAAACTGCTGGCCACACAGAACTACACAGCTTTCACATTGACAAAAATAATCAATTGCCGTTCAGGATATTAGTCATTGAGTCACACAGCGTGGAGACAGGCCCTTCGGCCCAACTTGCCCACGCTGACCAACGTGTCCCATCAGCACTCGTCCCGCCTGCTTGTGTTTGGCTCATATATCCCACTAAACCTGTCGTATCCATGTACCTGTCCAAATGCTTCTTAAACGTTGTGATAGTCCCTGCCTCAACTTCCTCCTTCGGCAGCTCGTTCCATACGCCCACCGCCCTTTGTGTAAAAAATAGTTACCTCTCAGGTTCCTGTTAAACGTTTCCCCCCTAACCTCTGTCCTCTGGTTCATTCTCAATCAGTACCTCGATTCCCCTACTCGAGGCAAGAGGATCTGGGCATCTCCCGACCTATTCCCCTGGTAATTTTGTCCACCTATTGTTTTATTTCATTCTCTAGTTCCCTTTTTCATTTGCCGGGTTACAAATAAATCGTAGTCCTGTAATGAAAAGGCTGGCGAGTAATTTGCAAATCAAGAAAGTTGCGATGTGCTAGGTGCAGGAGGTGGCCATTCGGCCCTTCGAGCCAGCACCGCCATTCACCCTGATCATGGCTGATCATCCACAATCAGTACTCCGTTCCTGCCTTCTCCCCATACCCCCTGACTCCGCTATCCTTAAGAGCTCTATCTAGCTCTCTCTTGAAAGCATCCAGAAAATTGGCCTCCACTGCCTTCTGAGGCAGAGAATTCCACAGATTCACAGTTCTCTGAGTGAAAAGGTTTTTCCTCGTCCATTCTAAATGGCCTACCCCTTATTCTTAAACTGTGGCCCCTGTTTCGGGACTCCCCCAACACTGGGAACATGTTTCCTACCTCTAGCGTGTCCAACCCCTTAATAATCGTATATATGTTTCAATAAGATCCCCTCTCGTCCTTCTAGATTCCAGTGTATACAAGCCCAGTCACTCCAGTCTTTCAACATCAGCCTTTCAACATCGGCCTTGACAAATTCTCCAGCACTGACATCTCTCTGTCTCTCTGCTTCTCCAACTAAAGTGGCTTGAAGTGCTCTACTGAACCAAAGTGACGCCAGACTGTTGCAGAGTTGGGCGATTGCAAGCATCAATCAGGTGCCCTGGAACTGCCAAAGGCTGACAAAAACACCGGATCGTGGTGCTCCAAGATTGCATGCATCCGGGCAAAGTTAAAGAAAGATAGAGTAGAAAACGCAATGTTAGAGATGGACCAAAACATTCCTCGCTTTGACGCAGCGAGTTTATTCGGCGGCACAATTGTAAAACTCCAATAAACTGCAGGTTTACATAAATTGCATTGATAAATAATGTATGTACTGCTTATTCCTCTGTCTACGTCCTGGCGACCATGAGTATTCCCACCTTTTGCAAATCCGTGCCCCGCTCAATAATAAATGGCGACAATAACTTCACCAATAAGTAGACAACACCCGTGGGAAAGAACTCCCTGCAGCAAACGTGTTAATACATTTAAAGGAAACCTTAATCATCAACGCAAGTCCAAGCTAGCATAAATGCACACAGTCTGACAGAATGTTGTTGATAGCCTGCTGCAAAATATTAAAATGTACTTGTGGGGGCTATATTTCATGAGTGAGATAATTGGGCCACATACAATTAGGGTGAACATGAACAGTGAGCTAACGATACCACTGCACAAGGCAACCATCACCATTTCAGTGGTAGATGAGCTATTTGACACCCCCTTCCGAAGACATCAGACACATATCTTTCGGCGGCACGGTGGCGCAGCGGTAGAGTTGCCGCCTTACAGCGAATGCAGCGCCGGAGACCCGGGTTCCATCCCGACTACGGGCGCCGTCAGTACGGAGTTTGTACGTTCTCCCCGTGACCTGCGTGGGTTTTCTCCGAGAAACTTTTTCAGTCAAAGAGTTGTGAATCTGTGGAATTCTCTGCCTCAGAAGGCAGTGGAGGCCAATTCTCTGAATGCATTCAAGAGAGAGCTGGATAGAGCTCTTAAGGATAGCGGAGTCAGGGGGTATGGGGAGAAGGCAGGAACGGGGGTACTGATTGAGAATCATCAGCCATGATCACATTGAATGGCGGTGTTGGCTCGAAGGGCTGAATGGCCTCCTCCTGCACCTATTGTCTATTGTCTATCTCCGGTTTCCTCCCACACTCCAAAGACGTACAGGTTTGTAGGTTAATTGACTGGGTAAAATGTAAAAATTGTCCCTAGTGGGTGTAGGATAGTGTTAATGTGCGGGGATCACTGGGCGGCGCGGACCCGGTGGGCCGAAGTGCCTGTTTCTGCGCCGTATCTCTAAAAAATCTAAAATATCTCAGCCTGACGAAGGGTCTCGACCCGAAACGTCACCCATCCCTTCTCTCTAGAGATGCTGCCTGTCCCACTGAGTTACTCCAGCATTTTGTGTCTATCTTCAGTGTAGACCAGCATCTGCAGTTCCTTCTTTTCCCAATGTTGGGGGAGTCCAGAACAAGGGGCCACAGTTTAAGAATAACGGGTAGGCCATTTAGAACGGAGATGAGGAAGAACTTTTTCAGTCAGAGAGTGGTGAAGGTGTGGAATTGTCTGCCTCAGAAGGCAGTGGAGGCCAGTTCGTTGGATGCTTTCAAGAGAGAGCTGGATAGAGCTCTTAAGGATAGCGGAGTGAGGGGGTATGGGGAGAAGGCAGGAACGGGGTACTGATTGAGAGTGATCAGCCATGATCGCATTGAATGGCGGTGCTGGCTCGAAGGGCTGAATGGCCTACTCCTGCACCTATTGTCTATTGTCTATGGTCTATTACACAGACACATATTTAAGCGTGTAACAGCATGTAGAAAAGTGGAACCATTTTTCACCTCTGTGTTAAGAAAGTCAACAAGGTAACTTCCATCAATCGTAGGAGCAGAATTAGGCCATTCCACTCATCGAGACCACTCCACAATTCGATCACGGATGATCTATTTTTCCCTCTCAACCCCATTCTCTTACCTTCTCCCCATAACTTTTGATGACCTTCCGAAACAAGAACCTACCAATCCCCGCTTTAAAAATATCCAATGACTTGGCTTCCACAGCCATCCGTGGCAATAAATTCCACAGATTCACCACCCTCTGGCTAAAGAACCTCCGAAAATATCTAACCTGTGATGTCCTTAAATCAAAAAAATATGTAAGGCTGGAAATACAAAATGCTGGAGCGGGTCAGGCAGCATCTCCAGATAGCAGGAATGGGTGACGTTTCGGATCCAGACCCTTCTTAGAAACATAGAATCATAGAAAATAGGTGCAGGAGTAGGCCATTCGGCCCTTCGATGGCCTCAACTACCTTCTGTGGCAGAGAATTCCACAGATTCACCACTCTCCGTGTGAAAAAAAACTGTCTCATCTCGGTCCTAAAAGACTTCCACCTTATCCTTAAACTATGACCCCTTGTTCTGGACTTCCCCCGACTGAGATCAGAGGGGGCGTAGGTCAAGGAAAATGTAGGATAGGTAATTGTTAGCTTGGGGAAGGTGCCATTTCCACATGAACAGTCTGTTGAAAGAATCATGTCAGAGGAACGTCCGATGACCAAATACCAAAGCAGCTAGTTCATGTAGAGATGACCGAGGGCAAATGACCACAAGGGGGTGGAGAGACAGACAGATGCAAAGCCTCTCGTGGAACGCACCCATGATGAGTTTTAGAGTTTAGAGATACAGGTGTCATATTTTAATAAAGGCCATTTTTATACATTTTGGTTTCACCATGTAGAAATTATAGCTGTGTTTATACATAGTCCTCCCCATTTCAGGGCACCATAATGTTTGGGACACATGGCTTCACAGGTGTTTGTAATTGCTCAGGTGTGTTTAATTGCCTCCTCAATAGTCAATAGTCGTTTATTTGTCACATCCACATAAATGTGCAGTGAAATGAAACATTACCCGCAGTTGAACAATAAGACCAATAAGAATAATCAATAAAAATGCAATAACACATACAATCACAAACTAACACCAAACAAAAAGAAACATCCATCACAGTGAGTCTCCTCCAGTCGCTTCTCACTGTGATGGAAGGCCAGAATGTCTTTTTCTCTTCCCCTGCCGTCTTCTCCCGCGGTCAGGCTGTTGGAGTTGCCACGTCGGGGCGGTCGGGACTCCCGACATTGAAGCCCCCGCTGGGCGGTGAAAATCCCGCGGCCTATTCCAGGCCGCGCCGGACGGTGAAAGGTCCGCGGCGGGCCGACCCAAGCCCCGCGATTCGGGGCGGGCGAACACGCTGCCTCTGCCGCTGCCGGAGCTCCCGATGTCGGCCCCCATCCAGGGGCCTGCGGGCTTCCGACATCCACGCGGCCCGCGCCGGAGCCTCCGGAGTCGAGTCGTAGCCGCATCCGAAGGCAGCCAGCGCCGCAGGTGGTGAGTCCGGGCCGCGGGCTCTGCGAACCAGAGCCCCAGGTGGTCCCAGGTGCATGGCCGGTGGTGGTAGGCCGCAACGGGAACGGGGACACGACACAGAAACAAAGGTCGCGTCTCCGTTCGGGAGAGAGAATGTTACAGTTCCCGTTCCCTCCCACCCCCCACCCCCCAAACATAAACATACAAACACTACACCATATTAAAACTACAATTCAGACAAAAACAACAAAAAACACAAAAGACAGACGGACTGCAGGCAAGCCGCAGCTGCGACGGCAGCGCTGGCTTCTCCCCTCCCCTGAACGCAGGTATAAGAGAGCTCTCAGCACCTGGTCTTTCCTCCAGTCTTTCCATCACCTTTGGAAACTTTTATTGCTGTTTATCAACATGAGGACCAAACCAGAGGCTACACTGCAAGTTGCAAACCACTGGTTAGCCACAAAAAATAGGAAGGCCAGGTTACAGTTTGCCAAGAAGTATTAAAAGAGCAACCACAGTTCTGGAAAAAGGTCTTGTAGACAGATGAGATGAAGATTAACTTATATCAGAGTGATGGCAAGAACAAAGATGGAGGAGAGAAGGAACTGCCCAAGATCCAAAGCATACCACCTCATCTGTGAAACACAGTGGTGGGGTGTTATGGCCTGGGCATGTATGGCTGCTGAAGGTACTGGCTCACTTATCTTCATTGATGATACAACTGCTGATGGTAGCAGCATAATGAATTCTAAAGTGTATAAACACATCCTATCTGCTCAAGTTCAAACAAATGCCTCAAAACTCATTGGCCGGCAGTTCATTCTACAGCAAGACAATGATCCCAAACATACTGCTAAAGCAACAAAGGAGTTTTTCAAAGCTAAAAAATGGTCAATTCTTGAGTGGCCAAGTCAATCACCCGATCTGAACCCAACTGAGCATGCCTTTTATAAGCTGAAGAGAAAACTGAAGGGGACTAGCCCCCAAAACAAGCATGAGCCAAAGATGGCTGCAATACAGGCCTGGCAGAGCATCACCAGAGAAGACACCCAGCAACTGGTGATGTCCATGGATCGCAGACTTCAAGCAGTCATTGCATGCAAAGGATATGCAACAAAATACTAAACATGACTACTTTCATTTACATGACATTGCTGTGTCCCAAACATTATGGTGCCCTGAAGTGGGGGGACTATGTATAAACACTGCTGTAATTTCTACACGGTGAAACCAAAATGTATAAAAATGGCCTTTATTAAAATCTGACAATGTGCACTTTAAACACGTGTGATTTTTTTCTATTACAAATCTCAAATTGTGGAGTACAGAGGCAAATAAATAAATGATGGGTCTTTGTCCCAAACATTATGGAGGGCACGGTAAAGCAATGGGAAAAGATTAAACTGGAAAGTTGCCTTCCAGACTCAATATTGAATTCAACGTTAAAATCAAAAAACTGCTGATGGTGGAAATTTGAAATAAAACAAAAATACTATAAATCTTCAGCAGGTCTTCAGCGGTAGAGTTACTGCCTTACAGTGCCAGAGTCCTGGGTTCAATCCTGACTACGGGTTCTATCTGTACGTAGTTTGTACGTCTTTGGAGTGTGGGAGGAAACCGGAGCACCCTGAGGAATCCCACGCAATCACGGGGAGAGGATGCAAACTCCATACAGATGGCGGCCGTGGTCAGGATGGAACCCGGGTCTCCGGCGCTGTAAGGCAGCAGCTCTACCCGCTGCGCCACCGTGCTGAGTAGTTTGCACAAATTGCATTCTTTGGTGTTTCTGGGATCAGGGGAAATATTGGCATCAAAGACGGACAACAAAGATCCATCAAAAGATGGACAACAACTTGGAATGTGACAAACACAAAATGCTGGAGTAACTCAGCGGGTCAGGCAGCATCTCTGGAGAGAAGGAACGGGTGGCGTTTCAGGTCGAGACCCTTCTTCAGACCTTTCATCTCGACCTGAAACGTCACCCAGTCCTTCTCTCCAGAGATTATTATTTGTTTTAGATTTAGAGATACAGCGCGGAAACAGGCCCTTCGACCCACCGAGTCCGTGCCGCCCAGCGATCCCCGCATATTAACACTATCCTACACACACTAGGGACAATTAAAAAAAAAACATTTTAGCCAGTCAATTAACCTACATACATGTACGTCTTTGGAGTGTGGGAGGAAACCGAAGATCTCGGAGAAAACCCACGCAGGTCACGGGGAGAACGTACAAACTCCGTACAGATGCTGAGTTACTCCAGCAATTTGGGTCTAGCTTCGATTTAAACCAGCATCTGCAGTTCTTTCTTACGCAAACTTAGAATGTGATGTGGTTTTGTGCAAAGTACTTTTGCCCAAAGTAGGGGAATCAAGAAACAGAGGACAGAGGTTTATGGGACAGAAGGGAAAGATTTAATAGGAACCCGAGGGGCAACTTTTCCCACACAGAGTGTGGTTGGTACACGGAACCATCTACCAGAGGGGTAGTTGAGGCAGGTACTGTAACACCATTTAAAAGATATGGACAGATACATAAATAGGGAATGTTGAGGCTGATATGGGCCAAATCGGGCTGGTGGGACTAGTATAGATGGTATGTCTTGTTTGCCATAGGCAAGTTAGGCCGAACAGCCAATTTCCATGGTGCATGGAGTCCAGAACAAGGGGCCACAGTTTAAGAATAAGGGGTAGGCCATTTAGAACTGAGATGAGGAAAAACTTTTTCAGTCAGAGAGTTGTGAATCTGTGGAATTCTCTGCCTCAGAAGGTAGTGGAGGCCAATTCTCTGAATGCATTCAAGAGAGAGCTGGATAGAACTCTTAAGGATGGCGGAGTCAGGGGGTATGGGGAGAAGGCAGGAACGGGGTACTGATTGAGAATGATCGGCCATGATCACATTGAATGGCGGTGCTGGCTCGAAGGGCCGAATGGCCTCCTCCTGCACCTATTGTCTATTATGCTCTGACTCTATAAGGGCTAGACATCTTGGGCATTAATTTGGGCAGTAGAGTTGCTGCCTTACAGCACCAGATACCCAGGTTCGATCCCGACTATGGGTGCTGTCTGTACGTAGTTTGAACGTTCTCCCAGTGAAAACGTGGGTTTTCTCCAGGTCTTAGGGTTTCCATCGACACTCCAAAGACGTACGGGCTTAGTAATTGGCTTTGGTAAAAATTGTAAATTGTCTCGAGTGTGCAGGATAGTGCTCGTGTACGGGGTGATCGCTGGTCAGGGCGGACATAGTGGGCCGAAGGGCCTGTTTCACTAAATGTGACAATAAACCAGACTGAACTGAACTTCAAATTTACAGTAGTCAGTTTAGACACAAAGTACTGGGGTAACTTAGCGGGACAGGCAGCAGCTCTGGAGAAAAGAGTTCAGTTTAGAGATACAAACTAAATTAAATTTGACGCTGTATCTTTAAACTAAACTCTGAAGAAGGGTCCCGACCCGAAACGTCACCTATTCCTTTTCTCCAGAGATGCTGCCTGGCCCGCTGTGTTTAGGGTTGCCAACTTTCTCGCTCTCGAATAAGGGACAAAAGGTGACGTCACCGCCCCGTGCCCCACGTGACCTCACCCAGCCAGCGGCCACGTGCTCCCGCTCCACCAATGGCGGCCGCCCGGGCCGGGAGGCGGGTTGCTGTGCAACCTCCGTTAGGCGGCACCCGGGCCTCCGGGCCTACACTGTCCGGGCCTACACTGTCCGGGCCTACACTGTCCTGGCCTACACAGTCCGGGCCTACACTGTCCGGGCCTAAACTGTCCAGGCCTACAGCGCCCCCTGGGCCTAATACGGGACAAGGGCGGTCCCGTACGGGACAAACCAATTAAGCCCAATATACGGGATGTCCTGGCTAATACGGGACAGTTGGCAACCCAAAAGTGCTGTGATACTCCAGCACTTTGTGTCTAAACTTAACGAAATTTGACGTTCATTTCAGTTTAGTTTATTGTCACATGTACAGTGAAACGCTAATTCCTCTAGAAACTCATCTTCTTTTAAAAATATAGCAACAACTATTGAAGGCAAGAGAAACCCACACAAATGTGGAGCCAGGGACAGCCAAGCTCTACAATAACACAGATGCAATTCAACCTCTGCAAACAAGGCTTTGAAACAAAAAATCAATAGCTCTCTAATATAAATACCTCTGGAGCCCCAGAGGTAGCAACAGTGGCAGCCAATCTACACGCGAACACACACACACACACGAACACACACACACCCACACACACACAAACATACACACACACACACACACACACACACACCACACCCACACTCACACTCACACTCATACACACACACACACCCCACACACATACACACCACACCCACACACTCACACTCACACACCCCACACACACACACACACACACACCCACACACACACACACACCCCACACATACACACACACACACACACACACACACACACACACACACCCCACACACACACATACACACCACACCCACACACACTCACACTCACACACTCACACACTCACACACACACACACACTGCAACCAGGTTCTCCGGTTGCCATAGTTACTGAGGTATCCTGGCCTCTGACATCAAACACCGAAATGTTTTTCAAAAGGAGAACTCTCATATTCAAATAGATTCTGTGTTTAAAGCTAGACCGGGCGACATCTTTTGAAGTGCTCTTCCACTGGGTCTCTACATTATTAATGCATTGGGGGGGAAAAAAAACAAGTTCTAAATCGTTCCGCGTTTACATTTCCTGCTGCTACTTAACTCATCGTCGTGGTGATGCAGTCAAATACACCTTGAATCAAACAAGTGTGCAGAATTAATCAAGGCCATTCTGTCTCCACCAATATCCTTCCTTTGTCCCGCCCTCCTGACATCAGTCTGAAGAAGGGTCTCGACCCGAAACGTCACCCATTCCTTCTCTCCTGAGATGCTGCCTGACCCGCTGAGTTACTCCAGCATTTTGTGAATAAAGGCCATTCAATCCGTCGTATCCGTGCTGACCCATTGTAGAAGCGAAGGCAATAGTTTAGTTTATCATCAAGTGTACCGTGGGCACAGTGAAAAGCTTATTTGATGCGTGGCATCCAGTCAGCGGAAAGACTAGACAAGATTACAATCGAGCTGTCCACAGTGTATAGAAGGGTCTCGACCCGAAACGCCACCCATTCCTTCCCTCCAGAGATGCTGCCTGTCCCGCTGAGTTACCCCAGCATTTTGTGTCTACCTTCAGTGTAAACCAGCACCTGCAGTTCCTTCCTACACATACAGAAATAGGATCAAGGGTGTGATGTTTAGTGCAAGGTGCAACTCCAGTGAAGCCCAATTAAAGATTTTTTTTAGATTTAGATTTAGAGATACAGCGCGGAAACAGGCCCTTCGGCCCACCGAGTCCGCGCCGCCCAGCGATCCCCGCACATTAACACTATCCTACACACACTAGGGACGATTTTTACATTTACCCAGTCAATTAACCTACATACCTGTACGTCTTTGGAGTGTGGGAGGAAACCGAAGATCTCGGAGAAACCCCACGCAGGTCACGGGGGAACGTACAAACTCCTTACAGATGGCGCCCTTTAGTCAGGATCGAACTTGAGTCTCCGGCGCTGCATTCGCTGTAAGGCAGCAACTTTACCGCTGCGCCACCGCAGTTCGAAGATAGTTCGAAGGTCTCCAATGAGGGAGACGCAGGTCAGGACCGCGCTCTAGCTGGTGAGAGGACGGTTCAGTTGCCTGATGGGATATATTGGGATAGAACCGAAGGCATACACAAAATGCTGGAGTAACTCAGCGGGTCAGGCAGCATCTCTGGAGAGAAGGAATGGGTGACATTCCTCAGAGGCCAACAGAGGGGGGCGCTGTGAATTGTTTATGTACGTGCTGTTATGTTTGTGTGCCATTGTATGTTCGTTCTTAGTACCTGAACTGATGTACAGCACTTTGGTCAACATGGGTTGTTTTTAAATGTGCTATACAAATAAAATTGACTTGACTTGACATTTCAGGTCGAGACCCTTCTTCAGTGATTGAGATAGACCCCATTCCCTTGATGTTTAAGCAAGGCTGGCCTGTTTCTGCGCTGTATCTCTAAACTCTAAACTCAAGCAGTGGGTGGGCCGAAGGGCCTGTTTCCATACTAAACTTAGCATTTAAGATGAAACGTGTCGGGTGGAACTGCAGACGCTGGTTTAAACCAAGGACAGACACAATAAGCTGGAGTAACTCAGCGGGTCAGGCAGCATCTCTGGAGAGAAGGACTAGGTGACGTTTCGGGTCGACTCGAGACCCTTTTATTCAGACTGAGAGTCAGGAGATCACAAAGATCACTGCAGGTCAGAAATAAAAGTAAATGCTTTGTGCCTGATGACTATTTTAATTGCAAGCTTCCAGTCCTATGGAAAGCTCATCTCCATTATTTGCAATGAGCTGATGCTGAGCATTTTGCGAGCTTCTTTCAGTTTGTTGTCTTTGAGAGAAACTATTTGACTCAGTTGCTGAACCAATTGTTGAGTTTTGGGGAAGGAAAACATAAGTACGGGCGGCAGAATGTTGCAGCGATAGAGTTGCTGCCTTACAGCGCCAAACCGGGTTAGATTCTGACAATTGAATCCGATTGTACGTTCTCCCTGTGACCATGTGGGTTTTCTCTGCGTGCTTCCTCCAACACTCCAAAGACGTAGAGGCTTGTTGGTTCATTGGCTTCAGTGAAATTGGAAATTGTCCCTAGTGTGGGTCGGATAGTGCGAGTGTACAGGGTGATTGCTGGTTGGCGCAGACTCGATGGGCCGAAGGGCCCATTTCCACGCTGTATCTCTAAAGGTTCAAAGTCTAAAAGTAGCGTGATGAACTAGAAATGAGCCGTCTGGAAAATAGAGACCCTACTTGGAGCCAAACATGGCAGGTCATAGAAACATAGAAATATAGAAAATAGCTGCAGGAGGAGGCCATTCGGCCCTTCGAGCCAGCACCGCCATTCATTGCGATCATGGCTAATCATCCACAAACAGTAACCCGTGCCTGCCTTCTCCCCGTATCCCTTGATTCCGCTAGCCCCTAGAGCTCTATCAGTGATTTGGCCTCCACTGCCCTCTGTGGCAGAGAATTCCACAAATTCACAACTCTGGGTGAAAAGGTTTTTTCTCACCTCAATTTTAAATGGCCTCCCCTTTATTCTTAGACTGTGGCCCTTGGTTCTGGACTCCCCCAACATTGGGAACATTTTTCCTGCATCTAGCAGGAAAATTGTGGCAGGTCTACTTGCAAGACCTGGAATACTGAGTGCTAGGGTTGCCAACTGTCCTGCATTAGCCAGGACATCCCCTATTTTGATCTAAATTGGTTTGTCACGTACGGGATCGCCCTTGTCCCGCATTAGGCCCACGGGCCGCTGTCGGCCGGGACAGTGTAGGCTAACGGAGTGTGTTCACCTAACGGAGGTTGCTTAACAACCCGTCTCCCGGCCCGGGCGGCCGCCATTGTTGGAGCAGGAGCACGTGGCCGCTGGCTTGGTGAGGTCACTTGGGGCGCGGGGCGGTGACGTCACCTTGTCCCGTATTTGGGAGTGAGATAGTTGGCAACCCTACCAAGTGGCGAAGATGTTCGACTTAAAATACAATGAACGGACATTCACGTGGGTTCAAAACCCCAATCCTGGTAATTCATTAAGATGTCATGTATTTGATAAATTCCGTACGGCACGGTGGCGCAGCGGTCGAGTTGAGAGCCGGGATCAAACCCTGGTTTCTGGCGCTGTAAGGCAGCAACTCTACCGCCACGCCACTCTCCTGTGCCACTCTCACCTCAGAACTGCAGTGGAAGCAATCCATCTGCACGCCCAAAATAAATGGAAAACAGGTGCAGGAGGAGGCCACTGGAGCGACTAGGCTTGTATACACTGGAATTTAGAAGGATGAGAGGAGATCTTATCGAAACGTATAAGATTATTAAGGGGTTGGACACGTTAGAGGCAGGAAACATGTTCCCAATGTTGGGGGAGTCCAGAACAAGGGGCCACAGTTTAAGAATAAGGGGTAGGCCATTTAGAACTGAGATGAGGAAAAACTTTTTCACTCAGAGAGTTGTGAATCTGTGGAATTCTCTGCCTCAGAAGGCAGTGGAGGCCAATTCTCTGAATGCATTCAAGAGAGAGCTCGATAGAGCTCTTAAGGATAGCGGAGTCAGAGGGTATGGGGAGAAGGCAGGAACGGGGTACTGATTGAGAATGATCAGCCATGATCACATTGAATGGCGGTGCTGGCTCGAAGGGCCGAATGGCATCCTCCTGCACCCATTGTCTATTGTCCATTGTCTATTGAGCCAGCACCGCCATTCATTGTGATCATGGCTGATCATCCACAATCTCTTCAAAAAGAAACAAATCTTAAACTGGTTGATCCAAAGAATTGCAGCAATTGGTCAATAATCTTTTTTTCTGCCTCTGGGGCTAATTACTGAATTGAAATTTGTATGTTGAGAAGTATTCTGACAATCGAACATAAGTTAATATAAGAAAATAACTGCAGATGCTGGTACAAATCGATTTATTCACAAAATGCTGGAGTAACTCAGCAGGTCAGGCAGCATTTCGGGAGAGAAGGAATGGGTGACGTTTCGGGTCGAGACCCTTCTTCATAAGTTAATGTTATACTACTGACCCCAATTTCTGAAAACTTCATGTGTGATCAAATTTAAGAAAGGGAATAAAACGTGAAACGGAATGGAAGCATTGGTGATAGAATGCTCTTTGGGGTTTGGCAATTTGGCATTCCAACCGTAAAGGATCAGACTTTGCAGCTTACACTGCCTTCAAAGCTTAATTACTTGAAAAAAAAAAGACAAATTAACCTACTTTAATTGATCTTTCTTGAACAAGTAGATGAATAACCCACAGTGGTCTTTTCCAATTGTGGATGTACCAGTTGCTCAATAAACGTGAACACAGAGTAAGTCTGCCGTGCATCTGTGTTTCTTCGAGTTGAGAAGAATGAAGGGTGACCTTATTTAAACATATAACACCCCAAGGGTCCAACGTAGGATCAGAGGTGAGAGAGTAACGAACAAGGAGATATGGTTATAAAATAAGGGGCTGGTCATTTAAACTGAGGTGTACAACATCTATATACTTAAATTCTCGTTTGTTATCTTGTTTGTGACTGAACTTCAGCCAAAACGGTACACGACAGCGCGACAATTTTAGGCCCACCTTACTCGCCGTTGTCACTTTAGTGATAATGCAAGTAGTTTTATTGAAATCGGTGTTATATTTTTTAAGTTATTCACATTTTAAAGTTTAAAAGGAGGGGAGGGGGAGGGGAGGAGGGAGGAGGGAAGGGGGGAGTGGGGGAGAAGGGAGGGGGGGTTGAGGAGAGAGGGGATGGGGGGGGGGGGTTGGATGCAGGGGATGCAGGAGAGGTTTGGGCCCAACTGGTCCACTTTGTCTAGTAGAATATAAAACAGTAAAGCACATAAAAAGGCCTTTTTGTGTCTATCGTCGATTCACACCAAGCCAATTAACCTACAAACCTGTACATCTTTGGAGTGTGGGAGGAAACCGAAGATCTTGGAGAAAACCCACGCAGGTCACGGGGAGAACGTACAAACTCCGTACAGACGGCACCCGCAGTCAGTATCGAACCTGGGTCTCCGGCGCTGTGAGGCAGCAACTCTACCGCTGCGCCACCGTGCCGTTAGTATGAACATTTCCCCTCCAGTGGTGTTGGTGTCATAAATAAATGCCTCATGCTCCCTCAGGCAAAGGCACCAAGTGCTGGAGTAACTCGGTGGGTCAGGGAGACATCTTGATCAATGCCTTTATCGGAAATGACCTCTCTACCTCTTTGATTTGTCGCGTGAGTGAAATAGCAGAAGGTAGGAAGACACAAAATGCTGGAGTAACTCAGCAGGACAGACAGCATCTCTGGAGAGAAGGAATGGGTGGCGTTTCAGGTCGAGACCCTTCTTCAGACTCAACCCAAAACGTCACCTATTCCTTCTCTCCGGAGATGCTACCTGATCTGCCGAGTTACTCCACCATTTTGTGTCTTATCTTCGCTGGAATTTAGAAGATTGAGGGGGGATCTTATAGAAACTTACAAAATTCTTAAGGGGTTGGACAGGCAAGATGCAGGAAGATTGTTCCCGATGTTGGGGAAGTCCAGAACAAGGGGTCACAGTTTAAGGATAAGGGGGAAGTCTTTTATGACCGAGATGAGAACGTTTTTTTTCACACAGAGAGTGGTGAATCTGTGGAATTCTGCCACAGAAGGTAGTTAATGCCAGTTCATTGGCTATATTTAAGAGGGAGTTAGATGTGGCCCTTGTGGCTAAAGGGATCAGGGGGTATGGAGAGAAGGCAGGTACAGGATACTGAGTTGGATGATCAGCCATGATCATATTGAATGGCGGTGCTGGCTCGAAGGGCCGAATGGCCTACTCCTGCACCTATTTTCTATGTTTCTATGTTTAAACCAGCGTCTGCAGTTCCTCCCTACACAGGAGGTAGGAAGAGTTCAAATAGAAACATAGAAAATAGGTGCAGGAGGCGGCCATTCGACCCTTCGAGCCAGCACCGCCATTCATTGTGATCATGGCTGATCATCCACAATCAGTAACCCGTGCCTGCTTTCTCCCCATGCCCCTCGATTCCACTAGCCCCAGGAGCTATATCTATATCTAACTCGCTTTTAAATTCATTTAATTTAAAGACATTTTCATTACTGTTGACACAATGAATTTCCAAAGGTGTTTTTCAAGGAGGGTTGAGCCATCAATTCTTCCAGCTTCGCATACTTTGAAACGGAATAAAACATTGCATTATAAATTTAACATGCTTATTTCCACCCAGTGAATTGACCTCTACTGCCCTCTGTGGAAGAGAATTCCACAAATTCACAACCCTCTGGGTGAAAAAGTTTTTTCTCACCTCAGTTTTAAATGGCCTCCCCTTTATTCTTAGACCGTGTGGCCCCCTGGTTCTGGACTCCCCCAACATTGGGAACATATTTCCTGCATCTAGCTTGTCCAGTCCTTTTATTAATTTTGTATATACGTTTCTATAAGATCCCCTCTCGTTCTTCTAAACTCCAGTGAATACAAGCCTAGTCTTTTCAATCTTTCCTCATAGAAACATAGAAACATAGAAAATAGGTGCAGGAGTAGGTCATTCGGCCCTTCGAGCCTGCACTGCCATTCAATATGATCATGGCTGATCATCCAGCTCAGTAACCTGTACCTGCCTTCTCTCCATACCCCCTGATCCCTTATAGCCAATGAACTGGCCTCAACTATCTTCTGTGGCAGAGAATTCCACAGACTCACCACTCTCTGTGTGAAGAAATGTTTTCTCATCTCGGTCCTAAAAGACTTCCCCCTTATCCTTAAGCTGTGACCCCTGGTTCTGGACTTCCCCAACATCGGGAACAATCTTCCTGCATCTAGCCTGCCCAACCCCTTAAGAATTTTGTACGTTTCTATAAGATCCCCCCTCAGTCTTCTAAATTCCAGCGAGTACAAGCCTAGTCTATCCAGTCTTTCTTCATATGAAAGTCCTGCCATCCCAGGGATCAATCTGGTGAACCTTCTCTGTACTCCCTCTAAGGCTAGAATGTCTTTCCTCAGATTAGGAGACCAAAACTGTACACATATGACAGATTTTCCCTGCATCCAACCTTTGATAATTTTAATGATTACAGACGCCCGTCTCCTATTGCAGGCCGTGCTTTTCCTTCTGTCTGATCCACCTTGGGGGACGCGAGAAGGAACTGCAGACGCTGGTTTAAACTTGAGGTCGGGCCACACCGACCTTGGAACTTCTCTCAGATCGCGATCCGCGCGGCGGGAGAAGGACACGTGCAGTTTTATGCCACTTTTAAGGCGCGTGGTGTTTCGAGAAGAATACCAGCGATACAAACAGAACAAGGAACAAGAGAAAAAGGGTCTGAAACACGGGATAGCATGCTGTTTGTGGAAGGAAAGTCTCAACCAAAGGGAATCTCCAAGTTCTCATGTCGGCCGCCGTTTGTTGATTTGTATGCGTGGGATGCCTGTGTGCAGGAGAGCGTATCAATTTTTAATGAGACATTTTCATTACTGTTGACACAATGAATTTCCAAAGGTGTTTTTCAAGGAGGGTTGAGCCATCAATTCTTCCAGCTTCGCATAATTTGAAACGGAATAAAACATTGCATTATAAATTGAACAAGCTTATTCCCAGCTTCAAAAATGAATGCAGGACGTTTGCTGGATGGTGCGATACCCTGAGGCTGGGAGCTGCGGGTTGGATCGCGTGGAGTGCAGGAGGGCGGCACGGTGGCGCAGCGGTAGAGCTGCTGCCTCACAGCACCGGAGGCCCGGGTTCCATCCCGTCTGCGGGTGCTGCCTGTACGGAGTTTGCACGCTCTCCCCGTGACTACCGCGTGGGTTTTCTCCAAGTGCTCCGGTTTCCACTCACACTCCAAAGACGTGCAGGTTTGTAAGTTCATTGGCTTCTGTAAATTGCCCCCAAGTTTGCTGGAAAATGTGGAACAAGCGGAGGGGCGATATCTGGTCAGCACAGACTCGATGGGTGAAGGGCCTGTTTCTGTGCTGAATCTCTAAACTAGACTTCTTCCTCTTGCGTTTGAGGCAGCAGAAGTTATGTAACGCCCTCCAGGCGCTGTAGCCAGTGCAATGTGCTGTTGTCGAGAGCCGTGAGGTCTACCCCTCCACCAGGGGGATGGAGGACAGCGCAGTCGAGAATGCCGTGCCGCGCTGTTTGCTGGTCTGCTCCACACACGCAGGCTGCTGATGGACGCAACCCCCAACGATGCACGTTGGCGTCGAACCGGCCGACCCCTGTGTGGAGCCAGTTCAGGGCGAGCCACTCTTTGCGGGGCGTGTCCGAGCCGGGTGGGGCTGTGGTGTTCGGTGCGACGGTGAATCGAGGAGGTGGCGATGTCTGTTCCCAGCTGGTTCTCCATGCTCCTGGTATGTTGGAACCGGAGCCACAGAGGGTCGATGCATGACGGGAGAAAGGGCGACGAGACGACAGGCGTTGAGGTCCCAGTTGCTGTGAATCCTGGGCGAGGGGGTGCAAAGGATGTTTGGCGTCCGATGGGGCCTTGCACACCAGCCTGTGAGTGAAGAACTCTCTGCGAAGCTTGGCGGGTGCGATACCTGCGAGCACCGGCAGGAGATCCGTCGGAGTAGAGCGTAGGCAGCCAGTTTAAGACAGCCAGTAGGGCGTAGGCCCCAGCTATTTACGATATACATTAATGACTTAGATGAAGGGATTAAAAGTACCATTAGCAAATTTGCAGATGATACTAAGCTGGGGGGTAGTGTGAATTGTGAGGAAGATGCAATAAGGCTGCAGGGTGACTTGGACAGGTTGTGTGAGTGGGCGGATACATGGCAGATGCAGTTTAATGTAGATAAGTGTGAGGTTATTCACTTTGGAAGTAAGAATAGAAAGGCAGATTATTATCTGAATGGTGTCAAGTTAGGAAGAGGGGATGTTCAACGAGATCTGGGTGTCCTAGTGCATCAGTCACTGAAAGGAAGCATGCAGGTACAGCAGGCAGTGAAGAAAGCCAATGGAATGTTGGCCTTCATAACAAGAGGAGTTGAGTATAGGAGCAAAGAGGTCCTTCTACAGTTGTACCGGGCCCTGGTGAGACTGCACCTGGAGTACTGTGTGCAGTTTTGGTCTCCAAATTTGAGGAAGGATATTCTTGCTATTGAGGGCATGCAGCGTAGGTTCACTAGGTTAATTCCCGGAATGGCGGGACTGTCGTATGTTGAAAGGCTGGAGCAATTAGGCTTGTATACACTGGAATTTAGAAGGATGAGGGGGGATCTTATTGAAACATATAAGATAATTAGGGGATTGGACACATTAGAGGCAGGAAACATGTTCCCAATGTTGGGGGAGTCCAGAACAAGGGGCCACAGTTTAAGAATAAGGGGTAGGCCATTTAGAACGGAGATGAGGAAGAACTTTTTCAGTCAGAGAGTGGTGAAGGTGTGGAATTCTCTGCCTCAGAAGGCAGTGGAGGCCAGTTCGTTGGATGCTTTCAAGAGAGAGCTGGATAGAGCTCTTAAGGGTAGCGGAGTGAGGGGGTATGGGGAGAAGGCAGGAACGGGGTACTGATTGAGAATGATCAGCCATGATCGCATTGAATGGCGGTGCTGGCTCGAAGGGCTGAATGGCCTACTCCTGCACCTATTGTCTATTGTCTATTGTCTATAGGCAGCCAGTGATGATCCGCATGGTGCCGTTGAGGGTGGCGTCTAGCTTGCTGGTGTGAGCGCTGTGGCACCATGCTGGGGCGGCATAAACTAAACTAAGTTCAGTCGAGAAGAGCACTGCGTGTGGGTCTGATGCTTTTAGTTTAGTTTAGATTAGAGATAGAGCACGGAAACAGGCCCTTCGGCCCACTGAGACCACGCCGACCAGTGATCCCCGCACACTCACACTTTCCTACACACACTAGGGACAATTTATAATTATACCAAGCCAATTAACCTACAAACCTGTACGTCTTTATAGGGAAAGAAAACTGCAGATGCTGGTTTAAATCGAAGGTAGACACAAAATGTTGGAGTAACTCAGCGGGTCAGGCAGCATCTCTGGAGAGAAAGAATGGGGGACGTTTTGGGTCGAGACCCTTCTTCAGACTGACGTTTTGGGTCGAGACCCTTCTTCAGACGGAAGAAGGGTCTCGACCCGAATCGTCACCCATTCCTTCTCTCCAGAGATGCAGCCTGACCCGCTGAGTTACTCCAGCATTTTATGTCTACCTTTGTCTTTATATCTATACATACAAACTCCGTACATGGTTCACGTCCAGTTTTCTTTAATCAAACTATTTATAGAATAAATTTGTTTACTTTACTTTAGAGATACAGCGCTGAAACAGGCCCTTCGGCCCACCGAGTCCGTACTGACCAGCGATCCCAGCACACTAACACTACCCAACACACACTAAGGACAATTTACATTTATACCAAGCCAATTAACCGACAAACCTGTACGTCTTTGGAGTGTGGGAGGAAACTGAAGATCTCGGAGAAAAGCCACGCAGGTCACGGAGAGAAGGTACAAACTCCGTACAGACGGCGCCCGTAGTCAGGATCGAACCCTGGTCTCTGGCGCTGTGAGGCAGCAACTCTACCGCTGCACCAGCGTGCCGCCCCATGTATGTTGGAACTGTGTAGAACTAGTGTGTGAACGGGTGATCGATGGTCAGCGTGGACTCAGTCGGCCGAAGAGCCTGTTTCCGTGCTGGGTCACCAAACTAAACTCTTCACAAACGTCTGCATGTTTCGTCTGGCTTGTCACTTGCCTGACGTTTTGTCGGAGGGCCTGTTTACTGTGTGTGACCCACTGTGTGGGCGGCCTTTGTTGTGGAACTGGGTTCAGTGGGAAGTAAATTAAAATCGTTAAGGAGTCTGAAAAATGGAGACAATAGCTCTTGTGTTGTGTGTCCTGTACTTAGATTGAACAGGTTCAAAGAAGTCGAGCAATTGCCAACACTGGCAGCGGATGATTTGGATGTGCGTGTATTTGAGAGCTGTTAGCAAACAGTCCCATGTAGAGCAAATGAAGTGAAATCAGGGTGGCGCAGCGGTAGAGTTGCTGCCTTACAGCACCAGAGAACCAGGTTCGATCCTGACTACGGGTGCTGTCTGTACGGAGTTTGTATGTTCTCCCCGTGACCTGCGCGGGTTTTCTCCGAGATCTTCGGTTTCCTCCCACACTCCAAAGACGTTCAGGTTTGTCGGTTAATTGGCTTGGTATAAATGTAAATTGTCCTTAGTGTGTGTTGGGTAGTGTTAGTGTGCTGGGATTGCTGGTCAGTATGGATTTGGTGGGCTGAAGGGCCTGTTTCTGGGCTGTATCTATCAAGTAAAGTAAACTCAATTATTCTATAAATAGTTTTATTAAAGAAAACTGGAAATGAACCATGTGGAAACAAGGAATTGCAGATGCTGCTGAATAGACAAAAAGACACAAGTGCTGGAGTAACTCAGCAGGTCAGGCATCCTGAAGAAGGGTCTCGACACAAAACGTCACCGATCCACGTTCTCCAGAGATGCTGCCTGACCCGCTGAGTTACTCCAGCACTCTGTGAAACGTCACCTATCCATGTTCTCCAGAGATGCTGCCTGACCCGCTGAGTTACTCCAGCACTCTGTGAAACGTCACCTATCCATGTTCTCCAGAGATACTGCCTGACCCACTGAGTTACTCCAGCACTCTGTGTCCTCTTCTGGAAATAAACCAGGCTAATAATAAAAGTAGGATAATTTCTTTAGAAAATTGTACTGAGTGAATGATTAATTATGTGTGGCAAATTGATTAATAGGACAAATATCTGGTCTTCAAATGCAGCCAGAGAAAATATGTTGAATAATAATCGCTGAACTCATCGTGATTTTGTTTTGTTTTGAGACACAGCGCAGAAACAGGCCGTTTGGCCAACCAGCGATCCCCGCACACGAACACTATCCTACACACACTAGGGACAATTTTACCTAGCCAATTTGCTTACAAACCTGTACGTCTTTGGAGTGTGGGAGGAAACCGGAGCACCTGGAGAAAACCCACACAGAACATGCAAACTCCGTACAGACAGCACCCGTAGTCAGGATCGAACCCGGGTCTCTGGCGCTGTGAGGCAGCAACTCTACCGCTAGGCCACTGTGCCTCCCAGTTTTGCTGGACAAACCAAACAAGATACTTAACACAAGAAAGTCGAATGACATTTGCCAACATCAGAAGCTCAAACTAACACTGACAAAGTGCTTCTTTAAAATAACAGGATCAGATTCCCGGCAGGTGTTTGTCAGGTCTGGCTTTGACAGCTTAGTTCCTGAGGGCAAGGAAACCCAGTGCAAGGTGCTGTCAGCTGTTAGCCCTACATATTTTAAGGTCGGTCGTGTAACTAAGCGGGAACGTCGGCACTGCATCCTGAAATGTTCACACACCTTTTCAATAGACAATAGACAATAGGTGCAGGAGGAGGCCATTCAGCCCTTCGAGCCAGCACCGCCATTCAATGTGATCATGGCTGATCATTCTCAATCAGTACCCCATTCCTGCCTTCTCCCCATACCCCCTGACTCCGCTATCCTTAAGAGCTCTATCTAGCTCTCTCTTGAATGCATTCAGAGAATTGGCCTCCACTGCCTTCTGAGGCAGAGAGTTCCACAGATTCACAACTCTCTGACTGAAAAAGTCTTTCCTCATCTCAGTTCTAAATGGCCTACCCCTTATTCTTAAACTGTGGCCCCTTGTTCTGGACTCCCCTAACATTGGGAACATGTTTCCTGCCTCTAACGTGTCCAACCCCTTAAAAATCTTTTACGTTTCGATAAGATCTCCTCTCATCCTTCTAAATTCCAGTGTATACAAGCCTAGTCGCTCCAGTCTTTCAACATACGACAGTCCCGCCATTCCGGGAATTAACCTAGTGAACCTACGCTGCACGCCCTCAATAGCAAGAATATCCTTCCTCGTCCTTTCAATGGACTTTAAAATATTCTTAAAACATTGTCTGCGCTTCTCCGCACAGAGTTTGCACATACTTCCCGTGACCGCGTGGGTTTTCTCCGAGATCTTCGGTTTCCGCCCACACCCCAAAGACGTACAAGTTTGTAGGTTAATTGGCTTGGTGCAAATGTAAATTGTCCCCAGTGCGTGTAGGATAGTGTTAATGTGGCGGTGTGGACTTGATGGGCCTGTTTCCGCGTCGTGTCTCTAAACTAAACTAAACAACATTAAAATGACAAACAGGAGTTAGCTTGTATTCCAAAACAAAAATCAGAAACCAGAGAACAGATCCTTAGTTTGGCCACTCTGCCCGGGAATGATAAAGAGCCTAGAACTGATAAAGGTTCTAGGAGCAGAATTAGGCCGCTCGGCCCATCAAGTCTACGCCGCCATTCAATCATGGCTCATCTATCTCCTGCCTTTCTCCTGCCTTCTCCCCATAACGTTACAAAGAGGGTAATAAAGAGGAACGATCTGTCTTTGGGCTATCAGTGAACTACAGTCCTGAACTACTATCTACCTCATTGGTGACCCTTCAACTATCTTTGATCGGACGTTACTGGTTTTATCTTGTACAAAACAATAATTCCCCCATTGTGTATCTGTACACTGTGAATGGCTCAATTATAATCATGTCATAAGGTCAAAGGTATTTATTCACAAAATGCTGGAGTAACTCAGCAGGTCAGGCAGCATCTCAATAGACAATAGGTGCAGGAGGAGGCCATTCGGCCCTTCGAGCCAGCACCACCATTCAATGTGATCATGGCTGATCATTCTCAATCAGTACCCCGTTCCTGCCCTCTCCCCATACCCCCTGACTCCGCTATCCTTAAGAGCTCTATCTAGCTCTCTCTTGAATGCATTCAGTGAATTAGCCTCCACTGCCTTCTGAGGCAGAGAATTCCACAGATTCACAACTCTCTGACTGAAAAAGTTTTTCCTCATCTCCGTTTGAAATGGCCTGGCCCTTATTCTTAAACTGTGGCCCCTTGTTCTAGGAGAGAAGGAATGGGTGACGTTTTGGGTCGAGACCCTTCTTCAGACATAAGGTCATATGTAATAAGAGCAGAATTAGGCCATTCGGTCCATCAAGTCTACTCCGCCATTCAATCATGGCTGATCTACCTCTCCCTCCTAACCCCATTCTCCTACCTTCTCCCCGTAACCCCTGACACCCGTACTAATCAAGAAGATATCCACTGGCTTGGCCTCCACAGCCGGCTGTGGCAAAGAATTCCACAGATTCACCACCCTCTGACTAAAGAAACTCCTCCTCATCTCCTTCCTGATGGTACGTCCTTTAAATCTGAGGCTGTGACCTCTAGTCCTTGACTCTCCTGTGAGTGCAAACCTGCTCTCCACATGCACATCCACATAATGTACTGTCTTTCCGCGGACTGGATAGCGCGCAACAAAGGCTTGTCACCGTAGCTCGGTACGCGTGACGATAAACTAAACTGACCTGAACTGAAGCTCGGAAGGAACAGACATAGAAAAACATAGAAAATAGGTGCAGGAGTAGGCCATTCGGCCCTTCGAGCCTGCACCGCCATTCAATATGATCATGGCTGATCATCCAACTCAGTATCCCGTACCTGCCTTCTCTCCAAACCCCCTGATCCCTTTAGCCACAAGGGCCACATCTAACTCCCTCTTAAATATAGCCAATGAACTGGCCTCAACTACCTTCTGTGGCAGAGAATTCCACAGATTCACCACTCTCTGTGTGAAAAAAAACATTCTCATCTCGGTCCTAAAAGACTTCCCCCTTATCCTTAAACTGTGACCCCTTGTTCTGGACTTCCCCAACATCGGGAACAATCTTCCTACATCTAGCCTGTCAAACCCCCTAAGAATTTTGTAAGTTTCTATAAGATCCCCCCTCAATCTTCTAAATTCCAGCGAGTACAAGCCGAGTCTATCCAGTCTTTCTTCATATGAAAGTCCTGCCATCCCAGGAATCAATCTGGTGAACCTTCTCTGTACTCTCTCTATGGCAAGAATGTCTTTCCTCAGATTAGGAGACCAAAACTGTACGCAATACTCCAGGTGTGGTCTCACCAATGCCCTGTACAACTGCAGCAGAACCTCCCTGCTCCTACACTCAAATCCCCTCGCTATGAATGCCAACATACCATTCGCTTTCTTCACTGCCTTTTACGTCTGACAAACAGACATTTTGCACCACACTCTACACCCATGGGGGCGGAGATAACATCGTTTTAAAGTGGCTTAAAATCATGGAAGTGGTAAATTTATCCAACTCTTGAGACATTTTTTTCCCACTCTGAGCAAAAAAATCGCTTGAATGCAATGGCCAGACCTGAGCAAGCTAACTAATGTGCCAAATGCTAATCCTATGGGCAGGCACCTCTGTCATCATCTTGCGTTACCCAGAGATAAAGTGCATCTACTTTAATCACACGTTCGATAAGCACTGCCGCACAGTCCCAACGATCAATTCTGCTGAAATAATTCATCTGAAGTGCACCTTTACAACCCATTACCATGGCTTAATACACTGAAGGCTGGTCCCATCAAAAGTCAATTGTCACCCTAATGATTACACAAGCAGGGGGCATTAAGAAGGGATGCAAGGTTTTGAAAATTCCACGCAGCCTGCAGTACAGAATGTTTCGGGAGGAACTGCAGATACTGGTTTAAACTGAAGATTAGACACCAAATGCTGGGGTAATTCAGCGGAACAGGCAGCATCTCTGGAGAGAAGGGATGGGTGACGTTTCGGGTCGAGACCCTTCTGAGTCTTATTGAAACGTATAAGACACCCAGAGAGTTGTGAATTTGTGGAATTCTCTGCCACAGAGGGCAGTGGAGGCCAAATCACTGGATGGATTTAAGAGAAAGTTAGGTAGAACTCCAGGGGCTGGTGGAATCAAGGGATATGGGGAGAAGGCAGGCACGGGTTATTGATTGTGGACGATCAGCCATGATCACAATGAATGGCGGTGCTGGCTCGAAGGGCCGAAGTGTGGGAGGAAACCGGAGCACCCGGAGAAAAACCTACGCGGTCACGGGGAGAACGTGCAAACTCCGTACGGACAGCACCCGTAGTCAGGACGGCACCCGGGTCTCTGGCGCTGTGAGGCAGCAACTCTACCGCTGCGCCACCGAGCCGCCCATGTGGTAGAGCGAACTGAAGGAAGCCAGATCCCGACTCTGAAGGTTTCATGTCTCTTCCTCTTTCACTTCTTCGCAAGCTCTGCACTTCCCTCTGCGCCTTATCTGGTGGAAAAACCGGCGTCACCCCTCGGATCAATTACACCGGAGCCCACGTGGTCGTTCTGGATCACTGTTATTGCCATGGAGTCCACAAAACTCCGTGAGATTTTTTAGATTTAGAGATACAGCGCGGAAACAGGCCCTTCGGCCCACCGAGTCCGTGCCGCCCAGCGATCCCCGCACACTAACACTATCCTAGACACGCTAGGGACAATTTTTACATTTTTCCCAGCCAATTAACCTACAAACCTGTACGTCTTTGGAGTGTGGGAGGAAACCGAAGATCTCGGAGAAAACCCACGCAGGTCACGGGGAGAACGTACAAACTCCGTACAGACGGCACCCGTAGTCGGGATCGAACCTGAGTCTCCGGCGTTGCATTCGCTGTAAGGCAGCAACTCTACCGCTGCGCCACCGTGCCGCAAGGTCCATGAAAAAGGTTCCTCGGAAATCAATCAGTTGCGCCTTAAAACCAATACCAATGCCGTAGTTTTCACTGGATGACCTGTTTTTGTTTTGAAAAACACCAGCTTGCAGAAAACCTTCTGCCGCACCAGAGCGGTGCAGCGTTATCGGGATGCATCACAGCTTGGTTTGGGAACAGCTCCATCCACGACCGCAAGAGATAAGCAGAGAATTGTGGACGCAGCCCAGACCGTCGCACAAACCAACCTCCCTTCCATTGACACCATTTATACCTCGCGCTGCCTCGGCAAGGCCAGCAGCATCATCAAGGACCAGTCTCACCCTCTTCTCCCAATGGAGCAAAAGGCACAGAAGTGTGGAAACGCGCACTGCCAGATTCAGGGACAGTTTCTTCCCAGCTGTTATCAGGCAACTGAACCGACCGACCAACAAAACTGTTCAGTACAGTTTAGTCCAGTTTAGTTTAAGAAAATATCTGCAGATGCTGGTACAAATCGAAGGTATTTATTCACAAAATGCTGGAGTAACTCAGCAGGTCAGGCAGCATCTCGGGAGAGAAGGAATGGGCGACGTTTCGGGTCGAGACCCTTCTTCAGAAGTCCAGTTTAGTTCATCGTCACGTGTACCGAGGTACAGTGAGAAGCTTTTTGTTGCGCGCTAACCAGTCAGCAGAAAGACAATACATGATTACAATCGATCCATTTACAGTGCAAAGATACATGATAAGGGAATAACGTTTAGTGCAAGGTAAAGCCAGCAAACTCTGGTCAAGGATAGTCCGAGGGTCACCAATGAGGTAGACTGCTTTCTGGTTGTGGTAGGATGGTTCAGTTGCCTGATAACAGCTGGGAAGAAACTGTCCCTGAATCTGGAGGTGTGCGTTTTCACACTTCTGTACCTTTTGCCTGATGGGAGAGGGGAGAAGAGGGAGTGGCCGGGGTGAGACTCGTCCTTGATTGTGCTGCTGGCCTTGCCGAGGCAGCGTGAGGTGTAGATGGAGTCAATGGAAGGGAGGTTGGTTTGTGCGATGGTCTGGGCTGCACAATTCCCTGGGTCCACAATTCCCTGCAATTTCTTGCGGTCTTGGATGGAGCTGTTCCCAAACCAGGCTGTGATACATCCCGACAAAATGCTGGAGAGAAGTCCTGAACTATTATCTACCTCATTGGAGACCCTCGGACTATGCTTATTTCCTCGTTCCTTAATTTTGTCGAACGGAAAATCGTTAGAGCAGCAATTCAAGAGGCAATGAAACCAACCGACCATTTGGACAAACCAAGCCATGGAAAATCGAAGGTAGACGCAAAATACTGGAGTAACTCAGCGGGTCAGGCAGCATCTCTGGAGAGAAGGAATGGGTCTTGACCCGAAATGTCACCCATTCCTTCTCTCCCGAGATGCTGCCTGACCCGCTGAGTTACTGTGCACTGTAAATGGATCGATTGTAATCATGTATTGTCTTTCTGCTGACTGGTTAGCACGCAGGAAAAAGCTTTTCACTGTACCTCGGTACACGTGACGATGAACTAAATTGGACTAAACTGTACTGATCAGTCTGAAGAAGGGTCTCGACCCGAAACGTCACCCATTCCTTCTCTCTCCCGAGATGCTGCCAGACCCGCTGAGTTACTCCAGCATTTTGTGATCTACCTTCGATTTTAACCAGCATCTGCAGTTTTTTTTCCTGCACATTTTTTTTCCGACGCCATGGAAAATCTCCCAGGGTGGAATCCGACCCGAGTATCTCGCTCGGCAACACAAAACAGACTGTACCGAAGGTATCACAGAATGCTGGAATAACTCAGCGGGTCAGGATGGCCTCCACTGCCCTCTGAGGCAGAGAATTCCACAGATTCACAATTCTCTGAAAAAGTTTTTCCTCATCTCTGTTCTAAATGGCCTACCCCTTATTCTTAAACTGTGGCCCCTGGTTCTGGACTCCCCCAACATTGGGAACATGTTTCCTGCCTCTAACGTGTCCAACCCCTTAATAATCGTAAACGTTTCGATAAGATCCCCTCTCATCTTTCTAAATTCCAGTGTATACAAGCCTAGTCGCTCCAGTCTTTCAATATATGACAGTCCCGCCATTCCGGGAATTAACCTAGTGAACCTACGCTGCACGCCCTCAATAGCAAAAATTTACTTCCTCAAATTTGGAGACCAAAACTGCACACAGTACTCCAGGTGCGGTCTCACTAGGGCCCTGTACAACTGCAGAAGGACCTCTTTGCTCCTATACTCAACTCCTCTTGTTATGAAGGCCAACATTCCATTCCTTCTCTCCAGAGATGCTGCCTGACCCGCTGAGTTACTCCAGCATTTTGTGATACCTTCGATTTGTACCAGCATCTGCAGTTATACAATACAATACAATATAATATCTTTATTGTCATTGTACAAGTACAACGAGATTAAGAATGCCACTTCCAATATCGATGCTGTAAAATAAATAAATCACAGCGAAAACTAAAACAACAAAGGGAGGGGGAAAAAAAGGGAATGAAGGTACAATTTTCCTTCAAAACGGACTATAAACAGTTAACTGTAAACAGCAAGCAGGCACCAATTGAGGAGTAACCACAATTCTTCAGGCAATTATCTACTTCTTAGAGCAGTGTAAACACAATATTCATCAACTCTGGAGCCCATTGATATATCCAACACATGTTCACCAGCTGTGAACGGCAACGATCTCACTGCATCAACAATATTACGGCTTATTTGCATGGAGTTAGTCACTGAAGGTCAAAGCCTGTATAAGATAAACCATTCACACAGTGCTTTCAGAAGGCTGCAAACAATGCCTCCAATTTTTAATGAAAAAGATAAAGTTTCAAAACACACCATCTGGAGGGAAAGTGGCAAGATTTAAATCAGCTCTACTTACAGACTTCCTCTGCGTGGAAGGCTCAATTCTTTCTGCAAAAAAAAAGAAAAAAGAAAAGTGGCATTTTAAATCAATGACTGTTACCACCGACTTAGTTGCTGTCAACATTGAGCATCCCATCAGCTTAAATGTTACTGAGTATCATGGCGTCAAATAAATGAACCGAAACGTCACCCATTCCTTCATGAGAATGATCAGCCATGATCACATTGAATGGCGGTGCTGGCTCGAAGGGCCGAATGGCCTCCTCCTGCACCTATTGTCTATTGTCTATAGTGTATCTCTGGAGAACATGGATAGGTGGTGTTTCACAGAGTGCTGGAGTAACTCAGTGGGACAGGCAGCATCTGTGGAGAACGTGGATAGGTGACGTTTCACAGAGTGCTGGAGTAACTCAGTGGGACAGGCAGCATCTGTGGAGAACGTGGATAGGTGACGTTTTGGGCTGACCATTCTGCCTGACCCGCTGATTTACTCCAGCGTTTTGTGCAGGAAAATAACTGGAGATGCTGGTACAAATCGAAGGTGTCAAAAAATGGTGGAGTAACTCAGCAGGTCAGGCAGCATCTCAGGAGAGAAGGAATGGGTGACGTTTCGGGTCGAGACCCTTCTTCAGACTGAAGAAGGGTCTCGACCCGAAACGTCACCCATTCCTTCTCTCCTGAGATGCTGCCTGACCTGCTGAGTTACTCCACCATTTTTTGATACCAGCATTTTGTGCCTGCCTTCGAATGGATAAAATACTTTAATGATAGTGTTTTTACACACGTTGGTTATTGTGGAAGTTTAAGTTTTACAGTTATGCAAGTAACATGCTTTTCAGCGACAGGAGCAGAACCAGGCCATTCAATCATGGCTGATCTAGGATAGTGTTAATGTGCAGGGATCGCTGGGCGGCACGGACTCGGTGGGCCGAAGGGCCTGTTTCCGCGCTGTATCTCTAAATCTAAAAATCTAAATCTAAAATCTATCTCTCCCTCCTAACCCCATTCTCCTGCCTTCTCCCCGTAACCCCTGACACCCGCACTAATCAATAATCGAGCTATCTCCGCCTTAAAAACATCCACTGACTTGGCCTCCACAGCCTTCTGTGGCAAAGGATTCCACAGATTCACCAAATCTGGCCAAAGAAATTCCTCCTCATTTCCTTCCTTTGTAATCCCGAGGCTATCACCTCTGGTCTTAGACTCTCCCACTATAGACAAATCTACTGGAATTTTTTGAGGATGTAACTAGGAAAATTGACAAGGGAGAGTCAGTGGATGTGGTGTACCTTGACTTTCAGAAAGCATTCGACAAGGTCCCACATAGGAGATTAGTGGGCAAAATTAGGGCACATGGTATTGGGGGTAGGGTACTGACATGGATAGAAAATTGGTTGACAGACAGAAAGCAAAGAGTGGGGATAAATGGGTCCCTTTCGGAATGGCAGGCAGTGACCAGTGGGGTACCGCAAGGTTCGGTGCTGGGACCCCAGCTATTTACGATATACATTAATGACTTAGACGAAGGGATTAAAAGTACCATTAGCAAATTTGCAGATGATACTAAGTTGGGGGGTAGTGTGAATTGTGAGGAAGATGCAATAAGGCTGCAGGGTGACTTGGACAGGTTGTGTGAGTGGGCGGATACATGGCAGATGCAGTTTAATGTAGATAAGTGTGAGGTTATTCACTTTGGAAGTAAGAATAGAAAGGCAGATTATTATCTGAATGGTGTCAAGTTAGGAGGAGGGGGAGTTCAACGAGATCTGGGTGTCCTAGTGCATCAGTCAATGAAAGGAAGCATGCAGGTACAGCAGGCAGTGAAGAAAGCCAATGGAATGTTGGCCTTCGTAACAAGAGGAGTTGAGTATAGGAGCAAAGAGGTCCTTCTACAGTTGTACCGGGCCCTGGTGAGACCGCACCTGGAGTACTGTGTGCAGTTTTGGTCTCCAAATTTGAGGAAGGATATTCTTGCTATGGAGGGCGTGCAGCGTAGGTTTACTAGGTTAATTCCCGGAATGGCGGGACTGTCGTATGTTGAAAGGCTGGAGCGATTGGGCTTGTATACACTGGAATTTAGAAGGATGAGGGGGGATCTTATTGAAACGTATAAGATAATTAGGGGATTGGACACATTAGAGGCAGATAACATGTTCCCAATGTTGGGGGAGTCCAGAACAAGGGGCCACAGTTTAAGAATAAGGGGTAGGCCATTTAGAACGGAGATGAGGAAGAACTTTTTCAGTCAGAGGGTGGTGAAGGGGTGGAATTCTCTGCCTCAGAAGGCAGTGGAGGCCAGTTCGTTGGATGCTTTCAAGAGAGAGTTGGATAGAGCTCTTAAGGATAGCGGAGTGAGGGGGTATGGGGAGAAGGCATGAACGGGGTACTGATTGAGAGTGATCAGCCATGATCGCATTGAATGGCGGTGCTGGCTCGAAGGGCTGAATGGCCTACTCCTGCACCTATTGTCTATTGTCTATTGTCTATTGGGAACATCCTCTTCCACATCCAATGACCTGAAACATTGTGAGGGAAGACACAACCAACTGAACCAGTTCTGTTCATTTTGCAAGTTCCAAGATAGATCTTCAAACAAGCCTGTATTGGCAACTTTATTTGGTGAAGGTTCGGGGGGAGGGGATGCAAAGTTCCAGAGGAACCCAGCAGATCAGGCAGCATCGTGCGGCACGGTGGCGCAGCGGTAGAGTTGCTGCCTTACAGCGAATGCAGTGCCTGAGACTCAAGTTCGATCCTGACTACGGGCGCCGTCTGTACGGAGTTTGTACGTTCTCCCCGTGACCTGCGTGGGTTTTCTCCGAGATCTTCGGTTTCCTCCCACACTCCAAAGACGTGCAGGTTTGTAGGTTAATTGACTGGGCAAATGTAAAAATTGTCCCTAGTGGGTGTAGGGTAGTGTTTATGTGCGGGGATCGCTGGGCGGCGCGGACCCGGTGGGCCGAAGGGCCTGTTTCTGCGCTGTATCTCTAAATCTAAAAAGAAAATCTGCAGAGGGGATGGACAAGAGACAATTTGGGTGGTGGACCTTCTTCAGACGGGGGGGGGGGGGGGGGGGGGGAACATTATTGAAAGAGAAGGGCGGCACGGTGGCGCAGAGGTAGAGTTGCTGCCTCACAGCGTCCGAGACCCAAGTTCGATCCTGACTTCCGGCTGCTGTCTGTACGGAGTTTGCACGTTCTCCCCGTGACCACGGCAATTTTCTCCTGGTTCTCCGGTTTCCTCCCAATCTCCAACGACGTACAGGTCGGTAGGTTAATTGGCTACGGTGAAGATTGTAGATTGTCCCCCTAGTGTACAACAGCTCTAGTGTACGGAGATCTCAAGTCAGCATGGACTCGGTGGGCCGAAGGGCCCGTTTCCGCGCTGTATCAATAAACTAAACTTAAGACTATCGAGCTTTGTGCACTATGATCACATGATCACATTGAATGGTGGTGCTGGCTCGAAGGGCTGAATGGCCTCCTCCTGCACCTATTGTCTATTGTCTATTGAGTCTCCAAATCAAAAGAAATCTGCTGAGTTACTCCAGCGCTTTGGTTACAACCAGCATCTGCAGTTCCTTCCTACACATTTAATCTGCTCCACTGTGAAATCTCCTCAAGGTATGCCGACTTTGAAGATGTTCTCCTCCGCTCTCTAACGAGAGTTCTGCAGCAACCTCTCTCACTCCTCCCCCTCTGTGATTCATCGTTGCCGACTCTGATTTGTTCTGTTCCTTTCCAAACCTCTAGTCTCCCCTCCCCCCGACTCTCAGTCTGAAGAAGGGTTTCAACTGGGGTTGCCAACTATCTCACTCCCAAATAAGGGACAAGGTGACGTCACCGCCCTGCGCCCCACGTGACCTCACCCAGCCAGCGGCCACGTGCTCCCGCTCCATCAATGGCGGCCGCCCGGGACGGGAGGCGGGTTGCTAGGCAACCTCCGTTAAGCGGCGCCCGGGCATCCAGACCTACAATGGAGACCATTGGACTATCTTTAATCAGAATTTAGTGGACTTTGTCTTGCATGAAACGTTGTTCCCTTTATCACGTATCTGCACACTGTGGACGGCTCGATTGTAATCATGTCTTTCCATTGACTGGTTAGTATACAACAAAATGCTCTTCACTGTACCTCGGTACACGTGACAATAATAAACAAAACTGGTCAAACTACCACAAATCGTAGCCTTCCACGCACCGAGCCATCCCGTGCATTCATGCCTGACGTACATATTTCTTCACTTGATTTCCCTCTTTAGCATTCTACTTTCATCTCTCTCTCTCTCTCTCTCTCTCTCTCTCTCTCTCTCTCTCTCTCTCTCTCTCTCTCTCTCTCTCTCTCTCTCTCTCTCTCTCTCTCTCTCTCTCTCTCTCCCTCCCTCCCTCCCTCCCTCCCTCCCTCCCTCCCTCCCTCCCTCCCTCCCTCCCTCCCTCCCTCCCTCTCTCTCTCTCTCTCTCTTTTCTTTCCCTGGCCAATAGACAATAGACAATAGGTGCAGGAGGAGGCCATTCGGCCCTTCGAGCCAGCACCGCCATTCAATGTGATCATGGCTGATCATTCTCAATCAGTACCCCGTTCCTGCCTTCTCCCCATACCCCCTGACTCCGCTATCCTTAAGAGCTCTATCTAGCTCTCTCTTGAATGCATTCAGAGAATTGGCCTCCACTGCCTTCTGAGGCAGAGAATTCCACAGATTCACAACTCTCTGACTGAAAAAGTTTTTCCTCATCTCCGTTCTAAATGGCCTACCCCTTATTCTTAAACTGTGTCCCCTTGTTCTGGACTCCCCCAACATTGGGAACATGTTTCCTGCCTCTAACGTGTCCAACCCCTTAATAATCTTATACGTTTCGATAAGATCAGGACCAAACGATATTTGCATTTTGCCACTGTACCAACATTTGCATTCAAAGCCATGAAAGTTTGTAGCTTCATTGCAGAATCCATTCCACTAACTTCTGACAGAGGAGACGAGCCAAGCTCCCAGTTGTTGACTTTGCACAGTGGTACAGCACACACTAGTGGCTGCAGTGAAGTATTTGTTTGTTCAACAACACACAACGAAATTGGCCTTTGTTTTTCAAAAAGAGTTGTGTGGCGTCTCTGAGAAAGAACCGAAGCGGGGAGCTTTTAGGGGAAAAAAGGAGCATCTCAATCTCTATTTTACAGATTCCAGTAGAGTCAAGTGTCATACAGCATGGAAACTAGGCCCTTCTGCCCAACTTGCCCTTGCTGACCAAGATGCCCAATCTACACTTCTTGGAGGAAGGAGGAAGTTCCCGTTAAAGAAAAATCGCCCCACCTGCACGTTCACAAGTTCTCAAGTGACAGGAGTAGAATTAGTCCATTCGGCCCATCGAGTCCACTCCGCCATTCAATCGTGGCTGATCTCTGCCCCCTCATCCCATTCTCCTGCCCTTGACACCCATTCTAATCAAGAACTTGCCTTAAAAATATCCACTGACTTGGCCTGCACAGCCCTCTGTGGCAATGAGTTCCACAGATTAACAACCCTCTGACTAAATGCAGCGCCGGAGACTCAGGTTCGATCCTGACTACGGGCGCCTTCTGTACGGAGTTTGTACGTTCTCCCCGTGACCTGCGTGGGTTTTCTCCGAGATCTTCGGTTTCCTCCCACACTCCAAAGACGTACAGGTAGGTAGGTTAATTGGCTGGGCAAATGTAAAAATTGTCCCTAGTGGGTGTAGGATAGTGTTAGTGTGCGGGGATCGCTGGGCGGCGCGGACCCGGTGGGCCGAAGGGCCTGTTTCTGCACTGTATCTCTAAATCTAAAAGAAAATCTAAACCTCCTTTCTAAAAGAGCGCCCTTCAATTCTGAGGGTTCATCCTCTGGTCCTAGACTCTCCCACCAGTGGAATCATCCTCTCCACATCCACTCTATCTGTGCCTTTCATTGTTCTGCAAGTTTCAATGAGGTTCCCCCTCAACCTTCTAAACTCCAGCGAGTACAGGCCCAGTGCCGACAAGCATTTACCATATGTTAACCCACCCATTCCTGGGATTGTTCTTGTAAACCTCCTCTGGACCCTCTCCAGAGCCAGCATATCCTTCCTCAGATATGGAGCCCAGAAATGCTGGGGTAACTGAGCGGGTCAGGTAGCATCTGTGGAGAACACATGTCTACTTTTTACCTGGCGTGCAATAGGTGGATACAGGTGAGGGGGGGTGGGGGAGAGTTTGGTCGGCAGATGGGTGGAGTGAATGACAAAGGCTAGAGATGAAAAGAAGTCAAAGGGATGTCAGATAAAAGAGAAGAGGAGTGAAATGTAAAGTGGGAGGGATATGGGGGGAGGGTGGTGAGAAAAAGGTGTCAACATCCTTACGCAGAAACAAGGAACTGCAGATGCTGGTTTACTACACAAAGTGCTGGAGTAACTGTGCGGGTCAGGCAGCATCTCTGGAGGACATTGATAGGTGGCGTTTTGGGTCAACACCCCTCTTCAGGATTATAAGGCTGAAGAATGGTCCTGAGCCAAAACTTTGCCTATCCATGTTCTCCAGAGACGTTGCCTGACCCGCTGAGTTATTCCAGTACCTTGCTCTGCCTCCGAACTTTGTTAGTAAACCTGGACTGATGATGGGCCATTCTTAGTCACGTGTGTGAACAAAAACATGAAAAATTGTGCAATACATCTCTTCTAATTCTGAAAGCTTTGCAGGTATATTGTTTAGGAAAATAACTGCAGATGCTGGTACAAACCGAAGGTATCACAAAATGTTGGAGTAACTCAGCGGGGTCAGGCAGCATCTCCGGAGAGAGGGAATGGGTGACGTTTTGGGCCGAGACCCTTCTTCAGAATGCAGAATGAAGAAGGGTCTCGACCCGCAACGTCGCCCATTCCTTCTCTCCAGAGATGCTGCCTGACCCGCTGAGTTACTCCAGCATTTTGAGATACCGCAGGTATATTGTTTTGTACTGTATATATATGACTTGTATATGTCCAAGTTTATCAAGTGAAATTTTTATATGTTAAAGCTGACAATGTTTGTTTAGGGACAGAGGTCAAATATGCCACAGAGGGCAGTGGAGGCCAAATCACTGGATGGATTTAAGAGAGAGTTAGATAGAGCTCTGGGGACTAGCGGAATCAAGGGATGTGGGGAGAAGGCAGGCACGGGTTATTGATTGTGGATGATCAGCCATGATCACAATGAATGGCGGTGCTGGCTCGAAGGGCCGAATGGCCTCCTCTTGCACCTATTTTCTATGTTTCTATGACTGGTCACGAGCGTGACCTCACACGGAAGCATTTTGTTCATAACTCCTCGGTTTTATCTTACAAACTCTGCGAATATTCTTTTAGATAGCATAATAGTTCTGCAGGTAGGAAAATAGCAATGAATAAGATTAATCTCTGACAGGGATTTTTTAACGTATTACTTCATGTGATGACGTCTGGCCACACGTGTGAGATTTTGGTTCACTTTCCAATGAACGGTCGGGCAAACGCCTCCGCTGTCACGCTGTGAAAACGGGGAGGATGAGATGGAGTTTCTTCCCCGCAGGCCATCAGGACTGTTAACTCCCAGGGACTAATTTAATTTACTGTATTAATTTACTTTTTGTGTTAAAAAAAATTAATTCTATTCCGTTTTGCACTTACATTTCACTGCACATCTTGTATATGTATGTGACAAATAAACTTGGCTTGACTTGAATGGTGCTGATGCTCTGTGGCCATACATGGCGTTGAAAGCAGTGTGATAAGGAACAGTTGTACAGGGCATTGGTGAGACCGCACCTGGAGTATTGCGTACAGTTTTGGTCTCCTAATCTGAGGAAAGACATTCTTGCCATAGAGGGAGTACAGAGAAGGTTCACCAATTGATTCCTGGGATGGCAGGACTTTCATATGAAGAAAGACTGGATAGACTCGGCTTGTACTCGCTGGAATTTAGAAGATTGAGGGGGGATCTTATAAAATTCTTAAGGGGTTGGACAGGTTAGATGCAGGAAGATTGTTCCCGATGTTGGGGAAGTCCAGAACAGGGGGTCACAGTTTAAGGATAAGGGGGAAGTCTTTTAGGACCGAGATGAGAACGTTTTTTTTCACACAGAGAGTGGTGAATCTGTGGAATTCTCTGCCACAGAGGGTAGTTGAGGCCAGTTCATTGGCTATATTTAAGAGGGAGTTAGATGTCAAGTCAAGTCAAGTCAATTTTATTTGTATAGCACATTTAAAAACAACCCACGTTGACCAAAGTGCTGTACATTTGATTAGGTTCCAATAGAAAAAAAAATGAAAACATACAGTAGCACGCAAACAGTTCACAGCGCCTCCTCAATGAGCCTCAAACGCTAGGGAGTAGAAAGATGTGGCCCTTGTGGCTAAAGGGATCAGGGGGTATGGAGAGAAGGCAGGTACAGGATACTGAGTTGGATGATCAGCCATGATCATATTGAATGAATGGCGGTGCAGGCTCGAAGGGCCGAATGGCCTACTCCTGCACCTATTTTCTATGTTTCTATTCCAGTGGTTTCTCCCCACCCACCCTGACAATGAAACACAGCAAGTCCATTTCACCAGTGCGATGACCACTGTTAGTTACACTGGCCTATTCAGCACTGACAGGACGCAGAGAGTAACAAGAATGATCATTTCATCTATTCCAGGTATTAATTATTAAGAATAACATTACCGCTTGAAGCACCCTCAAGGGTGAATGCATGTTTTATTCCAAGTCCTTTCATAGTGCCATAAACATTTAAAATCACCATAACGGACCTCAGCTTAACATGTCATCCTTTTGACATGTTAAAACATGGCGTGAACTCAATGTATCGGTCTATGTTCAACCTGGGTGTCACGGTGGCGCGGCGGTAGAGTTGCTGCCTTACAAGTCAAGTCAAGTCAAGTCAAGTTTATTTGTCACATACACATACACGATGTGCAGTGAGATGAAAGTGGCAATGCCTGCGGATTGTGCACAAAAAAAGAATTACAGTTACAGCATATAAATAAAGTCAATAAAGTTACTATAGTGTAGACAAAAATGTAGTCTCTGGAGTTATAAAAGTTGACAGTCCTGATGGCCTGTGGGAAGAAACTCCGTCTCGTCCTCTTCGTTTTCACAGCGTGACAGCGGAGGCGTTTGCCTGACCGTAGCATCTGGAACAGTCCGTTGCTGGGGTGGTAGGGGTCCCTCATAATCTTGCTTGCTCTGGATCTGCACCTCCTGATGTATAGGTCCTGCAGGGGGGCGAGTGTAGTTCCCATGGTGCGTTCTGCCGAACGCACTACTCTCTGCAGGGCCATCCTGTCCTGGGCAGAGATGTTCCCAAACCAGACTGTAATGTTGCCGGACAGGATGCTCTCTACAGCGCCAGAGTAGAAGCAATGACACTCAGAATTTCCTCAGTTGTCTAAGGTGGTAAAGGCGCTGCTTTGCCTTACCCACCAGTGCGACAATGTGCGTTGCCCATGTCAGATCCTCTGTGATGCGGACTCCCAAGTATTTAAAACTGCTCACTCTATCCACAGTAGACCCATTTAACTCCGCCAGAGCCTTACAGTTCGATTCTGACTACGGGTGCTGTCTGCACAGAGTTTGTACGTCCGAAGGAGGAGCCAGCGCTGCCGTTGCAGCTGCGGATTGCCTGCAGTCCATCTGTCTTTTGTGTTTTTTGTTGTTTTTGTATGAATTGTAGTTTTAATATGGTGTAGTGTTTGTATGTTATGTTTGGGGGGGTGGGGAGGGAGGGAACGGGAACTGTAAAATTCTTTCTCCCGAACGGAGACGCGACCTTTGTTTCTGTGTCGTGTCTCCGTTCCCGCTGCGGCCTACCACCACCGGCCATGCACCTGGGACCACCTGGGGCTCTAGTTCGCAGAGCCCGCGGCCCGGACTCACCACCTGCGGCGCTGGCTGCCTGCGGATGCTGCAGGAGCGGCTGCGATTCGTCTCCGGAGGCTCCGGCGCGGGCCGCGTGGACGTCGGAAGCCCGCAGGCCCCTGGGTGGGGGCCGACATCGGGAGCTCTGGCAGCGGCAGAGGCAGCGTGTTCGCCCGCCTCGAATCGCGGGGCTTGGGTCGGCCCGCCGCGGACCTTTCACCGTCCGGCGCGGCCTGAAATAGGCCGTGGACCTTTCACCGTCCAGCGGGGGCTTCAATATCAGGAGCCCCGACCGCCCCGAGAATGATCAGCCATGATCACATTGAATGGCGGTGCTGGCTCGAAGGGCCGAATGGCCTCCTCCTGTACCTATTGTCTATTGTCTATTGTCATTCGGCCCTTTGAGCCAGCACCGCCATTCAATGTGATCATGACTGATCATCCAAAATCAGTACCCCGTTCCTGCTTTCTCCCCATATCCCTTGATTCCGTTAGCCCTCAGAGCTAAATCTAACTCTCTCTTGAAAACCAAACCTCCAGCGAATTGGCCTCCACTGCTTTCTGTGGCAGAGAATTCCACAGATTAGTTTAGCTTAGTTAATAGCTTAGTCGGGAGGAACTGCAGATGTTGGTTTAAACCGAAGATAGACACAAAAAGGTGTCATCAGTCCGAAGAAGGGTCTTGACCTGAAACGTCACCCATTCCTTCTCTCCTGAGATGCTGCCTGACCCGCTGAGTTCCTCCAGCTTTTTGTGTCTGCCTTCAGCTTTGGTAATGTCTGTCACGTGTACCGAGGTACAGTGAAAGGCTTTAGTTTGCGTGCTACCAAGTCAAAGGACAGACTATACAAGATTACAATGGCGGCACAGTGGCGCAGCGGTAGAGTTGCTGCCTTACAGCAAATACAGCGCCGGAGACTCAGGTTCGATCCTGACCACGGGTGCTGTCTGTACGGAGTTTGTACGTTCTCCCCGTGACGTATGTAGGTTAATTGGCTTGGTAAAAGTAAAAATTGTCCCTAGTGTGTGTAGGATGGTGTTAATGTGCGGGGATCGCTGGGCAGCCCGGACTCGGTGGGCCGAAGGGCCTGTTGCCGCGCTGTTTCTCTAAATCTAAACAAAAATCAAAAATCTAAGCCGTCCACAGTGCACAGATAACGGATATTGTAGTGCAACTAAAACAGACCAACAACAGATCAACAGAACCGAAAGTGTGAGGTTATGTTTACATCGATAACCACTGAAGGGATGAACCACATCTATCCAGGCACAAAATTTAGAAACAAAATAGCAATTAATTACGATGTATTATAAATGCATTAATCACAGACAAAAGATATATTGTAGATGCTGGAATCTTGATCAAAACAAAGGAAGCTGGAGGAACTCAGTAGGTCTGGCCCCACCTGGGAAGGGAATATACAGATGATGCAGGAAAGAACTGCAGATGCTGGTTTAAATCGAGGGTAGACATAAAATGCTGGAGTAACTCAGCGGGTCAGACAGCATCTCTGGAGAGAAGGAATGGAATGTTGGCCTTCATAACAAGAGGAGTTGAGTATAGGAGCAAAGAGGTCCTTCTGCAGTTGTACTGGGCCCTGGAGTATTGTGTGCAGTTTTGGTCTCCAAATTTGAGGAAGGATATTTTTGCTATTGAGGGCGTGCAGCGTATGTTTATTAGGTTAATTCCCAGAATGGCGGGACAGTCGTTTGTTGAAAGACTGGAGCGACTGGGCATGTATACACTGGAATTTAGAAGGATGAGAGGGGATCGTATCGGAACGTTTAAGATTATTAAGGGGTTGGACACGTTAGAGGCAGGAAACATGTTCCCAATGTTGGGGAAGTCCCGAACCAGGGGCCACAGTTTAAGAATAAGGGGTAGGCCATTTAGAACGGAGATGAGGAAAAACTTTTTCAGTCAGAGAGTTGTGAATCTTGGAATTCTCTGCCTCAGAAGGCAGTGGAGGCCAATTCTCTGAATGCATTCAAGAGAGAGCTAGATAGAGCTAGATAGAGTCAGGGGGTATGGGGAGAAGGCAGGAACGGGGTACTGATTGAGAATGGTCAGCCATGATCACATTGAATGGCGGTGCTGGCTTGAAGGGCCGAATGGCCTACTCCTGCACCTATTGTCTATTGTCTATTGAATGGGTGACGTTTCGGGTCGAGACCCTTCTTCAGACTCTGAAGAGGTTCCTTCTCCGTTCCTTCTCTCCAGAGATGCTGCCTGTCCCGCTGAGTTACACCAGTATTTTGCATCTACCTTCAATGTACTGGTCAATGATGCATCGGACCGGGATTGAAGGGTCTTGCCCTGAAACGCCACCGACCCTCTCCCTCCACAGATGTTGCCTGACCTGCTGAGTTCCTCCAGCACTCTACATTTTTAATCAAGATCCAGCATCTAAGATATCTGTCTTTCGTCTGTGGGGCGGCGCGGTGGCGCAGCGGTAGAATTGCTGCCTAACAGCGCCAGAGACCTGGGATTGATCCCGACTAAGGGTGCCGTCTGTACGGAGTTTGTACGTTCTCCCCGTGACCGCGTGGGTTTTCTCTGAGATGTTTGGCTTCCTCCCATACTCCAAAGACGTACAGGTTTGTCGGTTAGACAGATAGACTCAAAAAAGCTGCAGTATCTCAGCCGGCCAGGTAGCATCTCTGAAGAAGGGTCCCGACCCGAAACGTCCTTCTTTCCAGAGATGCTGCCTGTCCCGCTGAGTTACTCCAGCATTTTGTGTCTCTCTTCGGTTTAAACCAGCATCTGCAGTTCCTTCCTACACAGGTTTGTAGGTTAACTGGTTTGGTATAAATGTAAAAACTGTCACTAATGTAGGATATTGTTAATGTGCGGGGATGGCTGATCGGTGCGAACTCGGTGGGCCGAAGGGCCTGTTTCCACGCTGTATCTCTTTAGAGACCTCCATTGAATGTGCCCTCATTGGCTAAGGATAGTCCTAAACTTAATTCTAATTGTACCGTGAGCACAAAACCAGAGGCAAAACCCTTAAAGATAAAATGAAAAGTTGAAATCTTGTTTTTTTTGCAAAAGATGATCGGTTTGTGAAGGATTTCATATCCAAAGTTTACCCAGCGGAGAAGCGCATCAAAGGAGTCCACACACACATACATACACACACCCCACACACACACACACACACACACACCCCACACACACACACACACACCCCACACACACACACACCCCACACACACACACACCCCACACACACACCCTACACACACACACACACCCCACGCACACACACACACCCCACACACACACACACACACACACCCCACACACACACACCCCACACACACACCCCACACACACATACGCACCCCACACACACACACACACACACCCCACACACACACCCCACACACACACACACACACACACACCCACACACACACACCACACACACACACACACACACACACACCCACACACACACCCCCACACACACACCACACACACACCACACACACACACACACACACACACACACACACCACACACCACACACACACACACACACACACACACACACACACACACACACACACACACACACTGCAGGTGCAGAAGCTGATGTGATTTTAGGACTGCAAGAAACGATGTGAACTGGGAATTATTTAATGCTGCTAGGGTTTGCTGAAGACACTTCAAAGACGTACATGTTTGTAGGTTAATTGGATTGGTATAAAATGTAAATTGTCCCTAGCGTGTGTTGGATAGTGTTAGTGTGCGGGGATCGCTGGACGGCGCGGACCCGGTGGGCCGAAGGGCCTGATTCCGCACAGTACCTCTCAACTAAACTAAAAAAGTCCAACTTTTTCATAGTACGCTTAATTGGCGCTGACTGTAATAAGGTCAGGTTCCATTAGCTGAATCAAATATTCTGGATGATCCGTCATACATGACTGATGAATACCCTCTGTACTTAAACACAAAATATCCCAAATGGATTATAAACCAGGCTAAAGATAGACACAAACAGCTGGAGTAACTCAGCAGGTCAGGCAGCAATTCTGGAGAAAAGGGATAGGTGGCGTTTCGGGTCGAGAACCTTCTTCAGACTGAGGTATTTATTTCACAAAATGCTGGAGTAACTCAGCGGGTCAGGCAGCATCTCAGGAGAGAAGGAATGGGCGACGTTTCGGGTCGAGACCCTTCTTCAGACTGAGAGTCAGGGGGAAAGGTAAACGAGTGATTTCGACAGTGATGTAGAGAGGTATAGAACAAATGAATGAAAGATGTGCAAAAATGTAACCACGATAAAGGAAACAGGCCATTGTTATCCATGGCCTAGGTGAAAACAAGTTTACAACAATGAGACGCAACAAAACGACCTTGAAGCTGGTACGACTTGGGGGGGGGTGGTGGTGAGAGAGGGAAAGCAAGGGTTACTTGAAGTTAGAGAAATCAATATTCATGCCGCTGAGTCGTAAGCTGCCCAAGCAAAATATGACATGCTGTTCCGCCAATTTGCGCGTGGCCTCACTCTGACAGTGGAGGAGGCCCAGGACAGAAAGGTCAGTGTGGGAATGGGAGGGGGAGTTGAAAGTGTTTGGCAATCGGGAGGTCAGGTAGGTCCAGGCGGACTGAGCGGAGTCTCATTGTCCCAGCTTCAAAGTCGCCCACAGGCGGCACCTGTGGTCAGGATCAAACCCAGTCTCTGGCGCCGAAAGGCAGCAATCTACCACTGCGCCAACGTGCCACAGTAGGACGAATTTACAGAGAATGTCGACGGCAGGAGTCAAACCCAGACAACATGTATTCAATAGACAATAGACAATAGGTGCAGGAGGAGGCCATTCGGCCCTTCGAGCCTGTACGCACCGCCATTCAATGTGATCATGGCTGATCATTCTCAATCAGTACCCCGTTCCTGCCTTCTCCCCATACCCCCATATCCAGTGCAGGAAATAGCTTAATAATGGCACATGTATGATTAAACAAGACTAAATTAGTTTAGTTTCGAGATACAGCGCGGAAACAGGCCCTTCGGCCCACCGGGTCTGCGCTGACCAGCGATCCCCGCACACTAACACTATCCTACACACACTAGGGACAATGTTTACATTTACCAAGCCAATTAACCCTACAAACCTGCACGTCTTTGGAGTGTGGGAGGAACCAGAGAAGATCTCGGAGAAAACCCACGCAGGTCACGGGGAGAGCGTAGAAACTCCGTACAGACGGCACCCGTAGTCGGGATGGAACCCGGGTCTCCGGCGCTGCATTCGATGTAAGGCAGCAACTCTGCCGCTGCGCCACCGTGACCGCCCAAATATGTATGAGTAAACTAACTTTACCTGCACGCGTACTTGCTTCACATGCAGGCTGAAAGGATGCAGGGTAACCAAGTTCCCCACATCCTTCCAGCAGGCAGACTGAACGTTTCACTATCAACGCTGTCTGCTGCGACCTTGTGCTTTCAATTAACATCATGCAACTTTATACAATCCCAATGCTGCAAATTTTAATTTTCCCCCATGGTGCATGTTGCTTCAAAACTCCACGATTTTATTACAGACCTATTTTAAAACAATTATCACATCAGTAAACTGGGGGGAGTGGTTCATGGTGGTAGAGTCGTTGCCTCACAGCACCAGAGACCCAGATTCGATCCTGAACTCGGGTGCTATCTGTGTGGAGTTTGCACGATCTCCCCGTGACCGCGTGGGTTTCCTCCGGGTGCTCCGGTTTCCTCCTACATCCCAAAGACACGCGGGTTTGTAGGTCAATTGTCTCTTGGTCATTTGCTCCCTAGTGCGTAGGGAGCGGATGAGAAAGTGGGAGAACATAGAACTACTGTGAATGGCTGATCGGTGGGCTGTTTCTATACTGTTTTCAGTCAGAGAGTTGTAAATCTGTGGAATTCTCTGCCTCAGAAGGCAGTGGAGGCCAATTCTCTGAATGCACTTAAGGATAGCGGAGTCAGGGGGTATGGGGAGAAGGCAGGAACGGGGTACTGATTGAGAATGATCTGCCATGATCACATTGAATGACGGTGCAGGCTCGAAGGGCCGAATGGCCTACTCCTGCACCTATTTTCTATGTTTCCATGTCAAATGTACGTTGAAGGGCCTTGAATGTGTCGTCATTTGTGATTGTAATGTTATGGTGAATATATGGTGAACATTCACTGCCTCAGAAGGCCGTGGAGGCCAATTCTCTGAATGCATTCAAGAGAGAGCTAGATAGAGCTCTTAAGGATAGCGGAGTCAGGGGGTATGGGGAGAAGTCAGGAACGTGGCACTGATTGAGAATGATCAACCATGATCACATTGAATGGTGGTGCTGGCTAGAAGGGCCGAATGGCCTACTCCTGCACCTATTGTCTATTGTCTATCTCTAAAACTAAAACTGTTTCTAGTATTAACCTTGCATTGTGAAATTTTGCGATGTCAATGGACATCTTTTCTTTGTAAAAAATGTCTTACTTGCTTCATTATGTTTATAAGTGTTGACTTGCTACCTCGTTGCTCTTCCTTTCTCTCTCTCTCTATCTCTCACAAACAAACACACCTGGAAGGTCATCTATCTCCATCACCGAGTTAGATATTTCCTCACACAGTTTCTGCAGAGGCAGCCAAGGAGGTGATGTGCAATGAATGACTGGAATGAAATATATCAAATAATGGGCAGTAATGACGATCAAATCTAACTCTCACTAGATTATATACTGCCACTGTCACTGTAATAAATTACAAGTGATTAGATTGTGTTTAGAGAGCAGATTAAGTAATCTGCTGCATTTTGTCATGCTTTGCGAGTGCACTATTTATACAAGTCCTATCCTTTCCAAAGAAATTTCACTGTATCGTATTGATTTAACAGAAAGCCATTTGTTTAGATTAACTTGTGAAAATGGAAGTCCAACTAATCACTTTAGTTTAGTTTGGAGATACAGCGCGGAAACAGGCCCTTTCAGCCCACCGGGTCCGCGCCGACCAGCGATCCCCGCACATTAACACTATCCTACACACACGAGGGACAATTTACATTTTACACCAAGCCAATTAACCTACAGACCTGCACGTCTTTGGAGTGTGGGAGGGAGATCTTGGAGAAAACCCACGCAGGTCACGGGGAGAACGTACAAATTCCGTACACGCAGCACCCGTAGCCAGGATCGAACCCGGGTCTCTGGCGCTGCAAGGGAGCAACTCTACCGCTGCACCACCTTAATTACCCAAAATCTCAACCATTTTTTGTTTAACTAAATTGGCAACTTGATTCCCGGTTAAATCGCAGTATTTTTTCCGTGAAAACAAGAGCAGGGCTAGGTTGCCAGGTGCTGAAGACTGTTCCACATACAAATATGATCGTGGCTGATCTATGAGGTGGCCTCTACTCTTCTCCTGTGCCAGCTCTCCATTGTCACCAAATCTTGTCGGGTAAGAAGGAAATACAAGATCTGAAACATTCAACAGTATTCAAGGACAAGGTTTTTTTCCAAGGGACTTTCAAAGGACTCAAGAGGAGTGGAACCGCACAAGGCAAGTCACCGAGCACAAAGACGCAATGTCCACAATGGCCACAAATAACACAGGCGGAATTCTCTGCCTCAGAAGGCAGTGGAGGCCAATTCTCTGAATGCATTCAAGAGAGAGCTGGATAGAGCTCGTAAGGATAGCGGAGTCAGGGGGTATGGGGAGAAGGCAGGAACGGGGTACTGATTGAGAATGATCAGCCATGATCACATTGAATGGCGGTGCTGGCTCGAAGGGCCGAATGACCTCCTCCTGCACCTATTGTCTATTGTCTATAGCAGTATTCAGCGTTTGATTTCCTCCATCTGCTCCGGTTTGCTCCCACACTCCAAAGACACACGGGTTTGTAGGTTAAATAAAGTGTAAGAAAATAACTGCAGATGCTGGTACAAATCGAAAGTATTTATTCACAAAATGCTGGAGTAACTCAGCAGGTCAGGCAGCATCTCAGGAGAGAAAGAATGGGCGACGTTTCGGGTCGCGACCCTTCTTCAGACTGATGTCAGGTGGGCGGGACAAAGGAAGGATATAGGTGGAGACAGGAAGATAGAGGGAGAACTGGGAAGGGGAGGGGGGGAAGAGAGGGACAGAAGAACTTTCTAAAGTTGGAGAAGTCAATGTTCATACCGGTGGGCTGCAAGCTGCCCAGGCAAATTATGAGGTGCTGTTCCTCCAATTTGCGGTGGGCCTCACTATGGCACTGGAGGAGGCCCATGACAGAAAGGTCAGAGTGGGAGTGGGAGGGGGAGTTGAAGTGCTCAGCCACCGGGAGATCAGGTTGGTTAAGGCGGACTGAGCGAAGGTGTTGAGCGAAGCGGTCGTCGAGCCTGTGCTTGGTTTCGCCGATGTAGAGAAGTTGACATCTGGAGCAGCGGATGCAATAGATGAGGTTGTAGGAGGTGCAGGTGAACCTCTGTCTCGGAGGAGGTGCAGGTGAAGAACATGGAAATAGAGTGAAAGGGTGATCGATGGTCAACATACGACAGTCCCGTCATTCCGGGAATTAACCTAGTGAACCTACGCTGCACGCCCCCCCTCCCTCCCTCTCCCCCTCCCTCCCCCCTTCCTCCCCCCTCCCCTGAATAACTTAAAAAATATAACACCGATTTCAATGAAACCTCTTCCATTAGCACCAAAGGGACGACGGTGAGTAAGGTGGGCCTAAAATTGTCGCGCTATCATGTACAGTTTTGGCTGTAGATCAGGAACAAACAAACAAACAAGAGTTTTAGTATGTAGATGTGTAAGAAAATAACTGCAGATGCTGGTACAAATGGAAGGTATTTATTCACAAAATGCTGGAGTAAAATTCCTTCTCTCCTGAGATGCTGCCTGACCTGCTGAGTTACGCCAGCATTTTGTGAGTATATAGATGTTGTCAAGTTGGAAAGGGCACAGAGAAGATGTACGAGGATGTTGCCAGGACTCTGCAGTTCCTTCCTGCAGCGGCCGGCCGCTGTGAATGATGAGTGGTGTAAATCAGCACCTTCCTGAGTGCCTGTGGCCACATTTCAACCTTTTGTCTTCCTGCCGGGGTTTGCCAACACAGCACGAAGCAGCAGTTCACACTTAATCAACGGAAGCTGCATTCACGAGCTGCCGATCGCAGAGGCTATTTTACCCCTCTGACCACATCGCGACAGAATGCGGCACATTTTTAAGTGTATCGTGGCCACGTGATTGTCTGACGGAGCTACAAGCCTTCAGAACACCACCGCCCAGACTTTGCCAGTGACACAGCAATCTCTGAATGCGGTGTCACGGCTAGACAGGGCGGTGAAACATAGAAACATAGAAAATAGGTGCAGGAGTAGGCCATTCGGCCCTTCAAGCCTGCACCGCCATTCAATATGATCATGGCTGATCATCCAACTCAGTATCCTGTACCTGCCTTCTCTCCATACCCCCTGATCCCTTTAGCCACAAGGGCCACATCTAACTCCCTCTTAAATATAGCCAATGAACTGGCCTCAACTACCTTCTGTGGCAGAGAATTCCACAGACTCACCAGTCTCTGTGTGAAAAAAAACTTTCTCATCTCGGTCCTAAAAGACTTCCCCCTTATCCTTAAACTGTGACCCCTGGTTCTGGACTTCCCCAACATCGGGAACAATCTTCCTGCATCTAGCCTGTCCAACCCCTTAAGAATTTTGTAAGTTTCTATAAGATCCCCCCTCAATCTTCTAAATTCCAGCGAGTACAAGCCGAGTCTATCCAGTCTTTCTTCATATGAAAGTCCTGCCATCCCAGGAATCAATCTGGTGAACCTTCTCTGTACTCCCTCTATGGCAAGAATGTCTTTCCTCAGATTAGGAGACCAAAACTGTACGCAATACTGCAGGTGTGGTCTCACCAATGCCCTGTACAACTGCAGCAGAACCTCCCTGCTCCTATACTCAAATCCCCTCGCTATGAATGCCAACATACCATTCGCTTTCTTCACTGCCTACTGCACCTGCATGCCTACTTTCAAGACAGTGGTTGCCGCGTGGTTAGTTTGGCTTGTTGCCCCGTGCACCGAGGTACAGTGAATAGCTTTGGTTGCGTGCTGTCCGTCCGGTCAGTGGAAAGACAATGCGTGCATAATGGTGTCATTTGATTGGATGGCCGCCCACACAAAAGCTTATCACTGTGTCTCGGTCCACGTGACAATAATAAACCCGTGCCAATACCGTGGCACTGTGGATGTATACACTCAGAATTGTGGCTATCTGAAAGGTGGCTCACTAGCACCTTTTAAGTGATGCAGCTGGTAGAGTTGCTGCCTCACAGCGCCAGAGAGCCGGGTTCGACCCTGACCACGGGAGCTGTCTGTACGCAGTTTGTACGTTCCCTCTGGTTCCAGATGTCAACTAGTTACCAACAGTCACAGTCACTAGTGCATCAGTCATTGAAAGGAAGCATGCAGGTACAGCAGGCAGTGAAGAAAGCCAATGGAATGTTGGCCTTCATAACAAGAGGAGTTGAGTATAGGAGCAAAGAGGTCCTTCTGCAGTTGTACAGGGCCCTAGTGAGACCGCACCTGGAGTACTTTGTGCAGTTTTGGTCTCCAAATTTGAGGAAGGATATTCTTGCTATTGAGGGCGTGCAGTGTAGGTTTACTAGGTTAATTCCCGGAATGGCGGGACTGTCATATGTTGAAAGACTGGAGCGACTAGACACTGGAATTTAGAAGGATGAGAGGAGATCTTATCGAAACGTATAAGATTATTAAGGGGTTGGACACGTTAGAGGCAGGAAACATGTTCCCAATGTTGGGGGAGTCTAGAACAAGGGGCCACAGTTTAAGAATAAGGGGTAGGCCATTTAGAACTGAGATGAGGAAAAACTTTTTCAGTCAGAGAGTTGTGAATCTGTGGAATTCTCTGCCTCAGAGGGCAGTGGAGGCCAATTCTCTGAATGCATTCAAGAGAGAGCTGGATAGAGCTCTTAAGGATAGCGGAGTCAGGGGGTATGGGGAGAAGGCAGGAACGGGGTACTGATTGAGAATGATCAGCCATGATCACATTGAATGGCGGTGCTGGCTCGAAGGGCCGAATGGCCTCCTCCTGCACCTATTGTCTATTGTCTATAGTTGCCAACTTCAAGATGGCTTGTGGCTCACCATCTGGTTTACTTCAAACCAATCCTGATCGCCTCTGTAATGTCCAGTTAAGTTCACATAATTAAAGCATGGAATAGTCTTCACCCTGCTATAGTTACTCAACCACACGCAACTACATTTAAGGCAGCTCTTCTTCTCCAAGAAGCCCTTCTTGCTTAAGTCCACACTCCGCCACCTCCAGTTTAAATTCCATCTGGAATATTTTGGAGGACCAAGAACCAAGAACATGTCCTGAATGTTGATTTATATCTGTGCAGCTTTAATTTCAACTTTGAGGTAACTACTGTGTGAGCAGAGTTTGGCTTAAGCCAGCTTCCTCATCCCCAATAGGGGAAAAAAAGTAGGGTCTCAATCCAAAACGTCACCCATTCATTCTCTCCTGAGATGCTGCCTGACCCGCATAGTCACTCCAGCATTTTGTGCCTACCTTCCTTATCCCAGTGACAGACAAGTGGATCCTGCAGGTTGTGCCAACATTTACATTGTGTGAGATCCCTTCTTCAGCTGGTGATCATCACAAAGTTCAGTTTGTTTCAACACCGCTCCCTACGTCCTATCTTGGACCAGACGTTTATCAGCAGTCACCCTGCTTTGAAGCCTGAAGATTATGGAAGCTGACACTACTTTGCTTGAAGCTTGCGTTTCAAATTCCCACTCTTAATTTCAAATCCCGACGTGGTTCACCACTGCCTTCTATCTAATCTCCACCAGCCCTACAACCCTTCAAGATAGCTACGCCTCTAATTTTGGCTTCAGCTGCCGAGGTCTAATCCTAAAGAATTCCTTCCTCCTCTGCTTGTCTCCCACTTTCAGAACCTTGCCTCCTTGATCAAGCGTTGTCATCTGCAGTAATATTTCATATCTGGCAGCAGAGGGATTTCCTTGATAATGCTCTTGTCATGTGCCTGGTGATGGACATTTTGCTGTGATGAGGCTCCTATAAGAATGGAGCCTGTGGTCTTTGATGCTCGGCTAAAATCTAGGCTAAATCAAAAGCTGAATACCCAGACCGGCTGTGACTCCTGATCCCATTCAGGAGCGTTTTATTGTCATGTGTCCCAGATAGAACAATGAAATCCTTACTTGCAGCAACACAACAGAATATGTAAACATAGTGCACTGTAAACAATATAATAAACGAGAAAAAATATATATCTGTGTGTGTGTGTGTGTGTCAATATATATATATATATATATTTCACAAAATGCTGGAGTAACTCAGCAGGTCAGGCAGCATCTCAGGAGAGAAGGAATGGATGACGTTTCGGGTCGAGACCCTTCTTTAGTCTGCATCTGCAGTTATTTTCTTACACTATATATATATATATATATTTATACATGTATAAACACACACACTAATAGTGCAAAGTGAAAAAAACCAATGCCCCCATTCCCTATTTTAGTTCAGCGACACAGCATGCAAAAAGAGATGAGGAAAAACTTTTTCAGTCAGAGAGTGGTGAAGGTGTGGAATTCTCTGCCTCAGAAGGCAGTGGAGGCCAGTTCGTTGGATGCTTTCAAGAGAGAGCTGGATAGAGCTCTTAAGGATAGCGGAGTGAGGGGGTATGGGGAGAAGGCAGGAACGGGGTACTGATTGAGAATGATCAGCCATGATCGCATTGAATGGCGGTGCTGGCTCGAAGGGCTGAATGGCCTCCTCCTGCACCTATTGTCTATTGTCTATTGTCTATTGGGAGAGGGAGGGAGGGGGAGGGAGTGAGGGGGGGAAGCAGTGAGGGAGGGAGGGGGAGGGGGGGAGGGGGAGAGGGGGAAGGGGAGAGGGGGAGGAGGGGAGGGGGGAGGGAGGGGAGGAGAGGGTGCTGCACCAATGCTGGAGAGGTTAGGGCCCAACGGTCCACTTGGTGTATTCTTTCCTATAACATGGTGACCAAAACTGAACACAATACTCTAAATGTGGCCTCACCAACGTCTTATATAACTGCAACATGACCCCCCAACCTTTATACTCAATGGGCTGAGGATCCCGAGCTCAGTGCATAAGAGAGCAATATTCAGTCCTTGTGTAGGAAGGAACTGCAGGTGCTGGTTAACACCGAAGATAGACACAAAGAGCTGGAGTCACTCAGCGGGTCAGGCAGCATCTCTGGAGAGAAGGAATGGGTGACGTTTCGGGTCGAGACCCTTCTTTCCCTCCCCGCCCATATCTCTCGTTTCCCCCACCCAAGTCGCACCAGCTTCTCGTTTTCGCCCAACGAACAGCTAACAATTTGTAGGAAAGAAAACTGCAAGGGGGTATGGGGAGAAGGCAGGAACAGGGTACTGATTGAGAATGATCAGCCATGATCACATTGAATGGTGGTGCTGGCTCGAAGGGCCGAATGGCCTCCTCCTGCACCTATTGTCTATTGTCTATTGTCTATTAAAAACTTTTCACTGTATCTCGGTATCATATCATCATATCATATCATATATACAGCCGGAAACAGGCCTTTTCGGCCCTCCAAGTCCGTGCCGCCCAGTGATCCCCGTACATTAACACTATCCTACACCCACTAGGGACAATTTTATTTTTTTTACATTTACCCAGCCAATTAACCTACATACCTGTACGTCTTTGGAGTGTGGGAGGAAACCGAAGATCTCGGAGGAAACCCACGCAGGTCACGGGGAGAACGTACAAACTCCTTACAGTGCAGCACCCGTAGTCAGGATCGAACCTGAGTCTCCGGCGCTGCATTCGCTGTAAAGCAGCAACTCTACCGCTGCGCTACCGTGCCGCGGTACACGTGACGATAGACTAAACTGAATTGGACTGACCCCGGGTCCCTGGCACGGAGAGGCAGCAAGCCCTACCACTGCGCCACATGAACATAAGATGAAAATTAATTAATTTAATTTAAATTAATCCGCTTAATATTACACATTCAACGCCTAACAAGGAATAATATATTTGAGAAACTCATTGTTAATATGTAAATTTGCGAAAAGATGAAAAAAAGCTGTTCCTTTTCATGAAATGGAGATTTGTTTTCTGAAAGATTAATATTCACTTCAAAAGAACGCAATAACGCGGCAGCCGACAATTAAGATCGCAATTCCTGCTGTTATTTTCTCCCGGTAGCTTTTAAAGATAAAACAACAACAAAAACGTGCCGAAATGTAATGGAGATTATACTGATAGCCAGTGGCAAAAAAATTTTTTTTTTACAGTTACTTAACTGAACAATTGTCATGACCAACTAACTACTGGATTTTCAGCCAGCCCAATCTCCAAAAAAACAAAACCCCTGAACGACAAGAGTCAAATCTGATCGGATTGCAAACACAGGCACTTTGTTGATGTGTCAATGTGACAGATAAAGTAGGCCCATCTCGGAAATGGAGACATAAAATAAGCCTGTAAAGACTCCATTTACCAATCTTGCCTGGGAAAAATAATTCATTCCCACTTCGCTTGTGGATACAGCCGGCCTTTATGAATAATTCACGTCCTCACTTGTCATTCCGAAAATCTCTTTAAAAAACCTCACAGATTTGTACTAAGCCGCTCTTGGTTATTTACCTTTTAATAAGTCAGTAATATTTATCAGAAAAGCGTGGAAATGGGGAGAAAAAAAAAGTGTCTTAGATAGCTATCGAAAGGTGCCAATTTTGCAGGCGGTGCGTTATTACCAATATGTACAGCATTGCTTTGCAACGAATTAAAGACTCACACTTCAAATCACTTTTACAAAACGACATAAAGTGCTGGGAGTAACTCAGCGGGTCAGGCAGCATCTCTGGAGAATATGTATAGGTGATGTTTCACAGAGTGCTGGAGTAACTCAGCCGGTCAGTCAGCATCTCTGGAGAATGTTCGATCGGTGACGTTTCACAGAGTGCTGGAGTCAAGGCAAGTCAAGTCAATTTTATTTGTATAGCACATTTAAAAACAACCCACGTTGACCAAAGTGCTGTACATCTGATTAGGTTCCAATGGAAAAAAAAAAGAAACATACAGTATCACGCAAACAGTTCACAGTGCCTCCTCAATGAACCTCAAACGCTAGGGAGTAGAAATAGGTTTTGAGCCTGGACTTAAAGGAGTCGATGGAGGGGGCAGTTCTGATGGGGAGAGGGATGCTGTTCCACAGTCTAGGAGCTGCAACCGCAAAAGCGCGGTCACCCCTGAGCTTAAGCCTAGACCGCCGGATAGTGAGTAGCCCCAAGTCGGCCGACCTGAGGGACCTGGAGTTAGAGAGGGGGGTTAGAAGATTTTTGATGTAGGGGGGGGAGTGTCCATTTAGGGCTTTATACGTGAATAGGAGGAGCTTGAAGTTGATTCTGTACCGTACAGGGAGCCAGTGGAGAGAGGCCAGAATCGGGGTGATGTGGTCCCTTTTACGGGTATCCGTCAGGAGTCTCGCTGCGGCATTTTGGACCAGTTGCAGGCGGGACAGGGAAGATTGGCTGATCCCAGTGTATAGGGAGTTGCAGTAGTCTAGGCGGGAGGAAATGAAAGCGTGAATGATTTTTTCTGTGTCGTCGAATTGGAGGAAAGGTTTGATTTTAGCTATGGTTCGAAGTTGGAAGAAGCTGGCTTTTACCACAGCGTTGACTTGCTTATCAAATTTTAATGCAGAGTCAAATATCATGCCGAGGTTTTTGACATGCGGTTTGACTAGGCAGGATAGACTTCCAAGACTGCCTGTTATCGATTTGATGGAGTCGGGGGGGCCGAATAGGATGACCTCAGACCTGCTCTCATTTAATTGGAGGAAGTTCTGTGCCATCCAACATTTGATGTCCTCAAGGCAGTGTAAGAGGCTGTTTAAATTTGACTGGTTGTTGGGTTTCAGGGGGAGGTAAAGCTGAGTGTCATCGGCATAGCAGTGGAAAGAAATGCCGTGCCTTTGAATGATTTGGCCAAGGGGGAGCATGTATAGAGAGAAGAGAATGGGGCCTAGGAAGGAGTAACTCAGCGGGTCGGGCAGCATCTCTGGAGAGCATGGATAGATGATGTTTCAAGTCGGGACCCTCCTTCAAACCCAGTCCCAATCCAAAATGTCACCCATCCATGTTCTCCAGAGATGCTGCCTGACCCGCTGAGTTACTCCAGCATTCTGCAAAACGTCACCTATCCATGTTCTCCAGAGATGCTGCCTGACCTACAGAGTTACTCCAGCACTTTGTCTCTTTTTTTATAACCCAGCGTCTGCAGTTCCTAGCTTCCACTTTAAATCATTTGTTTTCCTCTGCAAATTGGCTTCTGGAAGTTCCATGCTCTCAAGGGTCTCGACCTGAAACGTCACCTATTCCTTCTCTCCAGAGATGCCGGAGTATAGGAGCAGGGAGGTTCTGCTGCAGTTGTACAGGGCATTGGTGAGACCACACCTGGAGTATTGCGTACAGTTTTGGTCTCCTAATCTGAGGAAAGACATTCTTGCCATAGAGGGAGTACAGAGAATGTTCACCAGATTGATTCCTGGGCTGGCAGGACTTTCCTATGAAGAAAGACTGGATAGACTCGGCTTGTACTCGCTGGAATTTACAAGATTAAGGGGGGATCTTATAGAAACTTACAAAATTCTTAAGGGGTTGGACAGGCTAGATGCAGGAAGATTGTTCCCGATGTTGGGGAAGTCCAGAACAAAAGGTCACAGTTTAAAGATGAGGGGGAAGTCTTTTAGGACCGAGATGGGAACGTTTTTTTTTTCACACAGAGAGTGGTGAATCTGTGGAATTCTCTGCCACAGAAGGTAGTTGAGGCCAGTCCATTGGCTATATTTAAGAGGGAGTTAGATGTGGCCCTTGTGGCTAAAGGGATCAGGGGGTGTGGAGATAAGGCAGGTACGGGATACTGAGTTGGATGATCAGCCATGATCACGTTGAATGGCGGTGCAGGCTCGAAGGGCCGAATGGCCTACTCCTGCATCTATTTTCTATGTTTCTATGTTTCTATGCTGCCTGACCCCCTGAGTTACTCCAGCATTTTGTGTCTGTCTTTGCTTGAAACCAGCATTAGCAGTTCCTCCCTGCCCAATCCAACTTTAGGTTGCCTTGTTTTAAAATAACTCCTTCCTCCCCACCCACCCCACCCACCCCCCCTCCCCAACCCCCCCCCCCCCCCCCCCCTCATCCAGCACCATCTCCCACTCCAAGCAAATAGTTTCAAGTTTCAGATATTATTTCAAGGCAGATTTTGCTAAGAAAACTCGAGTTCAAGGTCTGACGTTGCCAAGGTTGCCAACTTTCTCACTCCCAAATAAGGGACAAAGGTGACGTCACTGCCAGCGCCCCACCTGACCTCACCCAGCCAACGTCCACGTGCTCCCGCTCCACCGATGGAGGTCGCCCGGGCCGGGAGGCGGGTTGCTGTGCAACCTAGTTAGGCGAACGTACTCGGCCCCGCTCCCCGAACACACCCCATTAGCCTACAGTATCCGGGCCAACAGCGGCTCCCGGGCCTACAGTGCCCGGGCCTACAGCGGCCCCCGTGCCTACAGTGCCCGGGCCTACAGCGGCCCCCATGCCTATACTGTGCGGGCCAACAGCGGCCCCCGAGCTTACAGTGTCCGGGCCTACACCGGCCCCCAGGCCTACAGTGTCTGGGCCTACAGCGGTCCCCGGGCCTACACCGGCCCCCAGGCCTACAGTGTCCGGGCCTACAGTGGCCCCCGTGCCTACAGTGTCCGGGCCTACAGCGGCCCCCGTGCCTTTACTGTGCGGGCCAACAGCCGTCCCCAGGCCTACAGTGTCCGGGCCTACAGCGGCCCCCGTGCCTACAGTGCCCGGGCCTACAGCGGCCCCCGTGCCTATACTGTGCGGGCCAACAGCGGCCCCCGGGCTTACAGTGTCTGGACCTACACCGGCCCCCAGGCCTACAGTGTCCGGGCCTACAGCGGTCCCCGGGCCTACACCGGCCCCCAGGCCTAAAGTGTCCGGGCCTACAATGGCCCCCGTGCCTACAGTGTCCGGGCCTACAGCGGCCCCCGTGCCTATACTGTGCGGGCCAACAGCCGTCCCCAGGCCTACAGTGTCCGGGCCTACAATGGCCCCCGTGCCTACAGTGTCCGGGCCAACAGCCGTCCCCAGGCCTACAGTGTCCGGGCCTACAGCGGCCCCCGTGCCTATACTGTGCGGGCCAACAGCCGTCCCCAGGCCTACAGTGTCGGGGCCTACAGCGGCCCCCGGGCCTACAGTGACCCCCGGGCCCACAGTGTCCGGGCCTACAGCCCCCCCCCAGGCCTAATACTGGACAAGGGCGGTCCCGTACGGGACAAACCAATTTAGCCCAAAATACGGGATGTCCCGGCTAATACGAGACAGTTGGCAACTCCAGGTGTTGCTCACAAAGTAATTACAGACGCATCTAAATTATGCTATCAGAATCTCCGTGGCCAGCAATAAATGTAAAAACATACCACAAGTACTGTGCAATACACAGCTGAATTCTGCTGCCCTGATGATCAAACAAAGCCCTTGCTAGCTTGAATGCAGAACAGTAATGTTTGTCGTTTTGTCCTTCCCACTGCTTGCCCTCCAATCTTGCAAACGAGGCGCCTATTATCCATTTCAAAACTCAGGCTTTTTAAGATTCTATTGTTGATACTACATAAAGAAATAAATTGCATTTACACAGTGACCTAGCATGATCTCAGCGTGTCCCAAAGGACCTACAAGCAAAGACGTGTGGTTAATGCTGTCACCGAGGAACTAGCAATGCCCAGATAACGTTGTTTTGCACAGTGATGGTGTTAAAGGGATAAATATTGGGTCGAGAGAGTAATGCCACAGACCAGACAGATGTGGGCATTAGACAGACCAGACAGGAGGCGCAGCGGTAGACGGTAGACAATAGACAATAGGTGCAGGAGTAGGCCATTCGGCCCTTCGAGCCAGCACCACCATTCAATGTGATCATGGCTGATCATTCTCAATCAGTACCCCGTTCCTGCCTTCTCCCCATACCCCCTGACTCCGCTATCCTTAAGAGCTCTATCCAGCTCTCTCTCGAATGCATTCAGAGAATTGGCCTCCACTGCCTTCTGAGGCAGAGAATTCCACAGATTCACAACTCTCTGACTGAAAAGATTTTTCCTCATCTCCGTTCTAAATGGCCTACCCCTTATTCTTAAACTGTGGCCCCTGGTTCTGGACTCCCCCAACATTGGGAACACGTTTCCTGCCTCTAACATGTCCAACCCCTTAATAATCTTATACGTTTCGATAAGATCCCCTCTCATCCTTCTAAATTCCAGTGTATACTGCAGTTGTAAAAGGCCCCTAGTGAGACCGCACCTGGAGTACTGTGTGCAGTTTTGGTCTCCAAATTTGAGGAAGGATGTTCTTGCTATTGAGGGCGTGCAGCGTAGGTTTACTAGGTTAATTCCCGGAATGGCGGGACTGTCATATGTTGAAAGACTGGAGCATCAGTCACTGAAAGGAAGCATGCAGGTACAGCAGGCAGTGAATACTGATGCTCCAGTCTTTCAACATATGACAGTCCCGCCATTCGGAGTTGAGAAGGATGAGAGGGGATCTTATAGAGACGTATACAATAGACAATAGACAATAGACAATAGGTGCAGGAGTAGGCCATTCAGCCCTTCGAGCCCTTCGAGCCCTTCGAGTATACATTTATAAAACGACTGGACAAGCTGGATGCAGGCAAAAATGTTCCCAATGTTGGGCGAGTCCAGAACCAGGGGCCACACAGTCTTAGAATAAAGGGGAGGCCATTTAAAACTGAGGTGAGAAGGAACTTTTCCACCCAGAGAGTTGAGAATTTGTGTAATTCTCTGCCACAGAGGGCAGTGGAGGCCAAATCACTGGATGGATTTAAGAGAGAGTTAGATGGAGCTTTAGGGGCTAGTGGAATCAAGGGATATGGGGAGAAGGCAGGTACGGGTTATTGATTGTGGACGATCAGCCATGATCACAATGAACGGCGGTGCTGGCTCGAAGAGCTGAATGGCCTCCTCCTGCACCTATTTTCTATGTCTATGTTTCTATGTTTCTATACCAACGCCAATTCCATCCCAAATATTTTGGAAAGCTTTGTTTGCGTGCTATTTAATCAACTCATATCATACGAGTTTTCCCCCCACACCCCAAAGACATGCGGGTTTGTAGGTTAATTGATATCTGTAAGTTGCCCCTAGTATGTCAGGAGTGAGATGTCATAGAGCTGATGTGAATGGGTGTGAGCAGTGGCCAGCGTGGTCTCGGTGGGCTGAAAGGCCTGTTTCCATGGTGTAACTCTAAGACAAATATATAGAGCACCTCCTCCTATTCCTTGAGGTGACACTACCAGTACCAACAACAACAACTTGTATAGTATAACAGCCCTAAGCATTTGACACCGAGCTGCATATGAGACTGGGTTTAAGCAGGAATTTCACGCCCAAAGGTCTTGTTCGCTGGGCTTCTGTAAAGGGCCCATTCATTGTCACAGAGTGATGACAGGGTGGAAACAGGCCAACTTGCCCACACACACCAGCTATGTCCCATCTATGCCAGTCCCACCCGCCTGCATTTGGCCCATATCCCTCGAAACCTGTCCTGTCCGTGTACCTGTCTAAATGTTTCTTAAACGTTGCAATAGTCCCTGCCTCAACTATACGCAGCGGTTGAGTTGCTGCCTTACAGCGAATGCAGCGCCGGAGACCCGGGTTCGATCCTGACTACGGGCGCCGTCTGTACGGAGTTTGTACGTTCTCCCCGTGACCTGCGTGGGTTTTCTCCGAGATCTTCGGTTTCCTCCCACACTCCAAAGACGTGCAGGTATGTATGTTAATTGACTGGGTAATATGTAAAAATTGCCCCTAGCGTGTGCAGGATAGTGTTACGGTGCGGGGATCGCTGGGCGGCGCGGACTCGGTGGGCCGAAGGGCCTGTTTCCGCGCTGTATCTCTAAATCTAAAAAAAAAACTACCTCCTCCGGCAGCTCGTTCCACACACTCACGACCCTTTGTGGGAATAAACTCTTGCGACACTCTCAGCCTTAAAGTCCACAGCCATCCCAGGTGGAACAGGCTGACTTGTTAAAAGACAAAGTGCCGGAGTAACTCAACGGGTCAGGCAGCATCTGCGGAGGGAGTGGACAGGCGACGTTTCAGGCTGGCGTTTCTCCCCTAGATGTCACATGCCCATTCTTTCCACAGATTGCCGCCTGACCCGTTGAGTTACTCCAGCACCCGAAGTCCCTCGTATCTCCAGACTCGCTGGTTAACGAGCTGAATGATTTTCTGAATGATCTCAGATGCCTTGTTTTGACTTGATTATTTTCTTCAAAACTCCTCACAGATTTGGAAACGCCAAGAGGATTGGATACGCTTCTGATGATCACTGCTCCATCCAATTCACATCAATCCCGCTCGTTTGCAAGTTCCACGGCTCGTCTGCACCAACACATGCAATCCGGGAGCACTTTAGGATTTTTAGAAGGTAGATTATTCTTCACTCCATAACTTTTGCTTGTAACAGGATCTCCATTTAAGTTTTATGCCGAACCTGAGGAGATTAGCAATGAAACAAACAGGCTTAATCTGGGGGACTGCAGTAAGGAGATTGGATGAATTCTCCAATGGGACTTGTAAACAGAACACAGCTACAACTGCTCGTTCAGGATTAACCACTTGAAATATCCGAGGCAGCACCAGAATGCAAGTTAATGCAGTTTTTAACCAAGGTATTTTAAAACAATCAATCATTGTTAGGGAGCAAAGTGGCGCAACGGTAGAGTTGCTGCCTCACAGCGCCAGAGACCCAGGTTCCATCCTGACTACGGGTGCTGTCCGTACGGAGTTTGCACGTTCTCTCCGTGAGTTTTTTCTGAGATCTTCGGTTTTCTCCGACACTTCAAGGACGTACAGGTGTGTAGGTTAGTTGGCTTGGTGTGAATGTAAAACTGTCCCTAGTATGTGTCGGGTAGTGTTAGTGTGCGGGGATCGCTGGGCGGCACGGACTTGGTGGGCCAGGGGGCCTGTTTCTGCACTGTATCTCTAAACTAAACTAAATTAAACATGATCTGGGAAGTTCAACACGAAGCCCACGTGGGAACAAATCAGATTGTAAGTAGAGGAAGTGCAGGAAAAAAAAATGCAGATGCTGGTTTAAATCGAAGGTGGACACAAAAGGCTGGAGTAACTCAGCGGGACAGGCAGCATCTCAGGAGAGAAGGACTGGGTAACAATAGACAATAGACAAAGGTGCAGGAGTAGGCCATTCGGCCCTTCGAGCCAGCACCGCCATTCAATGTAATCATGGCTGATCATCCACAATCAGTACCCTGTTCCTGCCCTCTCCCCTGCCCTCTCATTAAGAGTTCTATCTAACTATCTCTTGAAAGCATTCAGAGATTTGGCCTCCACTGCCTTCTGAGGCAGAGAATTCCACAGATTTACAACTCTGAGTGAAAAGGTTTTTCCTCAAATCTGTTCTAAATGGCCTACCCCTTATTCTTAAACTGTGGCCCCTGGTTCTGGACTCCCCCAACATTGGGAACATGTTTCCTGTGCTGTCCCATGCTGTCCGAAACTAACGTTTCGGGTCGAGACCCTTGTTCATTCTGAAGAAGGGTCTCGACCCGAAACGTCACCCATTCCTTCTCTCCTGAGATGCTGCCTGACCCGCTGAGTTACTCCAGCATTTTGTGTCTACCTTCAATTTGAACCAGCATCTGCAGTTATTTTCCTACACCACTTTGACTTTATGCAGATCTATAGAGTTGAATACATCACACAGAGAGTGGTGAGTCTGTGGAATTCGCTGCCACAGAAGGTAGTTGAGGCCAGTTCATTGGCTATATTTAAGAGTGAGTTAGATGTGGCCCTTGTGGCTAAAGGGATCAGGGGGTATGGAGAGAAGGCAGGTACAGGTTACTGAGCTGGATGATCAGCCATGATCATATTGAATGGCGGTGCAGGCTCGAAGGGCCGAATGGCCTACTCCTGCACCTATTTTCTATGTTTCTATGTTACTATATCTAAAGCCACCATATTATTTTATTAACAGAGGTGCTCTGCACTATACATGTGCAATAGTCTTATTAGTCACTCTTAAGATCAAATCCAACCTCCTCTCCAGTCCAAAGATATATCTGCCCCAGCACAGTAGCCCTCAATGCATTGTTGAGATTCTGATTTACACATCATCATTCTTATGGCTTTAACAATAATAAGATCAGAGGAAGTTCGACAAGGACCAGCACATGTTGTCCTTTGGAGTCTGCACCGCTGTTTAATTTAATAACATAATGGCCATTCGTCCAGCTTTAACTGTATGGGTTTCAACTCCCTCACTGTAAGTGGATCGATTGTACTCGGTAGACACACAATGCTGGAGTAACTCAGCGGGACAGGCAGCATCTCTGGAGAGAAGGAATGGGATTGTAGTCGTGTATTGTCTTTCCGCTGACTGGTTAGCACGCAACAAACCACGTGACAATAAACCAAACTCAACTAAATAACTTGCGACAAAATGCGATCAGCTTTTCCGCAGTCCAGACAGGGAAGGCACGGTGGCGCGGCGGTCGAGTTGCTGCCCGACAGCACCAGAGACGCGGGTTCAATCCTAGCCAAGGGTGCTGTCAGTGTGCTAGGTTTGCACATTCTCACCGTGACCGCGTGGGTTTTCTCCTGGTGCTCTGGTTTCATAAGGTCATGTGATAGGAACCGAATTAGGCCATTCGGCACATCAAGTCTACTTTGCCATTCAATCATGGCTAACCCCATTCTCCCGCCATTCTCCCTATAACCCCTGAACTAATCAAGAATCTCTCTATCTCTGCCTTAAAAAAATATTCATTAACTTGGCCTCCAAGATTCCCCCCCCCCCCCCCCCCCCATACACCAAAGACGTGCAGGTTTCACTTTCCCCTGCAATCACATGAGATGCAACACCTGTCCCTTTACCTCCCCCCTCAACTCCATCCAAGGACCCACACAGTCTTTCCAGGTGAGACAAAGGTTCACCTGCACCTCTTCCAACCTCATCTATTGCATCCGCTGCTCTAGATGTCAACTTATTTACATCGGCGAAACCAAGCGCTGGCTCGGCGATCGCTTCGCTCAACACCTGCGCTCGGTCCGCATTAACCAAACTGATCTCCCGGTGGCCGAGCACTTCAACTCCCCCTCCCATTCCCAGTCTGACCTTTCTGTCATGGGCCTCCTCCAGTGCCATAGTGAGGCCCACCGGAAATTGGAGGAACAGCACCTCATATTTCGCCTGGGCAGTTTGCAGCCCAGTGGTATGAACATCGACTTCTCCAACTTTAGATAGTTCCTCTGTCCCTCCCGTCCCCTCCTCCTTCCCAGATCTCCCTCTATCTTCCTGTCCCCACCTATATCCTTCCTTTGTCCCGCCCCCCCCTGACATCAGTCTGAAGAAGGGTCTCGACCCGAAACGTCACCCATTCCTTCTCTCCCGAGATGCTGCCTGACCTGCTGAGTTACTCCAGCATTTTGTGAATAAATACCTTCGATTTGTACCAGCATCTGCAGTTATCTTCTTATACTGCCTGCAGGTTTGTAAGTTAATTGGCTTTGATAAATTATCCCTAGTGTGTAGCATAGAACTAGTGTGTGGGGTCGGCGCGGACTAGGTGGGCCAAAGTGCCTGTTTCCATGCTGTATCTCTGAATTAAACTCGAAAAGCCCAATGACTTTACGTGGCATGTTTACAGCACTTTGGTCTGTTGGTAAGCAGACTGTGATCTCAACATTCTCCAGAAGGCAGTGGAGGCCAATTATCTGAATGCGTTCAAGAGAGAGCTGGATAGAGTTCTTAAGGATAGCGGAGTCAGGGGGTATGGGGAGAAGGCAGGAACGGGGTACTGGTTGAGAATGATCAGCCATGATCACATTGAATGGCGGTGCTGGCTCGAAGGGCCGAATGGCCTCCTCCTGCACCTATTGTCTATTGTCTATTCTCAGAGCTGCAGACTGCTCGTTGGGAATTTTTAAAATTGTCATTTCAAAAACTAAACCTCAACATCTTTCTCTCCTCATCATTCATTTCAGCTACCGTGACAATGGTTAAAAATCAGCACCTCTGATAGCTCCTTCTTGAACTCAGGGTGGTTGAACCCAGTTGCTGTGTGCACTTTTGGGCTTGCATTCACTGGAGCTTAGAAGGACGAGAGGGGATCTTAGAGAGACGTATAAAATCATAAAAGGACTGGACAAGCTAGATGCAGGAAAAATGTTCCCAATGTTGGGGGAGTCCAGAACCAGGGGCCACAGTCTAAGAATAAAGGGGAGGCCATTTAAAACTGAGGTGAGAAAAAACTTTTTGCACCCAGAGAGTTGTGAATTTGTGGAATTCTCTGCTACAGAGGGCAGTGGAGGCCAATTCACTGGATGAATTTAAAAGAGAGTTAGATAGAGCTCTAGGGGCTAGTGGAATCAAGGGATATGGAGAAAAGGCAGGCACGGGTTACTGATTGTGGATGATCAGCCATGATCACAATGAATGGCGGTGCTAGCTCAAAGGGCTTTTTGCATACCTTTCGTTCATTAGTTCTCTGTACCTTCTCATAACTCTCGTTTCCCTCTCCCCTGACTCTCAGTCAGAAGAAGGGTCTCACCTATCCCTTCTCTCCAGAGATGCTGGCTGACCCGCTGAGTTACTCCAGCTCTTTTTGCATCTATCTTTCCGGAAACGTAGAAAATAGGTGCAGGAGGAGGCCGTTTGGCCCTTCGAGGCCAGCACCGCCATTCATTGTGATCGTGGTTGATCATCCACGATCAGTAACCCGTGCCTGCCTTCTCCCCATAATCCCTTGATTCCACTAGCCCCCAGAGCTCTATCTAACTCTTTTCTGCTGGAATAAACACCTGCCATGGTGTGGGGTGGGTGGGTTACCTGTGTTACTGCCCAGGTGCAGAAAACAAGCACACATCTCTCTCTCCACACTTTTAGACCCCCAAACTGCAATTATCAGCAAAACGTCGAAATGAATTGTGGTAGATGCACGGAATTGGGCTGTGCAGTTATCTCATTAAGTGTGAATTTTACATATTTGCTGATGCACCAAGTGTCTTTATCCCTCCAAGAATTGGCCATCTCGCTGAGTTATAACGAACGCCAGAGAATTCCGATACTGCGCGTCGGCTCGGCGGTTAGAATCGCTAAATGACACTGAAAAGCTGCCTAATCCGCTGTACGAGATAATCACTCTCCTGACACATGCCCGCGAATGATGTCGCTGCCAGTTCTCCATATGTTTGGCTTGTTAAACCGTCCTTTGTGGAAAGGCTAGAGGACAGAGCTGCTCAGAGATGCAGAGAGTCCCTATTAACCCGCGCAACCCAGAGCAAACAGCGACTGTCAACAGCTGTAAATATTTCATTGTCTCCTCACCGTCGATGCGAAAAGGATAAAACCACAGAACAATAGACAATAGACAATAGGTAGTAAAAGAAAATAACTGCAGATGCTGGTACAAATCGATTTATTCACAAAATGCTGGAGTAACTCAGCAGGTCAGGCAGCATCTCGGAGAGAAGGAATGGGTGACATTTCGGGTCTCAAGAAGGGTCTCGACCCGAAACGTCACCCATTCCTTCTCTCCGGAGATGCTGCCTGACCTGCTGAGTTACTCCAGCATTTTGTGAATAAATAGACAATAGGTGCAGGAGGAGGCCATTCGGCCCTTCGAGCCAGCACCGCCATTCAATGTGATCATGGCTGATCATTCTCAATCAGTACCCCGTTCCTGCCTTCTCCCCATATCCCCTAACTCCGCTATCCTTAAGAGCTCTATCTAGCTCTCTCTTGAATGCATTCAGAGAATTGGCCTCCACTGCCTTCTGAGGCAGAGAATTCCACAGATTCACAACTCTCTGACTGAAAAGGTTTTTCCTCATCTCAGTTCTAAATGGCCTGCCCTTTATTCTTAAACTGTGGCCCCTTGTTCTGGACTCCCCAACATTGGGAACATGTTTCCTGCCTCTAACGTGTCCAACCCCTTAATAATCTTATACGTTTCGATAAGATCTCCTCTCATCCTTCTAAATTTTAGTGTATCGTCACAAGGTTCAGAAACGGGTGCTTCAATCCAACTCAGAAGGACAAAGAGGAAGAAAGGGTGGTGCTGTGGTGCAGCCCTGACCTCCAGCGCTGGCAAATGTGTCTCTCTGTGACGGCGTCCGTCTCATAAGTTCATAAGCTTCAGGAGAAGAATCAGGCCGTTCGGCCCATCGAGTCTAACTGCCGCCGTTCAATCGTGGCCGATCTATCTCTCCCTCCTGACCCCTTTCTCCTGCCTTCCCCATAACCCCGGACAGGTTTCCCCCGGGCGAGAACACGAGAGACCATTCGGCCCTTCATTGTCCTGCTTCTTAGGCCCCCCTCGGTCATGGCTGACCGTGGGTGGTGCATCCTAATTGCCCTGCTATTCGATCATGCCTATTTATCACGGCTGGTCCGCCGCAGTTTCTGCCCACATCCCAGAGGGCCCGGCAGGTTGGAAGGTCAGACACAAAGTGCTTCAATAGACAATTGGTGCAGGAGGAGGCTATTCGGCCCTTCGAGCCAGCACCGCCATTCAATGTGAGCATGGCTGATCATTCTCAAGCAGTACCCCCGACTGAGATCAAAACTACAACAAAATTATCCTCTTGCATACACATAAAATGTAAAAGGGTGGTGAATCTGTGGAACTCTTTGCCACAGAAGGCTGTGGAGGCCAAGTCAATGAATATATTTAAGGCAGAGCTAGACAGATTCTTGATCAGTACGGGTTGTCAGGGGTTATGGGGAGAAGGCAGGAGAGTGGGGTTAGGAGGGGAGAGATAGATCAGCCATGATTGAATGGCAGAGTAGACTGGATGGGCCGACTGGTCTAATTCTGCTCCTTTCACTAATGAACATGAACTTATGAATCAATTTATTTTCAAGGGGGCATATTTCCCCACTTCCCATTAACCGCCTGTGTACAAGTATTCCAGCCAACATATACAGTCAGTCCTCAGAACGTTTTTAAATAGAACAAGCTGAACTGACAATAGACAATAAGTGCAGGAGGAGGCCATTCGGCCCTTCGAGCCAGCACCGCCATTCAATGTGAGCATGGCTGATCATTTTCAATCAGTACCCCTAATCAAGTAGCGGGAAGTTTAGTTTAGTTTAGTTTAGAGATACAGAGTGGAAAAAGGCCCCTTCGGCCCACCGGGTCCGCGCCGACCAGCGATCCCCGCACATTAACACTATCCTACACCCACTAGCGACAATTCTTTACATTTGCCCAGCCAATTAACCTACAGACCTGTACGTCTTTGGAGTGTGGGAGGAAACCGAAGATCTCGGAGAAAACCCACGCGGGTCACGGGGAGAACGTACAAACTCCGTACAGACGGCGCCCGTAGTCGGGATGGAACCTGAGTCTCCGGCGCTGCGTTCGCTGTAAGGCAGCAACTCTACCGCTGCGCCACCGTGCCGCCCAATTGTCCTGATGCACTTAAACAAAACCAGCTGCTTGACTGTCTCAGGATCGCTGGTGAAAGGTACGGTCACCTGTACCAGCGGCAGGTTGCTCCGGCCTGACCTCTGAATGGTGTGTCGGTCATTAATGTAACTCCTCTGTTTTCCTGTTTTGAAGTCTGATTGCCACCCACTCTACGAAAGCTAGAAACTCACACAGCTTACTATAAATATGGGCTTTCCTCAAAATTGCCCTGTCACATGAGACAGAGAGACAGGGAGACAGACAGAGGGAGACAGATTCAGAGAGACAGACAGACAGAGACAGAGAGACAGAGGGACAGAGACAGAGCGAGAGAGAGAGAGAGAGACGAGAGATAGACAGAGAGATAGATAGAGAGACAGAGAGAGGCAGAGAGAGATAGAGAGAGACAGAGACAGAGACAGACAGAGGCAGAAACAGACAGAGACATAGACAGAAAGAGAGGGGGAGAGAGGGGGAGAGAGGGGAGAGAGAGGGGGAGAGAGAGGGGGAGAGAGAGAGAGAGGGGGAAAGAGGGGGAGAGAGAGGGGGAGAGAGGGGGAGAGAGAGGGGGAGAGAGAGGGGGAGAGAGAGGGGGAGAGAGAGGGGGAGAGAGAGGGGGAGAGAGAGGGGGAGAGAGAGGGGGAGAGAGAGGGGGAGAGAGAGGGGAGAGGGGAGAGAGGGACAGGGAGAGAGAGACAGGGAGAGAGAGGGGGAGAGAGAGACGGGGAGAGAGAGGGGAGAGAGAGACGGGGAGAGAGAGCGGGGAGAGAGAGACGGGGAGAGAGAGACGGGGAGAGAGAGGGGAGAGAGAGACGGGGAGAGAGAGCGGGGAGAGAGAGGGGGAGAGAGAGGGGGAGAGAGAGGGGGAGAGAGAGGGGGAGAGAGAGGGGGAGAGAGCGGGGAGAGAGAGGGGGAGAGAGAGGGGGAGAGAGAGGGGGAGAGAGAGGGGGAGAGAGAGGGGGAGAGAGAGGGGGAGAGAGAGGGGGGAGAGAGAGGGGAGAGAGAGACGGGGAGAGAGAGACGGGGAGAGAGAGACAGGGAGAGAAAGACAGGGAGAGAGAGACAGTGAGAGGGAGAGAGAGACAGAGAGAGGACAGAGAGAGGTGGACAGAGAGAGAGAGTGAGAGTGAGTGTGAGAGTGAGTGTGAGAGAGAGAGAGAGAGAGAGAGAGAGACAGTCAGACAGAGACAGTCAGAGAGAGAGACAGACACAGAGTGACAGAAAGAGAGACAGAAACACAGAGAGACAGAGAGAGAGACAGAGACAGAGAGTCGGAGACACAAAGAGATGGAGAGACGCAAAGAGAGAGAGAGACAGAGCGAGAGAGAGGGAGAGAGAGAGAGAGAGACAGAGACATAGAGACAGAAAGAGAGGGGGAGAGAGAGGGGGAGAGAGAGACAGGGAGAGAGAGACGGGGAGAGAGAGGGGGAGAGAGAGACGGGGAGACAGAGAGAGAGAGACAGTGAGATAGAGACAGGGAGAGAGAGAGACAGAGAGAGGGAGAGAGAGACAGAGAGAGGGAGAGAGAGACAGAGAGAGAGGACAGAGGTGGACAGAGAGAGAGGTGGACAGAGAGAGAGTGAGAGAGAGTGAGAGAGGGAGAGAGAGAGAGAGAGAGAGAGAGAGAGAGAGAGAGAGAGAGAGAGAGAGAGAGAGAGAGAGAGAGAGAGAGAGAGAGAGAGAGAGAGAGAGAGAGAGAGAGAGAGAGAGAGAGAGAGAGAGAGAGAGAGAGAGAGAGAGAGAGAGAGAAACAGAGAGAGCGAGACACACAGAGACAGAGAGTCAGAGACACAGAGAGGCGGAGACACAAAGAGAGAGAGGCAGAGACAGAGAGAGAGATGGAGACAGAGAGACGGGCAGAGAGAGACCGGAGAGAGACAGAGAGAGACAGACTGAGACAGACTGAGACAGACTGAGACAGACAGAGAGAGACAGAGAGAGACAGAGAGAGACAGACTGAGACAGACAGAGAGAGACAGAGAGAGACACAGAGAGACAGAGAGAGACAGAGAGAGACAGAGAGAGACAGAGAGAGACAGACTGAGACAGACAGAGAGAGACAGACTGAGACAGACAGAGAGAGACAGACTGAGACAGACAGAGAGAGACAGACTGAGACAGACAGAGAGAGACAGACTGAGACAGAGAGAGACAGAGAGAGACA